>NC_068402.1:34313197-34626197 GCF_023724105.1 Carassius gibelio | reverse complement strand
TTGCAGGAAGAGTAAATTAAGCTTTATTTTGAAATAGAAACCCGATCCTGGACTTGATCTTTGACTGGAGATGGTTTATGTGGCTTTGAAAGGAAAGTGAGGGGTCTAGCCAGACACTTATTTTTATTTCTCCACATATTCCAGCTTAGACCCGTTCAGGGTGGTGATGTTTATTGGGCACGAAGATACAGAATGTGTCCGATTAAAGATCATGCATTTTGTTTTACTAAAGTTTAATGACAATTGAAGATCACAGAAGGGTAATTGAATTTCTTCAAAACTCTTTTGGAGTTTTTCTGGATATTATCTGTTTTTTTTTTTCTTTTTCTCCCTTTTCTTTTTTAACGTTGTGAGTTTTATATTTCACTGCATAAAAAGTATTCAGTTTGGTATGTATCTCGGTTTTGACTTCACGGTTCGGTATGGTTTCAGTACAGCAGTTATTTATTATTAAACTGGTTGCTTAAAGAAATAGCTTTTTCTTTAAATAAATCCAATTACAATAAAATATTTCTTAGGGATAAAAATCTACCTCAGCTTCTTCTCTAAACTATAGGGAGTCACATTACTATAAGGTTTTTATATTACTATAAGGTTACAATTAACAAAAGAGCCCAAACTTAAAGTCAATTACTATTTATTATTAACTATAATTATCAACACTCAAATAAACATTTATATGCAAACATGTTAATTGCATATAAAGCAGTTTTTTAAAACAGCATTTATTGTTTGAATTTCCTGAAAAATAAAAATGGAATAATACATGCCTGTACTGAACTGAAAAGATCCTTACTGAAAATCTTCGGTATGGATATGTGTACTGTTATTTACTTAATGGAAATTGACTCTTAATGGAATAATGCTTTAAATTGTAATTGAATAAACATGGAATATTATTATTTATTTTTTTATTTATTTTCTTGAAAGCCTTTTCTTGAAAACCCCTGGTCATTGCCTGGTTTTATTGTATTAAAAAGATCAGCATGAGTATTTCACTTAAATGACTGAATGAACATGGAAAAGCCTATACAAATGAAGTGAGTGTGCATAAATTATGCATACATTTTCATTTTTAAGTGAACTAGTTCTTTAAAAAGTGGATTGTGTGTTCTGTAAAAACTGACTCAGTTTGTCAGAGAAAATAAAGCCGTATCCCGGTGTTTATCAGGCTGTCTGTTTTTGTCTTTGACAGCTGTGCAATGTCAATGACAGAGTGCGATGTAACCCAGGTGGAGTCGCATCATTCAGGGGACATTCAGCAGCACTGCTACTGACATGTTTAGCACATCTGAGAGCCCGCTGGCCTCACAGTTCAGTTGACAAACACACACTGGAACACCCAGAGGGGCTGTCACGCAGCTTCTCTCTCTCACACACACACACCCACACACTCAGAGCAGAGGGGCTGGCACCCCTGTAGTCCGCTCTTAACCCTTCCAAGCTGTTTGCTGGCAGGGAAACTGTCTGCCACATTGCCCGAGGAGCAAGAACAGCTCGTTTCCTCGCAGCAGTTCTGACACCTCCTTGTGGATCATGGGGACAGGAAAACTTTTTTTAAAGTTTCTGATTATGTAGCAAAGCATGTCAGAAGCACTGAAATAAAAAAAAAACACTAGCCAGGACTCTAAATTTCTCTAAAAACTTTTCAAGCTTGAAGTACCGTCTTCATGACTTTTGCCCATGCAAAATAATATAATTATGTAGCAATGCATGTCACTAAAATAAAAGGAATATCTTCTATTTAAAATATATGATTGTCTAAAATAAAAGGATGCGTGTATGCGTGTGTGTGTGTGTGTGTGTGTGTGTGTGTGTGCATGTATGCGTGTGTGTGTTGTGTGTGTGTGTGTGTGTGTGTGTGTGTGTGTGTGTGTGTGTGTGTGTGTGTGTGTGTGTGTGTGTGTGTGTGTGTGTTTTAATGGACTTTGTAATCTTTATATAAAATATTATAACTGTATCTCTTCTGGTGAAACCGCTTCTTAGTGAGTGAGTTTAACAAAAATGATTCTGTAATTATTTATATAATCCTCATCATGTTGTTTCAAACTTATATAAAACTTTCTTAAAATGAGATATTTTGATATGTGTTGTTGTTTTTTCTAATTATGCAGTAAAAGTCCAGTGTTGTATTGGACCCCGCTGGCTTCCATTATTGACCAAAAAAGGACACAATATTGAGATTAACCCTGTTAACTGTTTAAAGTTTCACATTAGTTAAATGAAGGTAAGTGGCCTCCTTAAACACAAAAAAATCTGAAGATCAGTTTGCATTTATATGTGTGTGACTGTGTGCTTTCAATGACCCTCATTTAATTAGGAATAAGGCAGAGCTTTAATATAATCTATGCAGCCAATTGTAGAAGCAGGCTATACATGACTGAAATGCGAAAGTGGCTGGAGATTACTTTTTAAAAATAAAATGGGGAATGTCACATCTCCAGAAGGTGGAAGCTATTTGCATTTCATTCTACAAAGCACAGAGTCAACGCTGTGGATAATTGAGCAGGCCAAGCACTTTGACTCTTTTGTCTCTCTTTAGAAAATTTGTGCAGTGATGCACATGATGCCAGCGATGGACCAGGGCAATCATGCAGGACAGTTGGCCACAGATGGCTGTAATTAGCAGCGAGGAGAGGAGGTCAAAGTAAGCAGCACCCTGATCAGGGCTGCCCATCGAATCCCGTACTCTCACCCTCACACCAGTCAGGTCTCTTGTCACTTGTCACTGTGAGTGAGAAGAAAGAGAAAGTGCTAAAGTGAGTTAGCACAGTCAAGGGTAAAGAATATGTTTTCCACCTCTGGGAATTTGACAATTATACATTTTGCTATCTGCTCATTTAGGGACTATGAACCGAGTATGGTGTACTGTAACTGATGAGAGGTTCCTAACCATGTGTAGAATATTGGATTGAATGGATTAATACTAATGTGGAAGACACCCTGCTGGGTCGACTGAAACATGTCCTATCTTCCCATTAATGTCCTTGGTAAGTGGTACAAAGGAAGTAATTTAGCTCTTGGGGTTTTTAAAAGGCTGTCAATCATTTCAAACTTGAATTAATTACAATAATAATCTTTTGTCGTTCTTCAAAACATGATTTCAGTAATCATAAGCCCCTTTCACACTGCACTTTGGTCCCGGAAAATTGGCGGGTCGCCTTCTATGTGAACGCAAACACATCCCGGGATTGATTCTGGGATTGACCCCGGGTTTGGGGACCTAGTAACATTGCCAGGTTCAGTCCCTGAACAAGCTCTGTGTGAACAAAAGCCAGAACTAATGCCGTAAAGGGTGTGTGGTAGTGATGACGCACGTTATCGCGCTACTCTTTTACCAGGTGTTTTGAAGACGGATCAATGTTCGCAATGAAAAAATATGTGCAAACTGTAATGAAGCAGAGATCAGTTAGTTCCTCACTTACCGCGCTGAAGCTGAGATCGTTCTTCAGCTAAAGTGAAAGTTAACATGCCAAGCGTTTTCGACTTTGTCCATTACACATCACATTCTGATGTCACGTGTCTTTACGGGACATTTACGGTGTGTGAACACACACAAATTCCGGGAAATCACTGGCAGAGTGAAAGGGGCAAAATATAGTGACCCGGGACACATTACCTATGTATTTTTCGAAATCGCATTGTGACAGGGGCAATAGTAATTAAAAAAATGTATTACATTTATTGCATTTACATTTCAATAGAAATGGCATTAAAGTATGTTTTAGGTTACCATAAATGTTTGTCAGTACATACGACATTCAAAGACAACAAAATTATGAAATTGTCCTAAGATGTACTTAAGTCCTACTTAAGTGGCTCAAAAACCACTCTAAATTTCAGCTTACTGCATTTAATATAATTTAAACTATAATATTTTTAATTGCAATACAAATACATTTTAAATTTGCACTTAAAGAAGCTGTTTTTTTTTTTTGGAACTCCCAAGACGATGGTGGGACCGTGAGAAAGAGACAGAAGCTATTTGCTCAATGAGAAGTCATTGCACCATCAAAATGATTTGAAACTGATATTTCCAGGTAAATATGTTCTCTTAGCATATATTATTTACATAATAAGCATTTTCTTTAACAAATTCACAAATTAACTGTGCAAATTTAACAGTGTTCGGTACATTTGCTATGTTTTTTGTTTGCTATGTACTGTGAGATTGTTATGGCTTTGATAGATAGTTGATTACTTGCTCAACTCAGAAATGTATATCCCTGTCCATAAATATGGCTCAGGTGACGTCTCTCCTCCAGTGTAGCTCTATGAGATTTTTTTTGCCAATTTCTGCCTATGAGGCAAAAATCAAACAAGTAACAGCTCCACTCTTCTCAAATTCTGCATGATTTGAGATTGCAAATGGTTCAAAATAAGTTCAGTGCCAAAGTTGTGAACAAACTTCTAACACTAAGTTGCAATAGTGATGTACTGCGCGATTAATACATCTCAGGATGAGCTGGACATAATGTAATACAACTTGGCAGAAAAGTCAATAAATAAGTCTTGTAGAATGACTAAGTAGTGGCCCGTGGAGAGTTTATTGAGTTTTATTTCAGCAGCCGAGCTAACAAGAATGGCAAGGACAGACAGACATTTATTTGTCTGTGCATATTGAGATTGTCTAAAATGTTACAGTCATTAGCCTGTTTTCATTAATGGATTACCTGCCAACTCATGCATCATTGTCAAATAACGTGTAGCAAATAGAATACATTCATAAACCATCTGTACCAAACAATTTATGTCCCCAGTGAGTGCTCCCTGATCAGTGTGGACAAAGATCCATAGATAGTACTGGTAATGAATGGCTCCATTTAATACAGAAAGAATGAATCAACATTTATGGCCTCATTAGTTTTCACAAAGCATTATGGGAACATTTTTTAAATGGAATTGAACAAAATATTGAAGTAATTAACAGACGAACACTAATGCATAATAATGCATATGAATAATGAATAACGCAGAAATCTAATAAGACATGACTTAAAAACAAAGACAGACTAAATATCCCCCAAAAAACGAATGACGTGCAAATCCCAGTCTGTTCAACCCTTCACATCAAGCAGTATTCTTTAAAAGATTTATACAATTTCCACATATCCAAATAATATGTTCTTTGCTAAATGGGTTCTATTTCATTCAGCTATTTCTATTCTTGGCCTCTTGAATTTCTTCTGCTTAGTGTTAATCAAATATGGTGCTTTAGAAAGAACATATTTAAAATGTATTGCCTTCCAGTCCAGAATTAGTGTAAAATATAAATCCTTGTTGGTGTCTATCTTGATGGTTACATCTTTTCATTAGTTCTTCATATTCCTAGAGTGACTTTAGACTTATTCCATCTGATAGGACATGTTGTCATTATAACAGCTAATTAAATTCGAGTACTTTCGGTCATCTGTTCAATATTCTGAGTGTTCTCTCATGGCTCCATCCAATCATTTACTGGAATAAACTAATTTAGACGTTCCTCAAGGCTTCTAATCTGAACTGGGAGGTATTCTGTGAACCTTTAACAAGCATAACGTGGAATTGTAAAATTAAACATGTCCTCTTACAGTCTTCCTTTTGGATTTAGTATTTTGATTTGATTTTGTTTATTTTGACTGGGGGGAAGAGTCTGTAAGCCTTATATTGTTTATAGTATTGAATATTTCCTGTAGGGCCCTATCTAAACCAGATCTTCTGTAAATCCCTGTTCTGTCTTATTGAGCTGGTATAAATCTTTTGTAGCCCCAAATATATATTTTAAGACAAGATAGAAGTTCTGAACTTCATATCATTATATTTAAAAAGGAAAAGAACAAGCTTGGCAAAAGGCACATTCAAACTCTAGTTGATCTTGTCAGAAAAAGTTAGTTGTACCCATTTGACTAACACATGCAGGCGTTGTGGGTGAGGTTAGAATAAATAGCCACAGCCAACAATGTGGGCTATTTGCACTTGTATAGACACTCTGTAAAAAAATATTTTATTTTGGAGATGGTAAGTTGGTACAGTGCTGCAACAGAACATTTCAAAATAGTTTAGATCTGTAGGACAAAGATGAAGGAGATATATATATATATTTTTTTTTTTTTTTTTTTTTGCATAAAATGTATCCTTTCATTGGATAATAAGAATTTAAAACGGAGGGGAAATATCATTATGAAATTAATGTTTTTCTCAAATGCTCGTTGGACACAATTATTGGCACCCCTAGAAATTCTTATGAGTAAAATATCTCTGAAGTATATTCCCATTCATATTCACAATTTTGAGCACTCCAGCATGATTATAAACATGAAATTATCCAGCCATTGCTTCCTGTTTCACAGAAATATAAAGTGGAGGGAAAACAAAGCCCAAATGACCTTAATCATCCATCACAATCAGAAAAACCAAAGAATATATTTCTGATGTGCAGCAAAAGATGATGGAGCTCCACAAATTGGTGAAGTGGCTTTAAGAAAAGAGCTAGAACATTGAACATTCCCATTTCCACCATCAGGACAATAATTAAGAATTTCCAATCAACAGAAAATGTTAGAAAACTGCCTGGAAGAGGTCGTGTGTCTATATCGTCCTAATGCATGGTGAGGAGGTCAGTTTGAGTGGCTAAAGACTCTCCAAGGATCACAGCTGGAAAATTGCAGAAAATAGTTGAGTTTCTGGTTCAGAAAACCTTTAAAAAAAATTGTCAAACAGAACCTACATCAACACATGTTGTTTGGGAGGGTTTCAAGAAAAAATCTCCTAGCTCATCCAAAAACAAACTAAAGCATATTCAGTTATCAGACACGACTGGAACTTCAAATGGGACTGGCTTCTATGATCAGATGAAACTAAAACTGAGCTTTTTAGGAGTAAACACTCAAGATGGGTTTGGTGAAAACAGGGATAAAAAGTACCCCATGTGTACAATGAAATATACAGCTGTATTTTTGATTTTGTGGGCCTATATTTCTGCTGGAGGTCCTGGACATCTTGTTTAGACACATGGCATCATGGATTCTATTAAATACCAACAGATAAACAGTCAAAAAGTGACTGACTCTGTTAGAAATCTTATAATGGGCCATGTTTGGATCATTCAACCGTACAATAATCCAAACACAAACCTCAAAAACAACACCGAAATGGGTCACTGAGCTCAAAACCAAGCTTCTGCTATAGCCATTCCAGTCCTCTGACCTGAACCCTACAGAAAATGAGAGGAGTGAACTGAAGAGGAGAAACTGGGAATCTGAAGGGTCTGGAGTGATTCTGGATGAAGGAATGGTCTCCGATCTCTTGTCAGGTGTTCTCTAACCTCATCAGGCATTATAGGAGACAGTTTTGAGCTGTTAAACTGGCAAATGGAGGATTAAAAAATAATTCAATAAAAGGGTGTCCTTAATTGTGGCCAATGTGTATTAGAGAAAAACATTTATTTCATAATGATATTTCCCCCATTTTAAATTCTTATTATCCAATGAAAGGATAAATTTTTGTGAATTCTTCAGATAAAACATCAAAAGGATTAACAATGCAGATTAATTTTCTGATGAAATCCGAGAGCTCTCTGACCCTCCATCGACAGCAACGCAACTGAAACGTTCAATGCCCAGAAAGATAGTAAGGACATCATTAAAATAGTCCATGTGCTATCAGTGTTTCAAATGTAATGTTACGAAGCTATGAGAACAAAAATAACGCCAATTAACAGAGGTAAAAAGCTATAAACGTCACCACCATTAAGCTTCTTCACTTAAAAACATTTCCCCTGGAAGTATGAGGTAGAATAATTTGCAAGAGTGTGAATATAAACATAATGAGGCTGTAAAAGCAACATATTAGTTTTTAAAATTAGTCTTTTATAAGATGTAAACCTTTGAAAAGTAGGAACACATTTAAGGTGTTTTGGAGAGATATTTGACATTGGCATGTAAAGAGAATTTTCTGCAGTAGACCACAGCTTATAATACCACTTTACATGTAGACGACAAATTATAATACAACTTATAATGCTATTACAAAAGGTTCACTGGCAATTATAAAGAGCACAGGGGATATAGAGAGACTTATTTTAAACGATATAAGGCAGTTTGCATAAAGCGACTTGACCCACTTGCATTTTTTCACCAGGTCCTAATTTGGTAAGAGTTTAAAGATATAGCCATTAAACCCTATGAAGGCCTTTTTCAGGAGCGGTGTCTGATTTTCCCTTTGCATGATAAAGAACATTCTGAACTTTTCCAGCATTATGAAAGCTCTGTCTGGGGTGAAACTCATCCTGCTGTCTCTAAATAGGGTAATGAGCCTCCAGTCTCCTCTTCAGCTTTACACAAAGTCTTTGTGTCTGAATATAAAAGGATGATAGGGTGCATGCTTTCAAAGTTTCTGTTGATTAAAGCCTCTCCCAGAACAGGAGAGAAGAAGACCTTCAACAATAGTTTCATCCGTTTGTTTCAGTTTATTCTGAAAAGCAAGTATGCTTCCTGCTGTCTTCCCTAGTTCCTTAGAAGACTGTTTGAACCTCTGTGTAACATATATAAGCAGCTCTACTCGCTAACGGTGTGTTATATTAGAACGAGGAGAACGCATTCTATTGGGCATCAGGGCAAACATCCTCTTTGTAGATGTTTAATCTTAAGACCCAGAAATGTAAACTGTTGTCGAACTAATAATTTGATGGTTTAATCTTTTATTTATTTATGTTTTAAGTTTTTGAAAGTCACTTGAAAGCTCACCATGGCTGCATTTATTTGATCAAAAATACAGTAAAAACAGTAATATTCTGAAATATTTATCCAATTTAAAATATTTCTGTTTCTGAAAATATTATTTATATTGTATGCTGATTTGTTGCTCACTAAATATTTCTTATTATTATCAATGTTGAAAATTATATTTAAATATAAAAAAACAATAATATTGTGAAATAATATTTCACAACCTTACTGTTTTCCAGGCACGTGCACAGGTAGGGCTCAACCTGTGCAGAGCACATGCCCTTTTTGCCCTTACACTCCGAAGTGCCCTTTTTTTGGTGGTGTTTTTTTTTTTTTTTAATCACTGCTATTGGTCACCCTTTACGTCTGTCTTTCTGTTTTACCAAATGAAAGTTCTTAAAACGAGCTTGTGTAAATCTTATTCGATCCTCAAGCGGTCAGTAAGCTGATAACTCCGCCCCCTCTCATTGAATCAACTGAAGTTCCACAGCAGCCGCACAGTAGACAACAGCTGAGCTGAACAAAGTTTTGCGAAGGGTAAATAAATTTCTTGTTGTTTGAAGAAGTACTAATAAACACTGTCTATAAAGGCTCATATTTTATTTATTTGATGTCTGACTGACTAACTGAGACATGTGGGACGTCGCCTGAGAGAGAAGGCTAGCATTTGCCATCTAGTCATAGCCAATACATAGCCAACACTTAAATATCCTGTGCAGATAGTAGCATTTCATCTTTTATAAAATGCTAATTTGGCCAAATGCATTTTACCACAGGAAAAACTGAGCGCTCCGTCTATATAGCTAAAAAAACTAGTTTGTAACCTAGATGAAAATGTAATGTGATGCCCGCAGCGGCAGGCGCCATCGCCGTTTTAATGACGGACAGAAAAAAAAATCACATTTGCACACATTCGCTGGTCAAAAACGATATATTGATAAGTAATACAAAAACATATAATTTGTTTTTACCATCGGAAAATCATAACAGGTGCGCCCCCGCGCTGTTTCGTACTGGAACTTACAAAGCGACGAGTGATCCTCGTCACCTAGATAACATTTATAAAATATATTTCTAAGAAATTTCTTCTTTGATTTATGATTGCTGATACACTTAATTTATTAACATTTAGGCTAATCATGTTATGGTATACTCTCTGTATACTCTCTTTATAAAATGTTGTAAAACATGGTTTTACTACAGTAATGTAGTAGTAACTAAAAAAAAAAAAATTACAGAAGATCACTGAAATCTTTATATTTTATCATACAGAATGTAATCCGTGATTCATTCCAAGGCTTCATTTATTTGATCCAAAATACAGCAAAATCAGAGGAGTGAATATAATTTAATAAAATTTTAAATAACTGTTTTCTATTTGAATATTTTAAAATGTAATTTATTTTTGTGATCAAAGCTGAATTTTCAGCATCATTACTCCAGTATACTCTTCAGTGTCACGTGATCCTTCAGAAATGCTTTTCACTGCAACTGTACTTTTCACACTATTTTTATTTATTTTTTTATTGCTGGCTTATTTTAGGGGAAAGTGTAGTGAATAAGAGACCTTCAAGAGACCAACATCCCTGGTCCACCACAGTATCAAATTTTTGCCAGATACATGGGTCACAGAAGGTTGCTGTTGTATTAGGTTTAAAGAAGCCCTTAAAACCCTGTTTATCTATATTATCTAATATTATTATTATGGTTGTTATTAATCGTGAATAAATCTAAAGCTTTTGAGACTATTATTTTGTGTTATTGAATTTGTCATGAAGATGTGACCATTTCTTCCTTTTATGCAGGCTTACTAAATAATCTTGATATAAAAAGGGGGGGGGGGGTGCCCTTTTTCAGTTTCAGCACATGCCCCTCAAAAGGTCTGTGCACGGCCCTGCTGTTTTCACTGTATTTTTGATCAAATAAATGCAGCCTTGGTGAGCAAAAGAAACTTCTTTCAAAAACACTAAGTGTTTTTTTTTTCAGTTATATGTTTCTCTAGAGTCAAATCTTTAAAACATAAAGCATTTGTAAATTAAATTTTTATTATACTCAGTGGTTGTCTTTTTTATATGGTTTTGTGTAATTCCCAACCATTTGTTAAACATTTTAAACCTTAGACATACTTTTTTTACATTGACACTGTCACAGAATTCAAGGACTGAGAAACTGAGAAAACAAACTGAAAACGGTAATACTCATAAACCTGGATCTCAGTCAACCATCTCATCAGTTTTATTCAAGGTCGATAAGAAAAGCCGAAACAAAAATGCCTTTATGGCCTTTATGAGAAAATGCTTCAAAACTGTATAGGTACTCTCTGTATGCCTGCAGCCAAAAAAAAAAAAAAAAAAAAAAAAAACCTTTAAAGGAGGCCATAACCAAGAAAGACCGAGAAGCATGTAGGAAAAAATTTCGTTTTAAATCGGACAAAAAATCTAAACTAGTTTGCATGGCACTGGATGCTGTGCTTTTCATTAGAAGTGACAGAATATCTTATTAAAATCAAAAGAAGTATCAAGGCCACAAAAGACTAGAAAAACTGCAAGAGAACTTGTTTAGGCCGGCTAAAAACGTTACAATACAATACAATACAATACAATAATAATACAAGGCCAAAATTAACATTGAAGCGTCTCAAGAAAGAAAAGTTAAATGTCCTGAAGGTTATTGATTAGAAAGTAGCTGAATAGTTGCTATGCCCCTGCAATTCACTCAAAGTTCAGTGCAGCAAAAATTTGGAAATTTAATTTGAATACTTGAAAAAAAAAAAAGCAAATACATGTGTGGAAATGTCTTTCTGACTTGCATGAATGCACAACATAAAAGGTGTTTTGTTAATGTTGCAGAGTCTTCACCAAAACCTGTCAGTTATCTGAAATGTCACAGCTTAGAGCCAGTTGCTAATTGTAATTCAAACATTCTCTTATTGTATATTCAGTAAGCTTCTCTTTAGTGCAGGCCTTGCATTAACATGAGAATAAAGGTAAACAGTTTGCGGGCTGAAAGTGCTTTCTATAATGGGATATTGATTGAGATATTATAACACATTCAGTGTTGGAAACAAATTAAGTCAACACTAATTGTTTTGTTGCAAGAAATATAATCAAAAGCAAGATTTAATATGCTATTTTCATTACAAGTGACATTTATATTTTGTGCATCGTGTGTTTCTGTATGGAAGCAGTGGTTGAACAATTGCTTTTGTGTATAATGCAAGTACTAATAATGTTCGTTATATTGCATTAAATATTTTCAGATATAATTGTAACCAAACTTAAAATGAATTATAGTATTTGCAGATTCCATGTTAATATCCCTGAAATAGGTTGTCTGTCATGTATTTTAATGCATTTTACTGTACTTTCTAATAGTGCAACAATGTATATACAAGTATCATTTAATTAATTAATCGTTTAATTAATGCATTAAAGGAACGGTTGCACCCAAAATTTTAAATTAGCGGAAAATCACCCTTAGGTCATCCAAAATGTAAAATAATTATTTTTTTCATCATAACAGATTTGAAGAAATTTATCATTACATCATTGGCTCATCAATGGATCCTTTGCAGTGAATGGGTGCCGTCAGAATGAGAGTCCAAACAGCTGATAAAAACATTACAGTATGCCTAAGTAATCCCATCAATTAATATTGTGAAAAGCTCTATGTTTGTAAGACACAAATCCATCATCGGCTCTGGCCAAAACACACACTATTTTAGACAATTTTCACTTGTGGAAGGAGCTTGATCTGTGCATATTTCCCTCCTAATTCAGACAATATTATTTTAAATTTCTCTTTTTTATGTCTGGACAAACTATTCCTGTAAAAACATTTTTATAGTGCATTACATATAAAGACTTCAAATAAAATGTTACCACTTTTTTTTTTTTACACACAAGAAAAGCACAAATTACTAGTAGTATACTGATATTATTTCTCAGACATATAACTGCAATGCTAAAGTTCAGTTGCTTTAGATTAAACTGTGTTTACTTTTTTTATTAGAGTGAGTCTTTTGGGGGTTTGCACAGGTTATGAAAGAGCAGCAGTGTTCTTGTGCAAACAGGCCATATTTGGGGGGTTTAATATGCTCAGTGCATTAGTATGAGTCTGCTGTACTGTGACTTTCTCTCCCTGCTGGGAGTCCTCAGATAAACCCACCACCGCATGTGTCTGCTCATGTCGCCTGCCATGAGGTCGTGCGCTAGGTCGCCTGGATGGGACTCCATTCCCTCATATCATGAACAGAGATTAGGTGATGGTGAATTACACATCTGTAATTGCATCCACATAGTCTGTTTCATCTATTATCTGTAATCCTGAGCTAAAGCAACCACAGCTCAGATGGCAGCGAGCGACACAGAGAAGAGCCAACAAGCCCCAGTAATCCTGTGTGGGTTCAAGAGATGTCGAGAATTAGGCGTCTTTTACAAAGTTGCCCCATTATCTGCTGTGTTGCTGCTCAGTATTTTGGAAAATGAGTATAGTAAATGTGTAAAGTATATAGAGTGAGGTTCAAAAACCTAAAGCAAATAGTGGTGGAAAACGGTTCTATTTAGCATTTTTTCCAATTTTCCACCTATTTGACATATACAGGTAAGAGGTCTTTATACACTGTTCGAAGAAAAGTTCTCTCATTTTCAAAATGTACACCTTTGTAGCTTATTAACCCCAAAAGGTGCATATTAGTACCAAAAAAAGTGCATATAAGAATCTTTTTAAAAGGTACTGCCCCAGTGACAGCTCTTGCATCTTTATTCTGAGGTGCTGTTGACTTGATATTTTCACGAGGTAATGACCTAAGTAATATATACATACAAAGAAAACAAACAAAAAAAAAAAAAATTAGAAATTAAGTTATGTGTAATAAAATGGAATGAGACAGGAAAAGTATTGAACAGATGAAGAAAGTGAGATAGGTGCAGAAAGGCATGAAAAGCCAAGACACCAGCTGAAATCTGTCAGTGATTAGAAAGCAATCCTGCCCCTTGTCAGTGGAAATTAATATTAGCTGGTTCAGTCCCAACACCTATAGTACAAGGGTAGACATTTCAGCAAGACAATGATCCCAAACACAGCCAAGAAACTCTCGACCTGACTTGAATCCAACAGAGAATAAGATCAGAGTTCACAGAAGAGACCCACAGGATCTTCAAGATTTGAAGACTGTGTGGAAGAATGGGTCACAATCACACCTGAGCAACGCATCCCACTAGTTTCTCCAAACAGGAGACGTCTTGAAGCTGTCATTACCAACAAACAAGGGCTTTTGTACAAAATATTAAATACATTTCAGTAGTTCAATACTTTTTCCATGTGTCGTTCCAATTTATTACACAATACTTCATTTCTTAATTTCTATTTGTTTTGTATGGATTACTTGGGTTGTTACCGACATCTGTTGAAAATTTTATGTCAACGGCATCTTTAGAAATATATTTACTGGGAAAAAAATGGTGATGTGTTCAATACTTGTTTTACTCACCAAAAAAAAAAAAAAAAAAAAAAAACATTAGTTCACATATTATTAATAACCAATATGAATTAACAATGAACAATAGTGGGCTACATTTATAAATTTACATTAATAGATTAAAAGTTGCTAATATATCAAATGAATATATAAAAATGTTGCTCATTCTTAAATTGAACCTTTGTAAAGTGTTGCCATTCATTTTCCTTAAATACATTTTTGAGTCCCAAACATTTTTTATGTGCTTTCAAACTGTTGTGCACACAGAGCACAAATTAAAGGGAGGTAAAAGTAAGTGTGGAAAGAAAAAGCTTATTAGGAAAGACTGCAAGCGAAAAGCCGGCAGTGGGAATGAGTCGGATGCCTCTGTGGTCTTCAGTTATTAGTCACTGTCATGGTTCATGCCCGAGCAGTCGTAGAAGCTTTTCATTGAGGATGATATCCAGACACTACACTATACACCCCAACAAAGACCAACGAGCGGAATAATTGCTCAACCTTTCTGATATTTTTTTCCCTCCAAGTTTGTAACCCTTTATGGCTGCATGCTCCATGAACCATTCAGCCCTTGAACTTGTTTTTTGTGTCTTTTGCTGAACCCATTATTCTGAAGATGGGCTGTGGAAGAAAATACTTTTGAAGTGCTATTTGAGCACAACCCTGCTTCAACTCACTCACCTATGGTGAGCTTTTATGAGAGTTAGTCATGCATGTTCACGACTCTGGTAAATATAACACATCCAAACAGCTGTAGCCAACTGCATCTTTTTCGTGTCATTGGACATTTTATCAGCCGTATGCTGTGATCTCCTTTTACCATTAAATAACATATTGCAGTTTTAGCTCTCATGTTGAACCAGTGCGTGAGGTCTGTGTGCTCAGAATGAATGATTCGATTAGAAATGACTCCTATATCCTGGCAAGATATGAGGAAAGCAACCTGAGTGTAAGATAAATAAACTGAGATGCTGAGAAGTGTTTTTCCACTGTGAGAGAGAAATATCAGTGGGCTTTCATTGCATTACACACACTAATGCTGGACACAAAAGGACTTTTATCCATGCAGAAGACTATTCTTGTGTTTCAGAGTGAGACCCATCTAATATTCTGTTGCTGACCACAAAACTAATGACCTCACATGATCTTGCATGCTATAAACGAACTGAGCGCGCCAACTAGACCAACCTAAGGAATGGGTTCAAATCAATTTTCCATTGTTTTCCAGGCGATATTCGAATGATCTTTATTTGAGCATCTAGATTGTATGATGATTTTTAAAAACCCAAGATTAGTCTCTCTTTGTGAAAATATGTAGAGAAATCAGGGAGAAATAAATATTTTTTGTGTAGTATATTAGTGAGCATGTTTCAGCATGTTTCCAGTCTATTTACCTTATGGCAATTAAAAGGCCACGTACCGTCAAATTATGGCAAGAAATTTTGTCTTTTTTTCTGAGTTGTCCTCATTGGCTGACACAAACATCTCTAGTGTAGTTTGATCATAAACAAGTGATTCATATGAGTCAGTTATTTAAATCAAAACATACACCGGGACAGTGCTACCAGTGTTGTATGATTCACTGACAAATGATTATTTTGGGAAATTTCTTTTAGTGAATCAAAACAATTTGTAGGTAGTGTCTAGTGTGATTTGTGTAGGTGATTTGTGTAGTCTGATTCATGAACAAATGAATCTTGTAAGCCAGTACTTTTACTGGAAAACAAATTTAATGAATCAAAATATACAGATGAACAGTTGTACCAGTGTAGTCCAATTCACTGACAAATGAATTTAATGATTTATTTTTTATGACTAATTTTTAATGATGAATTAATTTTTTTAATTTGATTATTTATTATATTTTTTATATTTTTTATTTTTAATGAATCAAAATATACAGCGGAACAGCACTGTGTAGTCTGATTCATGAACAAATGACTCCTATGAACCAACAAATAACCATTTTTAGTCAATCAAATTTCACATAAACATGTCTGTAAAAGAGTTGTGAAATGTTGTCCCTTGGACATGGTGAAAACACTGTGCAATGCATCCGCCCCTTATATTTTTGTGTTTGTGTTGGGCACAAATATGTTCCCAGAAGAAAATTCAAGACTCGTCGTTTGAGGGACTTCAGAAATAGTACTTACTGAAAACTCCTTTTGGACTGAACTGTGTGCTGTCTAACTTTGTAGATCTTTTTCATGCAAAAACAGCAACATTATGCCCCAAGGAAGTTGAAAATGTAAAAAAGGCTCCTTTATATCAAAAGCTTGTGAATCCCATTCAAAACAAGGCTTTTTATCAGTATCTAAAGCCCTAAGCATAAACCAGTCTTGGTTTGCATTCAACATGACAGTGGATTCTGTCCTGAGTTGAACTTTTTAGCATTGTGCTTCTCAGGTGGAAGTAAGGGATCAGATCAGGACACATCCTAAAACCTGTCAAATCAGACAGATGAAATAATAGAGTGATGGAAAAACCGAAATAGCTTTCAGTACAAATGCACAATGCAAGCAAATAAACCTGCTCTCTTCACCTCGCATGACTCTGCTTCAGGGCTGCTGGAGCTGATTTCTTAATCCATCCCACTGACTAATTGGAATGTAATTAACAATTAAGGGTTGACACATGCAAGATGAGGCCTTCTTAATATGGTGCTGATGAAACTGTGGGTTTGGAGTGTTAGAGATTGGGCGACATGCCTCCGAAGGTTTTATTAAAACCAGCTAATGCCTGTCTTTATGATTTATCAAAAAAGTTTTCTTGCTCCCCTAGAGGTGATGCAGGGCGATATCTCTCGGTGCAGACACGGGCCGATGTGTTGTTAGTGCCTGCACATATTTAAAAAGAAAAAGAAATGAATTAGAATGAGGAACAGCATCAGAATGCGGAAATTACTTTTGCTCCCATGGTTTGCGTAGGCAATGTAAAAGACAGCTGGAGCTCTTGTGGACTGAGCCGTCTGGCTTGGGGAAGCAACTCAGTCCATATGCTGAAAGTGTAAGATCATAACCTGAAGAGAAATAACAGGTACCAACCAGTGCATTTGTAATCCATATTCATGAGTTGATTGACAGATATACTGTGGTACTTATGGGACATTATGTGCTTTGTTGGTGCATTGATTGCCTTCCAGAGAACGATCTTGGCGAAGCTTTTTAAACATTTCCATCTCTGAGTTCTCCTACTGTCTGCTAACATAAAAGTATAATGATATATTGCAGTGAAAGTGCCTTTCCCAAGGGTAATTTTAAACCCTGAATTACTACACTTGAGTTATCCTGTTCACTCTTTGTTAATACATCATCCTGAGAGATTTCATACTCATAAGTTACCCAGAGCTGAAGTTCTTTATTAAAAGCATCGACTGGAGAAGTTCAGCAAAATCTGTTTTCACTAACCTGTTAACTGTTTCCCTCAAAAGAAATTAAACAAAGCGGCTGAAAGTTCCTGAGACTATAGCACATGAATATTTTATAAGGCATGCATTTTCATTTTATGATTAGTCTCACGTAGACACTTTGACACAATGGCAAAAGGTCTGTTTCACACTGCAGCTTATTTTGGCCAAGAATAACCCACTTAGACAGGAAGACAGTGTCTGACCGACATGCAAAGCATTTTGCTTTATATGTTATATGAAATATTATAATAATAAGCTGATGTGGAAAATAAAATGAACCATTGCATTTTGTCTGATCAGATGTAATGTTATTCCTCCAAAAGTAATTAACACAGGCATAACTGTCACTGACGCAACTCTTTAAATGTGGCCTTGTGAAAAAGAAGTGCATTAAACTGTACTGAATGCACTTCAAAGAGAAATATTTTTTTAAAACTGTAGTTGAAGATAACACTAAGGAATCCAACTACACTTAAGTGCACATTTGAATATTTCTTATACTTAAGTACACTTAAAAAAAAAATGTATTTGTTACAAAGTAAAAAAAAAAAAAAAAACTTTAGTCTTTAAATTTTACATTTAAGGTTTATATATTTTAAATGTATTAAAATGTTTATTTATTATTATAAAGGTGTAATTACAAGTATATTACAATATAATTCATGACATACAACTTTCAATACAAATGGCTTTCAAGTGTAGTTTAGTTTATCATAAATGCTTGTCAGTGCATTCAGCAGTACACTTTAAACTTATTTAAAATTATGTGCAATTATGAAATTACATATAAATAAATATTGAAGTCCTTCTTAAGTATGTCAAAAAGCACTGTAAAGTTCAGCTAACTGTATTAATGTTAATTACACTATTACACATTTTTATTCAATTGCAATGAACATGCAATTAGTGTTTGAAAACATTACATTTAGTCCACACGTATGTTAAGTATATTATTTGAGTATTCTTTTAAAAGGTTAAGTTTGCTTATTTTTCACAAGGGACATTTTTCCATTAATTATCTCTCTCAGCATCTTAAAGCTCCGAAAAAATGACGTGTCTAATGGGTTAAACCAGCACATCAGTCTCCTCCCAACAGACTGATCAATGGCATTGATCTAGTGGTTGGCACTTACAGTCTGAGTCTAAAGCTGCATGTGGAGTTGGATTACGGATATCGTAGCACTTAGTCTAGACTCCACACCTACATTTACACATCCCATCCACTGAGAGGCAGCGCAGAGATCTACCTGCCTGAATCAAGTAAAGGGGTTGTGTCAAATGCTGAAGGGTTGAGGTTAAAGACAAGGTTAGTGCTAATGTTGTTCCAGGGCTGAACACGCCAAACACTGTTTGTTGTCCCACTCTGAGCAGTGCAGGTGTTACTCCATGACAGGTGAATGTGGTAGGGTCAGTCCGGAGGTCGGAGCACTTGAAGAAGATTCAGGTCGATCTGGGAGGTAGCTGACTTTAACTGTTCATGAATTTTACACTTTGAAAAGTTGCTCAAAGACAGTGAAGTGTGTATATGTCTCAGAAAAAAGTTACAATGCTGACATTGCAAACCTGGTGGTATCCTAAGATACAAAAGCTCGAAGGTACATCTTTTATTTAAGCATATTAAGGTAAAAAGATTTTTTAAGAAAAACCTTTGAGCTTTTGCATCTATATATGCTTAAATGGTACTTATTAGTACCTTAAAGGGACATTATATTATGCAAGTTTTTGCAAAATAGTACTTTTAGGGCCCATGAAAAGCATTTAGACATAAAATAATGTTTACATTTCTTTGCAATAATAACAAAATACTGCAAAGAAATAAAGCACAAACAAACTTTTTGGTATATATAGAAAAGTCTATTAGGTTTTAAAAAAAGTTTATTTATTTTTTTGCCCAGTTTGGTTTTCTTATGCTATGTCCACACTAATACCTTTTCCTTTAAAAACATTTTCAGCCTTCTATCCACACTGACAGGGCATTTTTAGGCAACGAAAAAGTATCTTTTTGAAAACTCTCTCCAAAATGGATTAATTTGAAAATGACGTTTTCACATCACAGTGTATACTGTGGAAACGGAGGCTTTGACAATGATGACACATTTTTAGTCATGTGACTAATTCAATGGTGGACGACATTCTGTTTCAGTCACCTCCTGCTTAACTATTTGTTGACCATGTATTTTGAATTTAACCAGCTTAGAAAGTTATTTTTATTTTTTTTTGGCACGTCTACCAGTCTATATTCTCGCTCTCTTTTGCAACTTTATACTCCTGTGTTACTCCCAGCAACAAATCCACCTCACTTTCGGGCCATTTAAAAAACTTGGTGCTTTTCTTCGACATATTGCTGCAACGGTTAAGAGAGCTGGAAGGTAAATAAATGGCAGGCGGAAATTATGCAGGTCAAAGTGTCATACATTTCACAGTACAGGAATTAAAGTGTTTTCAGTTGTTTCAGTGTTAATCACCAACTTTTGGGAAACGATTGAAAAACCTGTAGTGTTTTTAGATGAAAATGGCATTTTCAAATGTAATAAAAATTTATTTGTGTTCATATGTTAATATGATGAACTTGGTGGGAAATGACTTCATACATCTAAGTCCAGTTGATTGATCTATCTATCTATACACTGTATATTCCACCCCAAAATTAAGGTGGTATGGGATTTATTTAAATGCATGCAGGTGTTTTGGTTGAAATATGTCTATGTATGTGTGTAGCAAAGCAAACAAAACCATAAATCTTATTCAAAACTTAAACTCTTTGTAAGCCTCTGCTGTAGTTTTTCCTTTAGTTCAGCTCTTTGTTATCAGAAGCTGTCAGCAGATATTAGCATTGAAATATTCTCTTTTATTTACAAAGCTCCTTCATCTACACCTTCTCAGTTTTCTCAGAGGAAGACTGAAGCCAGCCAAAGGTTGTGCTTGTTTAAATGCTGCATATTATTCTCTTATCCTGTCAGCCTCTTTAGAGCGTTTAGCTCCTTTATGGCACTAACCGTATCTGCTCCCACCCAGAACCTCATGATATTTCAGAACAGACGTTAGGAAGCCCGCATGAAACCGGAATGATGGATGTGAGTATCTCTTCAAGCTTCCTGTCAAAAGTCTTCAGAAAAAGTTGTTGGAGAATGTGACAGGTGTCTGTATTACAGCAATGAGAGGTAAACTGTTACTTCATTAAACAGATGATTACATGCCACTACTCTTTGATATAGAACAAATTTAATGTAATTATAGCTCTCCGTGTCAGGTTTGTGAAGGGAGCGTTAAATTTAAGATCACAGTGGAGGAAGTATTGATTGATGTCACCTTTGAACGGACACTGAGCTATTACAGAATATTAGATCTAGTGAACAAGACGGTGCAGTTGTTCATCATTACTGCATTTATCAGAGCTGGGAATAATGGAAAATACAAAAGGCAGGCATATTATGAACCATATAACCTTGAACAAGGCTCATTAATATTAATTACTGTAACATTCACTCAGACATGATAAAGATGGTAAGTTAGAGCTAGTTGTATTAAGATTACCATTTGCAGATATGCCATTTGTATCTAATGCTGACACAACTATTTGCAAACTTTGTGCTATAGATCTTGATGATGCTGTTTTCAACTTTAAGCAAAAGTATAGGCAAAAGTAATTGAAATTTGTGAAAATGTAAGTGCTGTAAGTGCTCCTTGCACAAAACTTCAAAAGCTACAAAAACTTTTATGTTGGCTAACAAAAATGTGTTCACCTGCTTAAATGATTAGCAATGCTTTCACCTGATCAGGTGAAAATAATCTACCTTTATTACTGACTGGGCGACTCGCTGAAAATAATTTGCATTAAAGTGAAACTAAATGAGCCTTGAATGACAGAAACTTGACAGATGCATTAAAAGCAGAATCCAATGCTCTTTTAAAGAATACTGTGCATGTAATACATTGACACATAATCATCTGAGCCTGTAGATTTCCACAGAATCGGAATCCCATCATTCACAAAAAATATACACATCCTTCACTCTTTTAGATATTGATTTAACAACTATTTTAGTGCTTGATAATGCTTTCAATTACCAGTGTTTGCACATTCAATTAATTTCAAGTTTATTTGTATAGTGCTTTTTACGATAGCAACTTTACAGAAAATTAAGTTTCTACAATATTTAGCAGTAGCTTATAAGTGGTGACTGTCAGTTTATGTGCATATGAAAGGATTTTTCAGAAAATTCACATTTGTAGCAATATTTGTTAGTTCTGTTTGTTGATTCAGGGTTGGCATCATCTGAGGTCCTCTGAGGGGTCAGCATCATCTCTTCTCAGGTGTTCTGGATCCAGACTGGAGCTTGTGTAAATCCTAGTTACCACGGGAGGTAAATCCTGTAGCAAAACAGAGAAACAAATAGAGACATCATTAGCGTAGCTGCTGTTCCAACAAAGTAAAATTAATTAGTTTAACCAAAGATAAAGAATTAAGAATGAGCATTTGATCAGATGCAACTGCAGTCACAAATTATGAGATGCATTATTCGAATGTTTGGCGAAAGAGATGTGTTTTTAATCTAGATTTAAACAGAGAGAGTGTGTCTGAACGCCGAACATTATCAGGAAAGCTATTCCAGAGTTTGGGAGCCAAATGCGAAAAAGCTCTACCTCCTTTAGTGGACTTTGCTATCCTAGGAACTACCAAAAGTCCAGCGTTTTGTGACCTTAGGGAGCGTGATGGATTGCAGCGTGGTAGAAGACTAGTTAGGTACGCAGGACCTAAACCTTTAAGGGCCTTATAGGTAAGTAATGATAATTTGTAACTGATACGGAACTTAATAGGTAACCAGTGCATAGACTGTAAAATTTACTGGGGTAATATGATAACTCATAATCTAGCTGCTGCATTTTGGACTACCTGTAGCTTGTTTATTGAGGATGCAGGACAAACACCTAGAAGTGCATTACAATAGTCCAGTCTAGAGGTCATGAATGCATGAAAATAGCTTTTCTGCATCAGAAACAGATAACATGTTTCGTAGCTTGGCAATGTTTCTAAGATGGAAGAATGCAGTTTTTGTAACATGGGAAATATGGTTTTCAAAAGACAAATTGCTGTCTAATATAACACCCATATTTTTGACTGTAGAGAAAGTAATCCGTCTAGAGAGTCATCCGTCTAGTTGCAAACTGTAGTCTAGTAGATTCTGTGTACTGTTTTTTGGTCCATTAATTAATATCTCTGCCTTATCCGTATTTAATAGGAGAAAATTATTGGTCATCCAATCTTTAACACACTCTGTTAGCTTAGATAATTTAGAAGTTGAATCTGGTCTCTTTGAGATATATAGCTGAGTATCATCATCATAACAGTCGAAACTAATCCCATATTTTCTGATAATATTACCAAGTGGCAACATGTATATTGAAAATAGAAGGGGACCTAGGACGGATCCTTGTGGCACTACATATTTTACTGGTGATAAATGAGATGACTCCCCATTTAAATAAACAAAATGGTAGCGTTCGGACAGGTAGGATCTAAACCATTTAAGAGCCTGCCCTTGAATACCTGTATAGTTTTTTTAATCGATCTGATGAGTATGTCATGATCTATGGTGTCGAACGTAGCACTAAGATGAAGTAAAACTAGCAATGAGATGCAACCTTGATCTGACGCAAGAAGCAATTCATTTGTAATTTTAACAAGTGCAGTTTCTGTGATATGGTGGGGCCTTTAACCTGACTGAAATGATTCATACAGATCTTTTTTTTTTGTATGAAGTAGCTCAATTAGGCAGACACAACATTTTAAAAGATTTTAGACATAAAGATTTGAAATAGGCCTATAATTTGCCAGTTCACTAGGATCTAGTTGTGGTTTCTTAATGAGAGGCTTAATAATCACCAGCTTAAATGTTTTTTTGACATGACCTAAAGATAACGACGAGTTAATAATGTTGAGAAGCGGTTCCCTTTCAATCCGCTTGCTGCGCCATTCCACTCCGCGGACTGGATGCGTGCGCTATTCCCCTCAGGTGAGTTCCTCAGTCAGAACCCTAAGTTCCTCCAGCACTGTTGATGTCCAACACTTGCGTACATGCCCCTTGGTCAGCACTGTGTGGGACTAGGTGCCTCCATGTGTTGTGATTCCCCTTTTCTGGGTAATCCCACGTGTGTATGTCCACAGTAAGTCTCTCTGCAGCATGTGTCTTTCCCTTGGCAAGCCCCTTGCCAGCTCTGTAGTTGAAACTTCCACCCTGCGGGCTGGGTACCTCAGAGTTCTTATGTATCACCACCTTGATAGATACCTGCCGTCTGTAAGTCCTCCCATGGGCAGGCAGCCTGCTAGCATACGTCCAGCTGGAATATGCTACCCAGTGTATTCTGTTAGCTTAGGCCCTCACTCATGCTGTCCTCACGACAGGGTGCTATCACTCACATGGGTCGCTGGAAGACAGCCATGTGGTGTTTTGTAAGGGACCCCATTCGTAACGTCGAACGTGACTGACTGAAAGGGAACATCTTGGTTACGTATGTAACCCTCATTCCCTGAAGGAGGGAACGGAGACGTTATGTCCCCTTGCCACATCGGCCGGGTCACTGGCTCGGCTCCTCAGCGAAGACTTGAATGCAAGTTGTTCACGTTGCTCCTTATATACCCGCTCTGCGGGGCGGAGCTCGCGATACAAATCCCGCAGACCAGGGTACTCTGTGTACCATTGGCTCATTTTGTACCACTCGAAGGTGATTGGGCTCTCTGGAGCGAGATTCCATTCGTAACGTCTCCATTCCCTCCTTCAGGGAACGAGGGTTACATACGTAACCAAGACGTTCTTCTGCTACAAGTAACAACTCTTTCAGTAATTTAGTGGATACAGGATCTAATAAACATGTTGTTGGTTTAGATGCAGTGATAAGTTTATTTAGCCCTACCTGTCCTATAGTTGTAAAGCACT
The DNA here is from genome assembly GCF_023724105.1 of Carassius gibelio. Lineage (NCBI taxonomy): Eukaryota > Metazoa > Chordata > Actinopteri > Cypriniformes > Cyprinidae > Carassius > Carassius gibelio. The sequence goes on along the minus strand of NC_068402.1, from coordinate 34,601,672 downwards.
GCAGTTTATCTTTGGGTGCGATGGATGAAACTGAAGTACTAGACGCTGTAGAATCTACATTCTGATGTATTGTGTAACATCAATGTATTTTGGATGTTATCTATGTTATCAGTGAAGAAATTCATAAAGTCATTACTTTTAAATGTTGATGGAATATTTGAATCAGGTGGCGTCTGGTTATTTGTTATTTTAGCCACTGTGCTAAATAAAAACCTTGGATTGTATTGGTTATTTTCAATTAATTTGCATGTTCTGCACATGAATATTCTGCCCATTTTCTCACATAATTAGCACAGAAAATGTGTGTGTGTGCAGGTGGTAGACCATATACAGGTGAATTATTTTTTTTTTATTACCACAAAAAAAGTTTTTTTCCTTGTCCTTCCAAAAATGCATGATAAACAATACCAATAAATATACATTTCCTACATTTAGCTCTTAAGGACAAGAAGTTTTAACAAGAACCCTTTTGTACCCAACTCAGTCGGTCCTGTCAGAAACTGTACAATAGTGCATTTAAAGTACTACTTAAATACTAATGCTCTAAAAATAATCTTTAATGCTCTAAAGTAGTGTAACCAACTGATTGCAAATGTTAAAATATCTTAAAGGATACCATACCATATGTCTTACAGTAGTCCATTAGATGATCTGTGGATATAACTTTAGTGCATTGAGTCTACGAAGGGCATGAAAACATGAAAGCATAAGCACTGATATTAAGTATCTAGTTTAAATATATATATATAATATTTAAACATTAAGATAGTTTTGTTGATATTTTAGTTTTGTTTGTTGTAGTACTGGTTGCAAACTAGATTTATCTCTTTAAAAATCATGTACTGGTTTGTTTAGCTTTGTGTTTTTCAAAAGGACTGAGGAAGAGCATCATAATTGCACATTAGCATTTATTGCAGAGAAAAATAAAATATTAAACAGCTGCAGTGGAATACAAATCAAATTTAGCCCAAGGGATCATCCTGGTGTGCAACCAGAACAAGCCTGAGTGAAATTAACCACATTAATCTCATAAAGTGACCACAATCTCAAGCAGAAACAACCTCTTACAAAGGCTGACTTAAAATGCACTGCTTACTATTTTTTTATATTTCCATCATATGCAACTGCTGAATTTGAGCAGGGTATGCATTTTTTTTTTATAAATGCTGTTAACACTTCAGGGGCGTAAAAATGTAAACTCTAAATATACTTTCCAATAAAAGAAAGGATATATGAATAATCGATCTCAAAATCATGAATCACAAATTTGTTGAAATAGGGTTGTTCATGAACTAATCCATTGATGATTAATGCATGTCTTGAACTTTGAAGAAGTGTATAGAACTTACCTTTTGGGAAAGCTTATCTAAATAATCTGTTAATATCCAGTTTGAAAACAGACTATTTGCTTTTCCAGACTCTGCCCAGTTGGCAATAGAAAGATCTGTTTTTTGGCCAGTGTGGAGTCAGTAGGGTGAAATGCCATGGTTCTGATGTGCAGCTTGTGCTTTGAACATTCATTTACATCAGAAATGCAAAGTAAAGGGGGCAGACATCAAATACATGCAGCTCAATTGATGTTTCTATTTTGTTGTTTGTTTATGTGTGTTATCAAGACATGGAAATGGACCTGCCTGCTCCACAGCTAAAATACTGGCAGTGAATTTGATTGGTAGCAAAATGCCAGTTCATTTCTCTTATAAAAGCTAAAATGATAAACACATTTTCTACTGCTGATATTAGGAACGTTGTGGGGGGAATAAAAACTGTAGAAATAGACTTAGTCTTATGACTTTTGCATGTGGGTGTTTATTCAGTGTTGGATCAGACTGAAAATCAAGCTGAAATGTCTTTTATAAATAGATTTTGTTTTATTACAGTCATTTTTACATCTTAAACTATAAAAAGCCATCAAAATATTAGATGCATTTTAAAAGTATAATCTTAAGTTAGAAAATAATCATAATCCATTTGAATGATGTAGTGAAAACATTTCAGAAATTGTCAAAATATGAAGAAATAGCTCTTGTGAACAGAATATTTTTGTGTCATTTCATGCTACATTTTTGTCAAATGTATAAAGTGTAAAAATTACCTTAGATATTGTGTATAGTTAAGATACATATGAAATAATCCTTTGTTATATGTTCTGAAAATATTTTACCAATACCATTTGCGCCGTTATCATTTCCACCAAAGAGTGCTATTAAATACAATAGATTGTATTGTATTATTCTATCGTATATGTACTATACATAATCATGACTTTCATACAAAATTATCTAATTCTCCTGTCTAATCTGTCTGCTGTCTGCCAAAAATGCCAATAGTTGAAGAAATACACATTTGTACAACCAGTTAAAATGTAATTAGTTATTTATTAAAGGCATGATCATGAAAATATTTTATACATCTAAAGAATGGCAGAAAACCAGCTCTCGGCATTGTTGTGTGCATTGTGCGTCAGATGGTCCATGAATGGTCCGTGGGTGGATTTGATCTGTTTCATATATATATATATATATATATATATATATATATATATATATATATTTAAACTTTCTAAGCTGGCTAAATTCAAAAGACATGGTCAACAAATAGTTTGTCAGGAGGTGGAAGTAAACATAAAGACAAGGATAAGGGAAACATAATCTGGTGAACATCATATCCAGAAATTGCAAGCAAACCAAAAGAAAACCTCACAGCTATACGGGGGAGAAAGTGCATCCCTGCATCCCTTATACAGAATATGTAAACTGTCATATAACATACCCATATAAACCAGAGGTCCCCTTGGCCAATGCATATTATCCTCAGTTTGAAGCACAACCAGCTGGCAAAAAAATTACAATTCGGGTTTGGGTTAAAGGTTTGATTTTGCTATTATCATGGTTTTGGCAGCTGTGTTTCTCTCTTTGGGATGGATTCCTTATTTGGCAGCTACAGTACAGTATATGCTGTAAGGTCAGTCTGCCATTAAAACTTCACTAAATAAACTTTCACTTCAATAAACCAGTTAAAATCCAATGCATTTTCCATGAAATGTTATTTACAGTTTGTGCACAGAAAGTGAAAGGTAAGTAATAGGGATAAACAAATGAGTTTTTCTTTCAGTAAACATTAACAATGGCAATCCCATCTTCAATAAGCAACAGATCGAGTAATTATGCTCTTACACATTCTCAGAAACACTTTATTAATGGTCTAAAAACCTGTGTATAACTTAGCGTCAAGATCACTGAAGTTGAAATTCTGTACTATTCTTTGAAAGGCTTAAACTGCACTCAAGGTTGTTCGGCTCTTTTAACAATTATCTGCTCCAGCTCATCTCGCTCCATTTCTTTATGGCTGCCCTTTAAGCACCCAGCAAAGTCTCCATGGCAACTACAATCATTCATGCAGTCACCCAATGAAGTGACGCAACCGAAGTACGCTGAGGAGACCTCATCATCTTTAGTGAAGATCCTACCGCCGGCCTCCTGGAGCTGGAAAATCACGCAAATGACAAGATTCACTTAGATATGGCTTTTGTGCAGCACATTCAATGCTTATGGTGTGAAGGCTGCAAAATTGAAAACAAAAAAACTAAATTTGTGGCTTTCATTTCCTTGTGCTTTGAAATAGGTTTATCATAGCCGTATTCATCTGACTGTGAAATGAAAAAGAATATAAAATATGTGCAAAAACTGGTGATGTGCAGAAAGAAACACGACTTGGTATTGACTTGTATAAATGATAAACACAAAATAAATAACTAAACATTTTGAAGTGAGTGCAAAATTGTCACCATTTGATCTCCTGTGTACTCCTGAACAATGACCCTTTTATTACATCCAATACAAATGGCAGGATCTTTATCGCTCTGCTGTGCCAATTACAGCTAATTTAATTGTGTCCGTTTTTCTAAATGATCTTTTTCCAGTCCGTTTTTAGATAGGGTGTGTATTACAAGTGCATCATTTATAATAATACTGTATTTACTCTATACTGCGTTTATTGTAGACATCAACTAAATTACCAGACACTTACACATAATATTTGAGTCCATGAAAATTAGAGAAGTCCATGTCTCTAACCCCAGGCCATTTTCGCTGATTATTATCTTAAGCATGAGAGCAATAATTGCAATGTAATTCACTTTCTTTGAAGTTTAGTCCTTCAAAAAGGCTCTTCTAAGGTCTAAATGAGCCTGATGTTTACTTGTTAATAAGAAGATTATATAGACCATCCTTCATAAAGCTACATGCATGAAAAAAAAAGAAGAAAAAAAAAGGAAATGAAGCAACTAGTCAGAAATGATCTGCAAGTATGCAATCACATACTTATAAATGCTGTGCATTGTCTGGGTTGCTTTAAGATGCTGTAATGCATATTTGATGCTTATCTAATGACAGATGTAGCCTCTGGCTTAAATATAAAGACACAATTCTGTTGCTGGATGCATTTGAATTAACACCATAGATATTAAAACAACAACAAAACAACTATCAAAATTTGATAGAATGTGACCTCAGTTTGTTCCCAGTTTCAGGTTTTGCGACCCAAAATGCAAAGATATACACTACTCTGAGATTTTGGACACATTTAGTTGCAATGTTTACATTATCTTAAAACCTTTTAAAACTCTCAATTCCTTTCAAATATTCCAGTTGTGAAACAAAAGCAGCTAGAAAATGTCCAGCTTTCATGAGAACATGATCTTCTCCCATATGGAAATGTAATATGTGATATATATTGCTATATATGCTATAAGGCGATATGTAATTGTCACATTCTCTGGGTAGATGAAGATGCAAGTTTATCATGTTTATAAAATCCCCATAGTAATATTTACATGTACATATGTTAATATCTATATGATGATTTTTTTATATACTATTATATGTACAGTAGCAACAATATAGGGCACAAATATATTTGTAATTATTTATATTTGCATATGCAACTTTACTAAAGAAACATATATACAAAAATATGTTTATATGTACTGTATAATTTTATATACATCTATTTTATCTATCTATCTATATAAAATCAGCAACAAATATGTCCAAAAATGTATTACACATACATAAATATACATACTGTTTTGTATGGGCTAGATATGTACAGTATGCTAATGTATGAAACTGTTCCAATGTTTTCATATATATATATATATATATATATATATATATATATATATATATATATATATATATATATATATATTCAATTGGACAATATATTTCACATATGTAAATTTAATAAATGTACGTTTTACATGTGCATATGAACAATGATGTTGAAAAAAAGGTCTGTGCAAATATTCATCATCTGCCAAAATGTAAATATGTCCGCCTCCGTCAAATCAACCATTTCTTAACCAACATTTTTCCTTCTCAACATGCACAATGACATACTACCATTCATTCAAATTATTAAAAGATTTATTAGTCTTGATGCAGGATTACGAGTCTAGACTACAACAAATGAGCTGGTACAACTCGCTTCAACAAAATAACACTGAAATCAGACGGGTACATTAAAACACAGAGGAGTGCATGCAGTAAATCACAGCTTTTGAAAGAGATACTTCCGGTAATGTCACTGGCTCAAATCAAAGCACATTGTTAAAGCATAGATGAGACAAAATATGTTCAAATGACTCCTTTTGCTCCCTGCGATCCAGTGCCTTAGACAGTGAGAACAATACAATTTAATGAAGATTTATTGTTGGACAGCATGATCTGCAAATCTTTTCATTCATATAATGCTTTAGGATGCAGCTGGATGTCTGTAAGCAGACCTGTATGAATATATCAGCAATGACCTTAGGCTGCAAGAAAATACCAGCAGGATGATGACCCATATTCCAAATGTATAGTACAAGGAAACTCATGCTCAACATTTTCCTCTCCTCTAAACAAGAGAGAGCAAACTTCTCCCAGATACACTGAACATGCAAATTCAGTCCATTTGGAGATGGATTAAAATGACAAGGGAAGAAAAGAAATAATTATTTATAAAATGCAATGTACAAGACCGCTGTGGAAATTGGAACAGGCAAAGGTGTATAGTTCAAAAGCTATTTCAGAATCAGCATCTTGTTAAGATCTGGAAACCTTCATTTCCGGTACATAACCATATCACAGTGAAATGAGAATGTTGCATTCATGCCATATAGGCATGTCTGTGCTGTGCTTCACAATCTGTGTGCAGAAAGAAGGAAAGAAAGCAACCGCTGCAAGAGTACATGCGCTTTCATTGGTGCTCTTGCATAGATGTGTATAAAGCACATCATGGCATGTGACACTTTCCATGCCCAAAATGCCATCAGATATACCCTGTGTCACTCGAAAATATTGATTTGCACTTAAAATAACAAATATGCATTGTGTAAACATTTTCTGTTAAACTCTCTAGTCAGTATGCAATGCATCATCATATGTCTGTCACGATTTTGTTAAAACAGCTGTGACTAAATGATGCATAATGCTGGATAATATGGAGACAATTTCTGTCTCATTGTATGAAAAGTTGCAATTCAGTTGATAATTTAATAACAGGGCATGCATTTAAATGCTTAGCAATACTGAATTAGGAATTTTGTATTAGAAGTTATAGCTGTTCTGGTGTAATATGTGAATATACTCATCAGTGTTTGTTTGTAAGTTTACAGTGTTAGTATTTGAGGTCATGCATGTAGAACTGTGCAACCATCCGTATTTTACATGGCTATGTTGTTTGATGCAAATGCTGTTTAAACTGCACCAGTAAATTAAATGTCTGTATCTTATTCCCATTGCTGTAAATAGTCCAAGTGCCACCCAAACATTAGATGTTTAATGTCTAAATAAAACTGGTTGCATTAAAGCTGATGTTTGTTTTGATGTTAAAATGCTTTGTTTTATTGCATATAGTGAGTCTACCCTTGTGAAAAAGAATTACACTTTAGCATAAACTTAACTTAATAAATAACTTATTACAGAAATAATATATAAAGTGCAAACAGAATTTCATTTCATTAATGTCTTTAAAATATGATTAAAGTGTATTGCTGAATATACTGAAAAGCATTTATGGTACTAAATTAAGCTTTAATGTAATCGAAATATGTAAATCAAGTATTTAACTAAATATATCTGTGAATACACATTTGTGATGAAGTTGCAATATATTATAAATAATAATAAAATAAGATATATTTATATATAATATTGAATATGATCAAGTACTTTACATGTGCTTTAGTATGTTAGGCAACACATCAAAATAAGTGTACAGTACTTCTTTAAACACAACAAAAAAATTATTAAACAAAATGATTTAAAATGTAATTATTTGAAACTTATAATCATTACAAAGTGAACTTTGTAAAGTATACTCTCTTCAAATATACTTATTACAAGTACAGTAAAAAAAAACATACAATGGTTTTCAATACAATTAAGTTTACTTCTTTTTTCACAAGGGTAGACATGCCTTACATATGAATGTTTGGCCCACTAATGACGACAGGGGGAGTGTGTCTTTAAAACAGTTTGAAAACAACAGAATTACAGTATTTATGAAATCCTCTTCGTTCTGCTACAGGTGCAGAAATCACCCACTTCACCTTTTTTTAATTAGAGCACTTCTCTCATGATTGACTGAGTGCCTGTGGCATTTTTTTCCCTCTTGGCAATATTCACGTGTTTCCACAAACCATTTAAATGGGGATCATATCAAATAGTTTACATTTTAATCAGTGCATTGGCGCAGACAGAATGTGAAAGAATTCACAATTTTCTCATGCAACCAACTGACTATAGTCAACTAATAATTATTTGTAATTTCTGTTGGCTGTTCAACACTTTGTGATCGCTAATGTTTGTTAGGGGTTGTTGACAGATTATGCATTCAGGCTTGACACAACAGAATGACACAGAGCGCAAGAATCTCAAGACACATTTTAAAAAGGTATTTTTCTGTAAACAACTCATTTTCATTTGATGTCTTGATAATGCTCATGGTGTGAGGTGCTTAAAAGACATTGTGAATCACCCTGTGTGCATGAGAATGGTTGTGTTGCCGATGTCTCAAAGGTGATGGATTTGAAGATGCAGCTTATCAAAAAGGGTTTTATCATTACAAACTGTCAAATAGCGCTCTGTCAGCATGCTAATTCAAGTGCCACCGCTAAAATATTTCAAACTAGTCATCCTGACTAATCGACTAGCCATATGATGACCATTCTCACACTCCCATTTATATCTTTACATCAAGATGATGATTTTAGCAATGAACTATGCATATTTGTCCAGAAAAACCAAAGCAAACTCTTTTAGTCAATGTACATGCTATTATCTATAGATTGGCTATTCATATTACATTGTATTGTATGTTTCTCAGCATTTCTGATTCAGTTCTCGTGGAGTCCAGGAATGAAAAGAGCCCAAAGGCAGGCAGAGCAAGGTCTTCAAAACTCTGAAGGTCATACAAAACAGCAGAATGCAGAAGTGGCCTTGTGAAGTTGAAAAGAGTCAGCAGGGATCAGAAGGCCTGGTCCTGATGGGAATTCAATGTATTGTCTGCTCGTATGCGAAGCAGAGGGGAAAAGGACTCCGGTTTGCATGCTGGGAGAGCAGTCACGGTGTCAAGGGCAAGATCAGACACCAAGATCCAAACCGTCAGTCATGTATGAACAGCTTACGAATGAACAAAACATAGTCAGGATGATAGTGTATACTGTATGTTGTGGCAGAGCAGCCCTGTCCCAGCTCTGTTTCAGTACTGTGGAGGTGTACAGGGCTGAGTGTTATTCAGGTGTGTTGGCGATGGAGCTGGGGGTTGAATTCAGCACTGGGTTTATGGGCGGTATGGCCTTGTGACTGAAGTACTCCACTACCTGTTTAGGCACCTCCGCTAGGACACACTTTGCCAGAGCAGCTGGTGAAGCCTGAAAAACAGCAAATCAACCAAATTCATTGTAAATTGTGTTCAAACAAAGGCATGAGGAAAGTATAGTTTGTAAGTTAAATTGTTTGGGAGAGAGCCAAGCAGCAGGATGTTGAGATAATTTACATATGTTTAATCCTCACTTCTCTAAAATGACTGTTTTTTCTTCTTCTTTTTTTCTGGCTGTGTACATTAGTGAAGGGAACAAACAGCTCTTATGGAGAAACTGTGAAGCTCTCAGAGCCATTTCTGTCCGAATGCACCACTGGCTTACTCTGATTTCCCTCATTGCCTGCTTCATCCACCCTCATATCATGCCATTAATGCAATGTATGTCTTTTTTTTTTTAGATCATTACTGCCTATGAAAGTAAAAAATAAAAATAAATAAAAAATATATATAATTGCAACTTCTTATCTCCCAATTGTGTCACTATATCTGGCAATACAACTCTAAAACCGAAACACTGTATTACAGTATATTTCACAATGTGATATCTCAAAATTGCAATTTTATTTCTTGTAATCTTGACTTTATTTTTCTGAATTTATAACTTTATATTTCACATTTGAAAATGTATAATTTATTATATTATATATAAACATGACCCTGAACCACAAAAACAGTCTTAAGTGTCATTTGTCTTTAAAGTAAATAAATGAATAAATAAGCTCTCCAATGAAGTATGTTTTATTAGGATCGAACAATATTTGACCGATATACAACTATTTGAAAATCTGGAATCTGAGGGTGCAAAAAAATCAAAATACTGAGAAAATCGCCTTTGAAGTTGTCCAAATGAATTCTTAGCAATGCATATTACTAATCAAAAATTAAGTTTTGATATATTTACAGTAGAGAATTTACAAAATACCTTCACTGAACATGATCTTTACTTAACCTGTTAATTGTCACCCCGTCCAGTATACGGGACGCCTACGTTGACTATACTATATTACAATCAAATTTAATCTAATCTTGACAAACTATATATCGTTGGAAAGGTCTAAGACTCCCAAATATAAATTATGCCAATATTTTTTGTTAAAAATTATGTAGGAAAAGTAATGGATCAATTTATGACAAGAGTGCACCCTCAGAAATCTACATTACAAAAGGAGCTTTGACCTTTGTTTAAAAATAAGACTTCCTCGTTGCCTTTTTCTCTATCACATTTTAGAAATCATCAGAAGTTATATATCACTTGAAAACATAAAATCTCAAAATTCATCCTTTAAAACCCATTTTAAAATCAGACATTGCATTACCATGTAAATGGCACATCAAAATCATGTTACAAAATGTTTTCAGTTATGAATTATAAAAATTTAGATTTGTATCATGCACATTCAAGTCTATTTTCAAAAATGTGAGTGACAGTAAACAGGTTAATATCATTGTAATAATCATTGTAATAATACAATGGTTTTTTGGCTATCGCTACAAATATACCCCAGCGACTTAAGACTTTTATTATATTATAATTATATTATAGTCTCAGTTTATGTCTCAAAATGTGATCTATTAAAATTTATCTCACCTTTTTTATACTTTACCTACGTGTTTCTTATAGTGTGAGGATGAAAACTGCAAACATAAATTGTTATTTAACTGTTGTTGTTTTTTATATATTAATTAATATTAATAATGTATTTTCTAGATTATTACTGTTTATGAAGGCCTATTTTCTCCCCAGAGTAAACAGAGTAATTTATTTTTAATTCTTAAGCATAACTCTGCAGATCCATTCTTTCTAAGTTCTAGATCTATAGGAACTACAGGATCTACAATAAAGCATCTACCTTCATTTTCAAATTCCCAGTGACTAAGAACTGAAAAAAAAAACTAACCGTTTTGAAGTCTCTGAAGGGCACAAACTGTACGATGTCCCTCAAGACGGGTTCCCCTTTAGGTGAGCGCAGGACTCCATCATCCCCATCAAGGATCTGCATGTCTGTGAAGTCTGCGTTTCCCACTCCCACAATAATGATGGACATAGGTTGGTAGGAAGCCCGAACAATGGCCTCCCGTGTATCGGCCATGTCTGTTACCACCCCGTCTGTGAGGATCAGCAGGATATGATACAGCTGACAGAGAAAAGGACTGTTATTAGTTATATTGTCTGATTAATACAATGCTATAAACATGCCTGGAGCTTCACCCACTAACATGATCCTCATGTTGTTCTAAACCAGTTTTCTTATTTTATAGTGGTAAAAATCAATATGTTAAACTTTAAAAGTCTCTGAAAGGTGCAAAAAAATCACCACAAATGATTCTTAAAAAATTCTACAGAGCAGAAAAAATTACATAATTTTGGTTTGGAATAGCATGAGAGTGAATATATAAACTGAATTTTAATTTATAGTGAACTGTTCCTTTAAATGTCTAGATAGTAATGAACAGAATATTGGATGCCCTTCTAAAACAGGCAGTCAGAGGGCTAAAATTAGCAATATTTACTGGCCTGAACATCCCAGAGGTCCTGTCAACATTAAACATGCAATATCTACAGTTTGAATGAATGGCCTGGTTTCTGAACATTGATCTCACTGAGCTCATTTACTGAAAAATGATCGCTTTTGGGGAAGGGGTGATGTAAGATTAAATAATAAATGAAGATCATCACAAGGACATAGTGTGTAGAAGACAGCAAAGAAATAGAGCAATGCATAGTTAATTGCTATGCTTGAGGGCAAATATTTGACCCGAGACCATTAAATGACACGTAAAGGGACTTAATAGAACTCTAAATTGATTGTGGCTGTGTTAATTACCAAAGCAGCTCGCGAGATAATCAGCTAAAAAAAACTTTAAGCGGTTTCATTTGGACCTACATTACAAAGGTTATGTGAACAAAACTTTAGACAGAAGATAAAAACCCAAAAGAATAGACAGGAAAAATAATTAAACCACTTTAAAGAGCAGCATGTCAGCGCAAAATCCATTTTTAACTCAATTTTCACCTGACATCTATACACTAAATTCATGTCACCATGCATATTTCCCCCTTGAATTTTTACATTAAGTAGACATAAAGTCCTTTCTTTGAAATTTATTTCCTAATTAACTTTATTGAAAGGACAAACACGTCAATGCAAATTTGAAAAGGGTAGAAACCATCACAGCAATTTGATTGATGCATTAACCCTGCAATATTACCTTATTCAGAAAGGTGCAAATAATGAATTCTATACTAAATATTCTTTAGATTGATTATCCAACAAGCAGAAGGATAAAGTGATAGAACCAAATATCTTAAATTGCAGTACAATATTAACTCTGTAAAGTCAATGTGACTAAAGACTGAACTTGCAAACATGCATTTCTGAAATCCAACCTTAGAGTAACATTAACCTATACTATACTATATATTAACAGAACTTACGCTGTTGTCATTATATTTCTGATTCAAGCAGAAACTTTTTATCATTAACTAGTCAGTTATGACAACATAGGGGGTTCACTTGGGAGCCCCAATCCTCTCTGACTTTAAAAGAAAACGTCACTATAATTTGGCAAGTAAATTTTGCATACCTGAGACACTCCCTGTACATACGGATATAAATATGTGATCGGTACATTCACTCAGCAGATTTTTACTTCGGAGCTGAGTGGACGATAGTGCTTGATCTCTACATAGCCCTTTACTCATGTGACTGGAAATAACTGATCCTGGTTGGCGTTACAGTACAAACAGTGGTATCACTGCCCCTGGGCACTTCAACTGCAAGAGCAGTTTCTCTAAAAGAGCAAATTACAGTCGGTTCATATCTTTTTAAAGATGCTGTTCCGTCCGTGTCCTCTTGGTTACTGTTGTTACCTGTCCTCTATTGACGGATACGATTGTTGTCTTCAGTGTCTGGGCATCCAACACACTGAAGCTGCATTCGTGGATGACTCATGCGTTCATTGCGAGCATATGAGCATGGTTTCATTGCAATCTGTCACAAGCAGGGGACTGCTGGTTGGAGCTCTGGGAGATGTGAGGGTCAGTAAGAGCTTTTCCGCTGGGCATGTCACTGCCGACCCACGAGAACAAAAATTCACTCCCAAATCCTGATATGTGCATGGCACTGTGGTACACTCCATGTGACCATCCCGCTGATGTGTCGCCGCTCATTCAGCCCATGGACAGACCTTGCCTTTCTACAAGCCGGGATGCCCTTAGAACAAGTGTCCTGGCATATCGTTGTCACAAGGTATCCCTCCAGTGCAGACTGGGGCACTACATGGAATGTGCAGGCAGCCTCAAAGTTCTGGATGGGGCCCCAACTGCTTTGGCACATCAACTTCCCTGAGCTGTTTGCAGTACATCTTGCCTTATGGCAGTTCCGGCCACTGCTACAGGAAAAGCATGTGTTGATCTGCACAGACAACACTTCAGCTGTCTCGTACATCAACCCAACAGGGTGGTTTAAGATCATGTCGCATTTCACACCTCGTCCGTCATCTACTCCTCTGAAATCAGATGTGGCTCAAGTCGCTGTGTGCCATCCACGTGCTCAATGGGGGTGCTCAATCGTGCCGCCAATGCTCTCTCATGACCGCTCACATTCACCGGGGAATGGCAACTCCATCCCAAGACTATCCAGTTGGTCTGGAGTCAATTGGGAGAAGCCCAGGTAGACCTGTTTGCTTCCCAAGAGTCCTTCCACTGCCAGCTGTGTTACTCCCTGACCGTGGCCCCCATCGGCACAGATGCACTGGCACACAGATGGCCTCAGGCTCTAGACAAGTATGCATGTCCCCCGGTTAGCCTTCTCGCACAGACACGTGCAAGGTCATGGAGGATGAGGAACAGGTCTTTCTGGTTGCATTGTACTGACCTATCCGGACCTGGTTTTCAGAAACTCATGGTCCTTGCAACAGCATCTCCCTGGTGCATTCCTCTAAGAAAGGACCTTCTTTGCACCATATGGCACCCATGTTCAGATCTCTTGGATCTCCATATGTGGCTCCTGGGTGGGATGCAGCAGACTTAAATGATCTGCCACCGGCGGTGGTAAACATAATCACCCAGGCTAGAGCTCCCTCAATGAGGCAAGCATATGCTCTGAAGTGGAGTCTGTTCATGAACTGGTGTTCTTCTTGCCTAGAAGACCACTGAAGATGCACAATTGGAGTATGGCTTTCATTCCGGCAAGAAAGGTTAGAGCATAGGTTGTCACCCTCCACCTTGAAAGTATATGTGGCTGCTATCATAGCACATCATGATGCAGTGGATGGCTGGTCCTTGTGAATCACAATCTCATTGTCAGGTTCCTGAGGGTTAAAGTCTCCCCTGGTGCCCTCCTAAGATCTCGCTACTGTCCTGGCAGGCCTTCAAAGGGATCCCTTTGAGCCACTGGACTCAGACTAAGACAGCGTTACTAACTGTGCTTAATTCCATCAAGAGGGTTGAGGAACTCCAAGCATTTTCAGTGAGCAAAGAGTGCCTTGTTTTGAATAGTGGATGCCATTGCCTTGGCTTAACATGGGGGTGAGGGCTCATTCTAAACCTCTCTGGCAGACATCTGTAAATCTGCGGGCTGGGGGGCACAGAACACCTACATGAGATTTTACAGTCTCTGCATTGAGCCGGATTCTTCTTGTGTGTTGGGTAACATGTAAGGTGTCATGCTTGCTGAGCCATTACCCCTCCCCCGGGGATGCGAGCGCCTTTTCCTCCTCCAGTAAGTTCCCCTGTCTGCAAATTCTGTTTGAGTATTCTCCGGCAACCCCTGCAGTCAGACTGAGCAGAGTGGTCTGACGCCAGGCCCAGTATTGGTGTTGGTTTGCCTGAGTTTCCGGTCAGCCCCTTTACTGGGCTAGGTGTCCATATGGTTTGATTCCCTGCAGTCCCCCAATCCCATATGTGTATTCTTCCACAGTAAGGTTTCCCTCTCAGTGAACCCGTGTCTTCCCTTTGACAGACCATTCTGTCAGTCTCTGCTGGCACCCGTTCCTCCCTACTCCTAGGTAGGACCTGCCCCAGAGACCCATTCCATACGTAGTTCTGCCCCAGGCCTGGGACAGTCCTCATCAGTGTCTGTACATGATACCTCTCTATGGGCAGGATGGGGTCTCTGTAGCACCCTTTTCCAGAAGGCTAGCTTCCCCTTCTTTACTGCCGCACTGTAAACAACAAACAGGAAAGGTGTGAAGAAAAAGAATCTAAATTTTCTGGTGGAAAAAAAAATTCTGTCATAGGAACAGCGGCTTGGCTATCTCCAGCTGCAATGTACTCACCTTTTGATCCCTGCTGGTGCCAAGGTCAGAAAATTAGCTCTGGGACGTTGGGAGGGTTTTGACCTTTGCATAGCATTTGTCTTACATGTGCTGCTTGTCAATATTTGCAGTGCTACAAGGTTGTGACTGGGTTCAGGTTGTGTCGCTTTCCATGGACCCCCTATGTCATCTATGTCATCACGACATAACTCGTTGTGACCAACAGATAGGGAGCATCTCGGTTGTGTACATAACCTGCGTTCCCTGATGGAGGGAACAGAGACGTTATATCCCCCTGCCACAACCTTGAACCATCGCTGTCCTCAGCTCCTTGGCATAAAACTTGAAGAGTGGATGCACCTGTCGTCTATTTATAACCATATGAACAGGAAGTGGCTCAAGTATGCAAATTCCACTAGCCAAATTTCATTGCCATTTTCTATTAAAGTTAGAGAGCATTAGATTTTTGAAAAGATTGTTTTTAAATTTCAAACATTAAAAAATAAAATTGATTAATTTGTTTATATATAAGTAATTTTTTAAATCTAATTTGTAGTTAAAGTATATGCATTACAGTGGTGGAGAAACACTGTACAGTATCAGTGAAGTATACCAGATCATCATAGTCTTTTATATCATCTACAACATAGAATCCACTGAGGAGTTTCCCCTTGCAAATAGCCACAAGAAACACTTTTCTGGCCGTGTTTCCGCCATTACCTGATTGCATAATTCCTCCGTGTTTATTTTTAATGAATTTCCCCTTCAGTGCTGTGCCATAAACAGAAACTTTAAAGCAACTCACAGAAGCATCTTTGATGGGTTCTTTCCCAGCCGCCAGCTTAGCTATTCTGTTGATGATGGGAGCCACATTAGTGGGACCGTAGAGCTGGATCTTGGGCAGGCAGTTCTGGTAGGCTTCCACGACCCCCTGGATCTCTGATCAGAGAGAGAGGGGACACGACTATCAATTCTGTTCTGGAGGCTTATTTGTATTTCTCTCTCTGCCTTGAAAGGCTTCTGAGAGCAATGCTGAAGTATTGGCAGTGAAAGCAACAGATTTTGGGATCAAGAGACTGACTTGGAACTCTCCATTTTCTGCAGAAACGTGAAAGGACTGAAGCAAGCCCATGATTTTCTACAGTCTTCACACATTCTCTTTGAGTGTTAAAAGAACTGTTCACCCAGAAATTAAAATTCGGTCATTATTTACTCACCCTCATGCTGTTCCAAAACCATATGACTTTACTTGAAGCCTTTATGTATAATGCATTATAAAAATATTCATAATGTATGTTGCAATGCATTATAGCTTTTCACAAATAATTGAAACCAAAGTTAAATAAATAATAATATTTTCTGATTACTTATTGCATCTGAATTTGTTTGTTTGTTATGTGCATTATGCATTATACTTTCTAAAGGTATAACAATGAATAGATAAGTATTATAATTTATTATAGCTCTGGTGACAAATATTCCACATCATACAATGAATTATAAGGTACATTACATAGCGCATTCAAAAATAATTGAAACCAAAGTTAAATGCATAATAACATTTGCAGATTCCTTGTTTTATCTGAAATTTGTTGTTTTTCATGTGTATTGTGCATTATATTTTCTAAAGGTGAACAATTAACAGATTGGCGTATTATAATGCATTATAGCTGTGGTTGCAAATATTCTAGATCATAAAATGATTTATAAGGTGCATCATATAAATACAAATATTTTTAATAATTTTTACCAAAGTAAAATGCATAATTATATTAGCAGATTCCTTTTTACATCAGAAATTAGTTGTTTGTCATGTGCATTGTGCATTATATTTTCTAAAGGTGTAACAATGAATAGATAAGTATTGTAATGTATTACACAGTGCATAATAATAATAATTTATTTATTTTTATAATGCATTATATAAAAAGGCTTTAAGAGTAAACGTTACTAACTTTTCTTTGTCTGGGCCACACAAAAGCAGAAATGTTGGAGAATGTTCAGTTCACTCTTTTCCATATTAAAAAAGTAACTGGAGTCTAAATTGTTTAGCTACAATATAATATGAGCATTATAAATATTCAGAAACAATAAAGTATACTGTATGTGACTTACAGTCTAAAAGAAATAGCCTAAACCCTACTAAAATATCCAGTTTAAACTGGTTTGTTCGTGTTTTTAAACATGGCAGCTAGCAGGCCGTCTAGTCCAGCTTAACTACTTGAGCTTAACCAACTGGTTTGTTGCTAATCCAAAATGGTCAACCAAGCATGTACCAGCAAATGAGTAGCGTAGACTAACCTGCTACCAGCTTCAAAACACAATTAGGATCTTAAACTAGAATCTCTTGCCATCTTATTCACACTTATGTCAATCGACAGATTTAATGTGCATTGATTGGTCTGTTGACGGCAGGTTTGATGATAAAACTGATATAAAACCTGTCTCAGCCTTAAAGGTAAATAATACTTGGATGGATGTTGACAGTAAAGGGTAAGATTTTCTGTAAATAAAACATATTTGGATCTGTTCCTCACACAAAGATGGCTTCAGGAGAAAGTTGTGCACAAGTCATATGGGATCACTTTTATGAAACATTTATAGTGCTTTAAAAAAAAAAAAAAAAAAAAAATAGTGGCCATTCCTCAAGATTTCTTCTTTTGTGTTCCACAGAACAAAGTAAGACCTACAGTATACAATTTAAAAGTATTTTAAATTTTGAGGTGTTCCCTCACTTACTAACATACAAAGTGTTTGTCGCTCTTACCTTCACATTCATCATCCTCTGGGTTGAAATTGATGGCAAAGTCATGAGACACCTGTAGTTTGGAATAGAAAATCACATAGTAAGGCTTTGTTTATTCTGCTTCAACCTGTTTAGCATGCTATCACATACCTGGTTTCTGGTTAAAAACCTAATTCAAGGTCATAAATCCTGCTGCTGAAGGAAGGCTATAAATCATGCTGTGCTAATTTGCATGTTTCTAAGAAAAATACTTTCTGCAACACTATGCATGAAATGACCTAATGATGATTCTAAAACAAGATAGCATCCTCCCTACAGATTTTCCATTGCAAGCAACAACCACTGTGGGCCCCCCTGGTACTTTTGTACACATTTCATTGTAATTGATTTTCATTTGTTGACAAAGACATTCTGAATAAAACTATAATTATTATATTTCCTTGAAAATGAAATAAAGCTCATAGCTAGTTCAGTGCAATCTGCCTGTACAAACAGAGCATAAAATGAAATCCTGTGACAGTTTACTGTCAACAATTAGGGAAGCCTTTGCAAGCTGTTATTATTTTAAATCTGTAAGAATAGCCCTTTTTTTGTAAAGATTGTTGTTTCATGAGAGTCTGTTAATAAAATTAAAACTAATAAAGATATGGCTTTGCATATTTGAGATACACAGGGCCAGAGACTGTGGTTTGCTTCTCCAACTGGTCTACTAAATATAGAAAATGGTACAGTAGATACTTCCACATTTAGAAATTATATACTAGTAGACCACCCTTTTGAAAAGGAAACGCATATATGTTTGCATATAACATAATCTTAATGAAGTAAAAGGTGTACTTAAAGAAAAACACTTTAATGACTGTAACACAATTAAGTACATAATTCATGTCAAATTAAAGGTTTTACATTAAAGTAAATTTTTAATCGTTTTTTTTTTTCTCCATGCTTTACATGTATTAAATAAAAAGCACATGTAAAGTACTTGAGTGTAATTGTAATGTACTTCAATATTACATGTACATGTATTACTATGTACTAAATTGCAACTGCATCATTACAAATGTGTTTTACACATATATTTTAATATATGACACACACGTTTCGATATAAATTACATTACATAAGTATATTTTAGTTTACCATAAATGCTTGTCAGTATATTCACCAGTACACAATCAGGTAAACAACAGACGTAATCACAAAATTACATAAAGATGTATGTAAGTACAAAAGCACCATTACATGAATTGAGACGGTATTACGCTCTTATACAATATAACATAACAACATACACTCATACTTTCTTTTAAAGTATATTATTTCTATAATAAGTACTCTTTTTAAAAGTATGCTAAATGACACTTCTTTTTTCATAAGGGGCTGTATTCACTGTGAATCTGTTCATGCTTCTCACACAGAGTTTTACTATGTACTGCAAAATCTACTAACAAGCATGTATAAACTAAAATATACTTTAATGTAATTTCTGTTAAGACTTTCAAGCCATGTGTATAAATATACTTGTAATTCTGAACGTGTTCTACTATTTTTTCACGTTAATCTATAAAGTATATAAAAAAATTGGTGTTTTACCTCATAATTCGGTGGAATTCTTGCCCCAAAGCCCAAAGCAGAGAATCGTTTGTCACTGGGATCAGATAAATACATTCATTAGTAAATAAAACAACACATTGCAAAGAGAGAGTAAAAAAAGGGCAAAAGAGCAAATAACATGATCATCTCACAAATTGGCAATGTTTCCTTATTAAAGTTTTTTACCAGCATTTGCACTTAATACAGCTTTCACCCTACTTTGAATAGATAAAAACATTTTTTTTTTTCTCCAGTTGATTATAGTCTATAAAAACATGAGCCAGTTGCTGAAGGAGATACTCAAGGAGGAAATTGGGTTCTCACTTTTCTCTTCGAAACTGCAGCAGTGGTAATATTCAGTTCAGGTGATTTTCTGGCCAGAACATATACTAAAGTTAATCTTGATGCTCCAACTCTCCCGGTTTTATTCTTAAATTATATTTATGCATTTAGCAGACGCTTTTATCCAAAGCGACTTACAGTGCATTCAGGCTATCATTTTTTTCCTGACATGCATTCCCTGGGAATCGTACCCACAACCTTGCACTGCTAATGCAATCCTCTACCACTTGAGCCACAAAAACACAACCTATGAACCAAACCTATGATCATGATGCTTTAATTTTATGGTGTATTGTGATTAAAATTTTAGCCCTTAAAGCTTTTGGAGGAACAGTGTCTTTGTGAAGTTCTTTTTTTTTTTTGGAAAACAGGGTGAATATTGAGGATGCGGTCGTTTTTGCAGCAGTTATGCTTTTGGATACAGTCCCTCTTAGTGCTTGACTGTCCCTATAATTCTCTTTTGGTTTTTGCCCACTTTTTTGCCTAAAGTAATAGTCATATTTGTAAAGCTGTTAAGATTACAAACTGTCCTGTTAAACAGGCTCTCATGAGTTTTTGAAAGTACATTTCCCCCACAGCTTTTGACTAAACACATATAGACAATGAAAACACATTTACTCACCCTCAAGTCATTCCAAATCTGTATATGTTCATTTCTTCTGCTGAACACAAAGATATTTTGAAGAATATTGGTAAGTAAATGGCTACAGTAACTGTTCAGTAGAAATGGTTGTTGGTAGCCATTGCCTTTTATAGCATGGAAAAAAAATACTAAAGAATTCAATAGCAAACAGCAACTGTTGCCAGAAGTCTTAAAAAATATTATTTTGTGTTCAGCAGAAGAAATTATAACATTTTCAATTTTAGGTGAACTATCCCTTTAACGCCTACAATAATGGGCTTAAAACATTATTTACTCCAAACTCTATATGTGCAACTCTTAGGTCCTTTTTTAAATGTTTTATTCATCCAAACCCTTCCACATAATCCCACAAAGGGCTTATTATCAACAAATACCCCACCAGCATAACAAGGTTCAAATATCAAAGGTACTAGGGCAGGAATCCTCAAATCTGGACCTTTCCAGCAGAGTTTAGCTCTAACCCTAATCAAACACACCTGAGCACGCTAATCAGTGCCAATCAATGTCTTTGGGATCATTAGAAAATCACAGGCAGGTGACTTTGATCAGGGTTGGAGCTAAACTCTGCAGCGAATTGGATCTCCAGGGCAAGATTTGAGGAAGGGGGTACTAGGGTGAACATGGTGTACAGCGGAGGACAGAGGTGTGTGTAAGCTCATCATCATATATATGGAGAGTGTTGGAGAGATGAAAGTGACTCCAGAGGGAGAGGGGAAGGCACAGACGCAGCAGGACAGCAGATTCACACAGCTGATCACTCAACAGGCGACAACTCACAGCCGTGTGATGGAGAGAGGAAGGGTATCATGGGGTCAGATTTACAGAGCCGTGCAGCAGAGAGCTGAGAAATGAAAAACACGATAACCACAGGCACAGAGCTTGTCTTTCACTTGCTAATGTAAGCTAGATGAGGTAGCAACATTCTGATAGCTGTCACCAGAGGCCACTAATGCCAGCCAATCAATGCCACTTTCTTTTGCCTCAAAACCTGAGGTGTGATTTGAATGAACTGCAGTTGAGCCAAGTGTGTGTATATTTTCACAAATAGCATTAATGAATAAAGCAAGTCCAATAATCCACTAAGCTGAGTGTGCAGAACTTTTATTAAGTGCAAGGTTGTTCCTCATTCAGAACTGAATTGGAGTTGAATAGTGAAGTAGCAAACAGGAAGCAGAATTCCGAATAGAATATGAATTTAATTTCATTAAAATTCCATAGCAATCCAAATGACTGATGTTTAACTAAGAAAGACAAACTTTGAATGCTTCACAAAGTCTTGTTTATTTTTTTATAATTTTTCTTCAAAAAAAAAAGTATTTGAAGTTTAAAGGTATTATAGGCCTAAAGAAGATAATACTGATATAAAGATAGATTTGATTTTAGTATTTCAACAAATAAATTATCCTTTGTGAACAAGGGTGCAACACAATTTCCCAGAATGCATTATGTTGCATTATGTAAATGTATAAGCTTTATGTATAATGCATTATAAATACTGCATTAGATATAAAGGCTTTAAAGTTACCTAATAAACTAACTAAAAATATTTGTCAAAAACTGAAAGTATTTTTTTTTTTACATAATAAAATAAATATTAAAAAATTAAAAAAAAAAAAAACTAATCAACTTGTTTAAAATATTAACAAAAACAAAAGTATATCAACAATACAAAAATGTACACTGACAGAGACATGCTAAACCCACAGTTTCTAAAACAGACAGAATTAAACATTATCAAATAAACCATACTCACAACCTATCCTTACAGCAGATCACGTGACTCTTGAGCATATATGGATTATCAATGCAATCTATCTAAAAATATGTCCTTCTCGGTTTCCTGCGAATGGACAGAACTCTGGACCCATGTGTTGCTCAGCTGGCTCTCCTCACATTAACATGTTTAGTTGCCTGTGACAGCTATAGAGAATGTTCCTTCAAGCTGATCCATGAAGTGACATACACTAATCTCTGACATGATGTAATCTTAATAATCACATTTTAGCTGAAGTTAACAAGAGCTATTTGGCTATGATAATTTGTTTAACATAATGAAGAAAAGAGTGATTACTGAGATACGCCCATGAGAAGATAACATGGAGACAAATATGACAGCTGTTCAATCCTTTTTCAACTCTTGACTTCCAGCCATTTCAGGCACAACTAAACCCAAACAAGATTGCCAAATGTTCTTTAAATTTGTAAAGGCATCAAAAACTTTAAGATGAGCTTTTACAATTTGCTGGATAGTGGCAGGCAAATCAAATTTACATGGAAATACACTCAAAAGGGAGATATTATGAAATTTATTTAACATTTAAAAAGGTGATTTTCATAGTAAATTTTCAACTTTTCGGATGACTGGCCCTATTTTAACAATGTAGGCACATGGTCTGAAGCATGTGGCACAGGTGCACTTAGATGAATCCACTTTTGCTAGTTTAAGGACAGAATTGTCTAAAAGAGTTGGACATCTTTTCTTAATGAGTCATGGGTGTGTTTTGAGCTTAACATGCAATAAACCAATCAGAGTTCTCCTTTTCCCTTTACAAGCCAGGAGCGTTGCACCATGGCAGATTGGCTTTTACATGGTGGAATTTGCAAGAGCAATGACTGAATGCTTCTCCAGAGAGGAAACGGAGCTGTTCGTTTGCGAGGTAAAAGCATACACAATAATAATATTTTACATTTTAATCCTTTCATTTTAATATTTGGCATGTTTCTGTGATGCTGCACGTCCCTGGGTGTGTAATAGGCCTATTACACATTGTTTTACTTTACAATAACAATAGACTTTAATACATTAACTAATATTAACTAATTGAACCTTATTGTAAAGTGTTACAATTACTTGTTAATAAAGTATATACTATGTTCCCAAAAAACACTGTTAAATTAAACAGAAAAGCAAGCAGGTGAGCATGATTTGGCATGGCAGCCATTACAAATAATAATAATTTCCTTACCTAAACCCTGCGTTTGGACCAGATCGGTTGCAGAATCACGTGCTTCTGAAATAATTATCTTTTTCTATATAGTTTAGTAGTTGGCTTTCTCTGTGTTATACGTGGCTGCTTTTCAAGCATGATGTTTTATTTAAATTCTGAATAAAACATCGTAGGCTATACAGCATGCAAAGACTGCTCCCTTTAAATTTATTAAAAACTGTCAATCATTCATCACAATCTAACAAAGTAAAAAAAATAAAAAAATACAATGAACGTGACTACATGATGACACTTTTAAATGTATGAAAGCATGAAAGAACCAAAGTCTCTTTAAGACAAGTCATGTCACTCAAAGGCCATCTTTGAATCGTCTCTCAGGCATCCGAGTGCAGCTCCTATCTCTTTGAATGGGGAAACATCAAATTCTCCAAAACGGTTCACTAAGCTTAGGATTAAATTTCATATTTTAACAGCAAAGAAATCTGACAACAACTGTCATAAATGTTGTTACTTTTGCTCAAATAGCATTTTAAAAAGCTTATTTCTCAGGCTAGATCAGCCGGTGCGTGTGCGCAGTCCTAAGAGCACGTCTCAGAGCGTTCACTGTTTCTACAGCAACCGGGACGCTTCTAATGGCAGCTGCAGTGACCCACTGACTTTACTGATTAGCGATTGGCTCTTTCATTAAGAAGGCAGGGTTTCCTGTGATTGAGTGGCCATCTTGAGCATTGCATTTTTCCCCATTAAAAACTATAAGACTGACATGTCTTGGGTACTCTATAGTCTTTGATGGAACCCAGCACTGGACAAAAAAATGGTGACTGGAGCAGTGATTGAGTGGATTCCAACCTAAACACCTCTGATTGGCCATTGTGTTTTAGAAGCCAACAAATATCTCTGTGATTGGCTACATTGCTCACCTCTGCGAAAATGCATTGTAAAATTATTTGACGCTTTCCAAAGAAGAAGATACACTGGATTGTTTGCCAAATCTGTTCGTTATGATATTATTATGAAGAAAACATAGGTTGTGAGCAGCTTTTCCATCTAAAAGCAAGCAGATTCAACAGCAGGCAGTTGTATTGATAAGACTCTAATCCATGCTATACTCAAGTCCAACCATCCCGTTCGGTCTAAAGGGGGGGCACAGGGATGTCCATGGGGGGGTCAAGTCCCCCCAACCCCCCCTCTGGCGCCGGGCCTGGGCAGAGTGCACGTGCATTGTGGACCCATCTATAGGCGCACATTACTAGTGCGTTCCTTAAATAACAAAAATACTGCACCGTTGACTTTAGACCAAGGTACTGGTGCCAACAATGCGTCTGAACACACCTCGTCTTCAGACCAAACAGACAAAACGATCAAACAAATAGTTTATCTATCAAGTCTATCAAGTTTTTATTCATTATTAATTTTAGGTCGACCTAAGTAGACCTACACTCTAAAAAAGGCTGGGTTGTTTTTTCAACCCAACTGCTGGGTTGAGGCCGTTGGATAGGACTTTGGGATGTTTTAACCCAAGTTTGGGTTGAAAATAACTCTATTTTTTAACCCAGCGGGGCTGGGTTGAGGACGAGGACGTGAAGGAGAGCACGCATGTCACGTCAAAATCGTACGTCTCCAGTGCGAGCAGCCGCCATTTTCTCAGCGTGATAGAAACAAGAAGCGAGTGAAAGACTATGGTAAGTAAATATTCAAAATGTAAAGTTATCTTTTATTGTTTACCCGGTTGTATGAAAGGCGGAAGGCTTTATGAAAGGCGGAAACAAAGGAGCTTAACGTTATATATACATAAAAAAGAAACGGACGCGGTTTTCGCCTCAGACACGGAGGTCTTAACTGCCTCATGTAACGTCACTGAACGGAGGATGTACTTTTAATATAACGTCTGTGAATGTATTTTGTCATATTTACATAATATTTTACATTATCTGTACTCTTTGAGGCGTTAACAGACGGTTATGGTCACGGTTACACTCATGTGAATTTGTCTTTTTTTTTCGCGGTTAAACTGAATGTATGTTTGTCTCCTAAAGGAAACGGCATTGTGTAGTAAAGACTAGCATAATTATTTTGAGGCTGTTGAAGTGGTAACTGTTAAAAGTATGTTTTACATGTAATATTTCTTGTCGAGCTCCTGTCTTCATTGTCCTCGCGCTGAGAGTTAAAGACACAGAAGCTGTTTGTGTGAGGAGTCACAGACCTGTGTGAGGATGAGGAGGAGGTGTTCTTCTGAAGAGAGGGACAGACGGTTTAAGGAGAGTAAACTTCAGAATAACATCAAGTTATCTTTATTTTTACTAAGACTAAAATAATGTTTTTTTTTTTTTTTAGATGTTGAAATCCAGAGACAAGATAACTTCATTCTTTTGAGACTGATGTAAGTTAAATTATTATTACTTTTTTTTTAGAAAATTAATGTTTCTGTTGTGTAACTTCACATTTTGATACAAAAACAGTGTGATTTTATATATGTATGTATGTACATGTTAATATTTTATTGAAACCATTGATGTCCCTCTTTGCAGAACTCAAACTAATTGGAGTTAAGGACACACAAGTCTGCTTGTGTGAGGAGGTGGTTTTCTCAGCTTCTTCTGAAGAGAGGGAAAGATCGTATAAGGCAAGTAAACTTCATAATTTCATGTTATCAGTTGTTGTTGTGTTTTACTAAGAGTAAAATTATGTTTGATTTTTTGTTTTTGTAGATGTTAAAAGCAAGAGACATGGGAGAGCATCATTCCTTTGAGATTTTATGTAAGTTATTTTTAGAAAATAAATTTTTCTGTTGTCTCCTGCCAGTTTACTTCACATTTTGATGCAACAACAGTGTGATTACGTGCTCATTTCATTAAGACCATTGATGTCTGTGTTTTTTATTGCAGAACTCAAACCAACTTTGGAGTTGTCTGATTTGGAGAGTCATCATTCTTGGTCTTCGCTCTTAAAGGTAAAGTTCACACAAAAAATCATTTACTTGCCCTCAAGTCATTCCAAACCTATAAGACTTTTGTCTGTCTTTACAACATAAATTAATATATTTTTAGTTTTCTCATAATATTTGTTAATCCATTTATAGTTTAGATAATCAGTATTTTCAAGCTTCATAAATATAGAGTTATTGTAGAAGTAAATTCTGATATTTATATACAGTATTGTTCAAAATAATAGCAGTACAATGTGACTAACCAGAATAATCAAGGTTTTTAGTATATTTTTTATTGCTACGTGGCAAACAAGTTACCAGTAGGTTCAGTAGATTGTCAGAAAACAAACAAGACCCAGCATTCATGATATGCACGCTCTTAAGGCTGTGCAATTGGGCAATTAGTTGAAAGGGGTGTGTTCAAAAAAATAGCAGTGTCTACCTTTGACTGTACAAACTCAAAACTATTTTGTACAAACATTTTTTTTTTTCTGGGATTTAGCAATCCTGTGAATCACTAAACTAATATTTAGTTGTATGACCACAGTTTTTTAAAACTGCTTGACATCTGTGTGGCATGGAGTCAACCAACTTGTGGCACCTCTCAGCTGTTATTCCACTCCATGATTCTTTAACAACATTCCACAATTCATTCACATTTCTTGGTTTTGCTTCAGAAACAGCATTTTTGATATCACCCCACAAGTTCTCAATTGGATTAAGGTCTGGAGATTGGGCTGGCCACTCCATAACATTAATTTTGTTGGTTTGGAACCAAGACTTTGCCCGTTTACTAGTGTGTTTTGGGTCATTGTCTTGTTGAAACAACCATTTCAAGGGCATGTCCTCTTCAGCATAGGGCAACATGACCTCTTCAAGTATTTTAACATATGCAAACTGATCCATGATCCCTGGTATGCGATAAATAGGCCCAACACCATAGTAGGAGAAACATGCCCATATCATGATGCTTGCACCTCCATGCTTCACTGTCTTCACTGTGTACTGTGGCTTGAATTCAGAGTTTGGGGGTCGTCTCACAAACTGCCTGTGGCCCTTGGACCCAAAAAGAACAATTTTACTCTCATCAGTCCACAAAATGTTCCTCCATTTCTCTTTAGGCCAGTTGATGTGTTCTTTGGCAAATTGTAACCTCTTCTGCACATGCCTTTTTTTTAACAGAGGGACTTTGCGGGGGATTCTTGAAAATAGATTAGCTTCACACAGACGTCTTCTAACTGTCACAGTACTTACAGGTAACTCCAGACTGTCTTTGATCATCCTGGAGGTGATCATTGGCTGAGCCTTTGCCATTCTGGTTATTCTTCTATCCATTTTGATGCTTGTCTTCCGTTTTCTTCCACGTCTCTCTGGTTTTGCTCTCCATTTTAAGGCATTGGAGATCATTTTAGCTGAACAGCCTATCATTTTTTGCACCTCTTTATAGGTTTTCCCCTCTCTAATCAACTTTTTAATCAAAGTACGCTGTTCTTCTGAACAATGTCTTGAACGACCCATTTTCCTCAGCTTTCAAATGCATGTTCAACAAGTGTTGGCTTCATCCTTAAATAGGGGCCACCTGATTCACACCTGTTTCTTCACAAAATTGATGACCTCAGTGATTGAATGCCACACTGCTATTTTTTTGAACACACCCCTTTCAACTAATTCAACTAATTGCCCAATTGCACAGCCTTAAGAGCGTGCATATCATGAATGCTGGGTCTCATTTGTTTTCTGACAATCTACTGAACCTACTGGTAACTTGTTTGCCACGTAGCAATAAAAAAAATATACGAAAAACCTTGATTATTCTGGTTAGTCACATTGTACTGCTATTATTTTGAACAATACTGTATGAATACATCTTAAATTATATGATAGCAAACATGTATGTTCAAAATAAAATACTGGTCTCCCAGACCAGCAATGGAGGACACAAAAAGAGAATATTAAATATATTCATACATTTTCCAAAAAATGAGCAGAGTTTGTATGAGTCTGGAAAAACATGAGGAGAGTAAATTATAAACATTTTAATTATTTGGTGAACTAACGGTTTGAAGAGCAGCCCTCCATGTACATGAATATTGTGAGGTATGTGAATGTCATGTCTGTTTTAATGTTTCAGTAAAGAAGCTTTCTGAAAGCAATATTTATTCAAACAATATCGCATGTCCTCACACTAGTGCTGCCATTATAGCCTCCTGGAGCGCTGTGGTGGACTGAGACACTAAACAACCACACAAAGTGTTGAAACTTTAACACAGATTATTTACCTATCCTTACGGATGTGAATACACCTCTACCTGAAAATGGATAGTTTAATTAAATGTTTAATTTTTTCAAATGTGTTTCTCTTAGGCCACTGATGAAGAGCAGGTGGTGACTGGGATGAATGCTGGTCAGAGAGGAGAATCTTCTTTCCCCTAAACTGACGCAGCGGTGGTTTTAAAGGAGGACGCTGCCCTGGATGATGTAGAAGATGTCAGATGCTGTGCAGATGGGGTTTCTTCATGATTACATCAGTTATGCTAAAGAGATCATGAAAATTGACCGTGATGCATGATCTGTATTCATGGACTATGAAACAAACTGTAAGTGTATAATTTGTTAAAAAAAAAAAAGTTAAATGCTTTTTCTGTGTTGTTTAGTAGAAGAGTTAGTAGAAGAGTTTACACTCTGTCATTCATACACCTGTCACTTTCTTTCTCACACACATGCATCTGTTAAATGTTATAATATCAAAGTTAATGTTGTGATTTATTTGTGTACTGTCATGCCAGAATAGTTGGAAAAAACCTAACTAATTGTAAATTTATTGTATGTGTTTTCTTATATTTTTATACAATATATACAATTGAACAAAGTCCAATTTGATCTTAAGTTATATTCATCAAATGTTCAATGCTTTATGAACTCTGTAGCTGTTAATGCCATTTCTGCATTTCTTCTAACATGTTACTTTTTGACTTTTCTCTTGTTTTTAATAAATATTTTCCTTTTGATAATTATTATTTGTGTGTAAAAGTGATATTGTGATATACGTAGAAATGCATTGTTTCCCCACATGGCTGCACTCTGCGAGTTTATGTTCTGCCAGCAGGAGGCGCTAAGAGCGGGAGAGGTAGGTTTCTCCGGTAACGGCTGCAGAGCGGTGCTGAGCTCACAAACGCTGCCTTATCAAGCACATGCGAAATGATATCGAACATTTTCTAAATACAGTAGTTTTCCTTCTGAAATACAGTGATAAAAAACACCCGCTCTGTTTTTTTAAATCTTGCAATATAGTCATTTTAAACCATAAAAAAGGCAACCCAGCAGGCTGGGTTAAATATGATAACCCAAATGGTTGGGTTAAAGTAACCCAGCGCTGGGTTCGTCCCTTTTTGACCCAGCGCTGGGTTGTCAAAATAACCCAAATTGGGTTGTTTTCAACCCAGCAGTTTTTAGAGTGTAAGGACACAGTAGACAACCTTAGACAAAAAGTGTACTATATTAATAATAATAAAATAAGTGTACTTGAATAACTTTTTTTAATGATATACACACACATTATTGATGCCTGTGTATATAATGAAATAAAAGCCAACATCACTTATTCACAGCAAAAAAACGTTGAGTTGTTTTGTTAACCCAACCGTTGGGTTACACATATTGGGTCAATGTGTTGGGTTATCTTAAAATTTGTTGGGTATTTTTTTTTCGTCGTTGGGTTATTTTTTGTTATTATCCAACTGTTGGGTTAAATATGTTTCCCGCTTCACTCCTGTTCAAATTTTAACGGTCGAGTCAGAGACTCAGCTCGGACATCAGTGGCAGCCTGCCTGATTATGAAGGGTAAGTAAATGTTAATATAATCGTATGATGTATATAACTATCATAACATTAAGTAATGTGTCTGATACGTTAATTCTTGTTTTGTTTATACGTTAAAAATGTTGTAATTACCTTTAGTCCGTTTGTTTCCCCCAGATAATCAGATCGATTGTAAATGAATGCTATTCCTGTTTGTTCGCCAGTATTAATACACTAAGAGATTAGCTGCAAAAAATGTTTAGACACGTATTACTTAAAGTTAATAAAAATGTTAGAAGCCGCACGGACCAATTTATCGGATCGGACCAGTGAAAGAAGCTGCTCGAGCTGAGCTCACACACATCAGTCATGCGACAGACAGCAGACTCCGCGAGAATCGTTTGAATGAACCTGCAATTTTCTGTTATAAAAGTTCAAAACCCAGACGAAAGAAAAAGGCGCTGTCGTGAGGCAATCCGCTTTTTCAGCTAAAATTTATACCAGTGCCCCAAATGTAGATATTCGTCTTAGTGCACCAGCACTAATTAATTGTACTGTAAAAGTGTTTTTTTATGATTTATTCATATTGAATGTTGTTATGCATCTATTGGAATATCCTATAATTACAGCAGTATCTCTTATGAAGCTAGATTGATTGACATGTTTTTTTTAAATGTGTTTATACTCGTTTTAGACAATGGACTTTTTCGGGAAGGAAAAAAATGCATCAATAGAATTTCTGCCTGTTAACTGAAATATTTCAAGGTAAGTGAACTATTTAAATTAATGATACATAAGTTTTCAATTTTACTTAGACCTATGACTTCCAAAAATTATGAAAAATGACAAATGAGGTGAAATAAGTGTATTGTTGCATTCTGTCCAACAAAGTTTCCTTTCATTTACAGTGTACACTGTTAAAAATCGCTGTAAAAAAACGGCCAAATTTCAACAGTAACATACTGTTTTTCATTAAAACAGTGCATTCTGGGTAATATTCATCGTTTTCGAGAAGTAGCCTGCTGGTATATATCGTAAATTAACAACGTTCAAAGTCGACACTCAGCGGCTGTGTTTCAAATCACACCCTACACCCTCATTCACTATTCCCTGCATGAGTTTACTAATATAGTCCACCTGACAGAGAGAATGAACACTAAAGAGTGAATTCAGACACTGATCAACAGCTGCTGTTAATGAGTAGAATCACTGAAGAAGAAAAAAACATAACAAGACAAACACATGAAATACAATGACTTCAGCCACAGCCTTAGATGAAATCAACTGAAGATTTAAACGATCAACAAACAGCTTCACCAACTTCACACATTACTAACCAGACTGACTTTATTTCTGTCAGATCAGAGAACAGAGAGCAAAAGATCTTATTGAGAATTAAAGAGATTTAGATGATAATGTTACTGTTTCGTTTGACATCACCATTGTGGAGATCAGTGTTTGCTTTAGTTGGGCTCCTGACCATTGACTTTTGCACTTTACATTTTGTTTTATTGCTGTATTTGTATCTTTATGATGCATCTGTTACATCAGTATTAATTTTGATAGTCAGGTGATTATGGTTGTTTCTAACAGGCATGATCTACTAGACTGACTTAAAGTGTTGCTATAATAATCAAATATTAATTTGGTGTTGAAATATTAGAGTGAATGACACTTCAATTTGGTAAGATTGAAAAGTAGTGTGATAACCAGGATTTATGGATTTAACGACTAGTTTTAGTTAAAAAGTATTTTGGGCAGCAGTCCCCACAACACTCAAAGAGAGAAATCAACAATCAGCATATGAATCTCAACAATGGTGACAATCAAAAGGTTCATGATTTAATGCATGCTGGGTACCAGCACAGGATAAAACTCATCCATGATTCCCAGCATGCATTGCGGCATGAATAAATTATGCCCCTGAATTGTTCACTTATTTTCTTGAATTCTTATGTGCTTATAATTTTGCATTTGTTTTAAGTTTTAGTAGCATGTGTTGTGATGTTCAGAACTGATCTGTTCATTTATTTTGTGGATTGTCACCATTGTTGTGATTCATACGCTGATTCTTGATATTTCTGTCTAAAGTTCAGCAAAGGTTTTTTTTTTTTATTTATTATGAGTGACATGTTCTTAACAGTCTTTCATAACTTATGGCTCAGCAGTGTTCCTTCTCATGCTGTAGTATCAATATTCAATAAGAGAAGAGATACGGGATTAGATCAGAAATAATAGTATTTGTTCTTGTCAATCTATAAACAACAATATCAGATTTTTTTTCTTCTGTGTACTTTTGTTTTGCTATAACAGGTTCCAAAGGCCCATTGTTACAGCATGAAAAAAAAAAAAAAAAACCTTAGTTGTTGAAAAGTCACGTTCAAGAGCCCAACTAAAGTAAACACTGATCTCCATCATGGTAGTGAAAAAAACACCTAAACCTATTTAACTCTCCATAAGTTCTTCTGTAGACATCTGACAGAAATAAAGTCAGTCTGGTTAGTAATGTGAATCTGGTGAAGCTGTTTTAGTAGTTGTTTAATCAGATCTTGAGAGATTTGATATATTCTTTTATTCAGTTGATTTCATCTAAGGCTGTGGCTGAAGTCATTTGTAGTTCTTGTGTTTCTCTTTCCTTCAGTGATTCTGCAGGTGTTTATCACTAATGCTCAATCATCAATTAATCACATAATTATCTTATTAACTTCACTGATTCAGTGTTACTCAAACACTCTGTAGTGTGCACACATTATAAGTGTTCATTTAAAACTGAGGATTTTCTTGTGGGGTTTAAAGGGTTAAAGATTTAAGATGAAGAAAAAACAGAATGAAACATAATTTAACAGTAATAAACTGTAATTAATTTACAGGAAACAAACTGTAGAAAAACAGTTATTTACTGGCACCCCTGCTGCCAGTAAATAACTGTTTTTCTACTGTTTCTTGCCGTAAATTAATGGTTGCCAGCAAAAAAAAGTGTTTTTCTACAGTTTTTTGCCGTCAAGTCAAGGAAAAACAGTAATATACTGTAAAATGTAAACGTCAGATTTACCAAATGAAAAAAAAGTTAATTTAACTAAAATATTTGTGAACATCCATAGAAAAAAAATTAGGCAAAGTCATACACTGATAATGAGAGTAAATACTGAACTTGACTGTATTAATGTGTGTTTGCACAAGAGAGATCGTTTAGTTTAATGTAGTTTTGTTGTTCACCATTGTTCTGGAGAGTAGAGCCGGTGCTTCAGTCAATGATGAGCCACAAATTCTGATTTTCTGCTGCTTTATATAAAGGCAGTAAATGTGGAGTCGCTGATACAGTGGTGATCTCTGTGTTAAGTACTTCAGCACATACATGTGTAATACAGCTGACAATGAGCTGCAGTGATTTGAGTAAAAGTCATGTATTTAGTTACTTTATTACTGCACATTAAGTGTAAGAAATATTCCTTCTCAGTGGACTCAAATGAAATAAGTTCATAGTACTAACATCGTAGGAATGCTAGTTTAAAAACTCGAACTGTTTGAAGCAGTGGGAGTGGAGTTAATTTCCATGGTAGAATTTACGGTAAAATACTGTTAAAAAATAAGAGTGGTAAATTAATGGTTAAGAGCTGTAAATTAACAGTACTTTACTGGCACCCCTGCTGCCAGAAAATTACTGTTTTTTAACGGCAAACATTTTTACAGTGTACTTTTGTTCCTCCCTACAAGTCCAAATCAGTCAAAGGGTAAAGGGTGGTCAAATTTACTCACATTAGCCGCAAATATAGCCAAATTTTCTGGAGGGAGTGAAAACTGGTTTAGTCTGTCTCTTAGTGCACTTACAGTGCCCTATGTAGTCAAGTCACCTTTATTTATTTTGTATAAGACACACGTTGTACAATACAAATAGTTCCAAGATGATATTTTGAATAAAAAAATTATGACAGAACTTCCATTTTTGGGTAAATTATCACTTTAACCAATTTAAATTCGCTATAGCTTTTAACTCATTTAAATTCACTCACTGAAATATCATCACAATGCATGTTAACTGAACTTTTTCTTTTTTTATTCTTTTAAGGTTGGCACTAATTAGTGCTGCACTTGAATCACGAGACAAGCCAGAATCCACATGTCCTGGTGCTTGGTGACAAGGAAAACTCCTCCCCAAAACTGTCTCCCAATTTTTTTCTTTTAAACAGGGAGGCGATGGAACAGAAGACGATACTACAAGCAGTCGATCCGTGTTTCAAACTTTTCTTTGTATATGACATCTACTACCCAAAGCCCTCTGCTCATATTTGAGAGTTTTTGTAACACACAGTCTTTAATAGTTTCTTCTGCACACTGTCTCCTACTTAAAAACTTTGTATTTAGTAATAAGTAAAAAACGTTTTTATTTTATTGATCATCAGTAGGTCCAGCAGTATATTTTTAATTATTATTACTTGATTTTATGATTTTTTTTTTTTTTAATTATATGTTCATTTTATTTGAAAGTCGTAATATTTGCCAAGTATGGTAACCCATATTCGGAATTGATGCTCTGCATTTAACCCATCCAAGTGCGCACACACACAGCAGTGAGAAGTGAACACACACCCAGAGCAGTGGGCAGCTATAGATGCAGCGTCCGGAGAGCAACTGGGGGTTCAGTGCCTTGCTCAAGGACACTTCAGCCATGGGTATTGAGGGTGGGAGAGAGCGCTGTTCATTCACTCCCTCCACCTATAACTCCTGCCAGCACAGAGACTCAAACCTGTGACTTTTGGGATACAGGTCCAACTCTAACCATTAGGCCACAGCTGTGAACTGTATTAGCACATTTGTGTGTTTTGATATGAATATGAATCGACTAGGGGTGTAACGATTCACTCGTTTTCTCGATGCATCGATTCCAAACCCTGTCGATTCATATGCATCGATCTTGAAACATGATTTTTGAATCGTGAATCGCCGATCTTGGACAGTAATCGATTCAAAATGCTAAGAATCGAATGAATGGCGATTTCTATAGCGATTCAATGCTTTCAAAATGTATACACATTAAATTAATACATGCACGAATTAATGGAGACCTTGAAGAGTGTTCGTGAATCGTGCCTCTTATCTGTCCTTCACGCGCTCCACTGTTTACCTCCTGAGACTGTCACAGGATTGCGTTCACGCTCCGTTCGTCTCTGACGCAGCTGACGTGTGATCTATAGGACTAGTGGCCAGTAATGCTAACGTGAAGTAGTATTACTTTTCTGTAGTTTGTCAATGGCTCTCTGCATCTTACCGACGGAGTTACCGGAGCCGTCGACAGCTGTATTTATTGCATCGACGGAGCAGGAATGTAAGTGTCTAAATCATAGGCACAGATCCATTGAATGATAAATGTTTTTAAACAATGTGGATGAACCGAATATACGAAGGAAACTGTTAAAATTAACCACAGCATTAACAACGACCTTGAAATAAGATTTATCTGATAATCAGATGCATGAAAGTAGCGTTTGTTTCATTAGCAAACAGACATCTGGCGCGTTTTCTCTCAGAATCATTCGCTGATGGAGAGGAAAAGTTAAATAGAGATGAAGACGTTTTCACACTGAAAGAGAAGCGATCTCGCTCTCATAGACGTGCCAGACTATATCTGCAGCTAAACTGAATAAAAGCAGAATGAACTGATGAAACAAACAAAAAAAAACACAAACAATTTATGAATGATGCAGTGCTAATTGACATTTATTACAGTACAGAAACTATAAAGTATATTTTCTACCTTATTCCCCTGGTGTGACAAAATGTTAGCTTATACATAATACTCTTTAAGCTCTTTTTTAAAAACTTGGCTTACATACATTTTTACGTATGCCATGTCGCATCATTAAACTAGCATTTAACAATGGGCAAAAGGTTTTTTTTTTTTTTTTTTCTAACCTATGGTTCTCTAACGATAAATGCTACTGTAATTTGCCCCCTGACTATGCATTTAAAGAATTTAGTAGAAGCATTTAAATAATCTGTGAATGCACTTAAAGAATGCAGAATCGAATCGTTATAATCGAATCGAATCAAATTTAATTGTGAATCGAATCGAATTGAATCGTTCTTGAATTGAATCGAAAACCTATGAATCGTAATCGAATCGAATCGCTGCCTTGCCAAAGATTCACAGCCCTAGAATCGTCACATTTGTGCATGTTGAAAATGTCAGTTGTATTTTTACATGTTCTTGTACATTTAAATAAAATATATTAAAATATATTTGTGAATGTGTTACTTGCATATTAAAATAAAATCTGTAAGTTATAACAAAGTAGTTTCAAAATATGGTTGTATTAAGTAATTTTTAATTAAAATACTGATGTTAATTAATATAAATAATTAACTCAACTGTTGGGTAACTTTTAACCCAACAGGATTTTAACCCAATGGGTTGGGTTGAAATAACCCATAGATGGGAAGGTGCTATACCAACCCATAGTTGGGTTACTTGTTGGGTTAGTTTTAACCCAACATTTTTTAGTGTATTCAATTTGTTACACATAACAAACTACACTTAATTTGCAAAATTAAACAAAGATTGCAAAATAACATGAATAATTTTGAACATGAACAATAATTGTTCATATGAAAGACTGTACAAGCAAAATCTGCACATTCGTCTATATACCAAGACTTCTGAACCCATATGATAGCCGTAGCTCTCTAGTTTCACTGTAGCTCTCAAATAAAGAGGAAAATAATACAGGTTTGAAACCAAATTGAGTAAATGAAAGCTTTTTTTTTTTTTTGGTGAACTGATAGTTTAATATAGTTACAAACTGAATTAAAGCTGCAAGCAGCGCTGAACGGGCCCTCGCACCCGGGCTCACCGCCATCGTGTGGCTTTAGTAAAAAGGTGAACGTTGAGAAATATGCATTTAATGTCCTAAATATAAGTGGAATATATCAAAGTATATCCCATATATGTGCAAATCTTACCGTTGCCAGCAGGTGGCGCTATCATAATGGAATATTGGCCTTCAGATGTGTTCAGGCCAGGACTCTTATCAAACATGTGAAGTTTGGGGAAGATTGAACATTTTATGCTTGAGTTACAACAACTTCTCTTGCTGTGGCAAGACATCAAATTTTGTCATGGCGCCATGGAAACGCCCTTTAACAAAAACTCAAGATCTCCAAAAGTTAACATTGCACAGGCCTTTAGATTAGACTGACCACAAAATATATGTTAATCTCAAAAAAATTATAGGAGTAGTTTGTCGCAGCATAAAACATGTCACTTCCTGTTGCCAATAGGTGGCGCTAGGACTATAACTGAATGTGGGCATGTAGATCTGTTAAGGGCAGAAGTTTTATCTAACATGTGAAGTTTGGGGCAGATTGGACATTGTATGACTGAGTTACAGCAACTTCCTTTTTCATGGCGAAACATCGAAATTTGTCAGGCCGCCATGGACACGCCCTTTAACGAAATCTAAAGATCTTCGCAATTTAACATCGCAAAGGGCTTAAGATTACACTGACCAGGTTTGGTGTTGATCTGAATAAATCTCTAGGAGGAGTTCGTTAAAGTACAACCCCTGAAAATGGCAAAAACAACGCCAATTTTGCAGAGAAAATTCTAAATAACCGACTTCCTGTTGGGATTCGGATTTCGTACCAAGAGACTTTTTTGTAGGTATTGGTGTGTTACATGTGTTTACCGATTTTTGTACATGTACGTGAAACATAGCTCGAGGCGCACTCTGTTGAAAATGTATAGGTGGCGCTATCGAGCCATTTTGCCACACCTGATGGAATTTTGGCCTTCAGATGTGTTCAGGCCAGGACTCTTATCACACATGTGAAGTTTGGGGAAGATCGGACATTTTATGCCTGAGTTATAACATCTTTTATTCCCATGGCGAGACATCGAACTTCGTGACGGCGCCATGGACACGCCTTTTAACGAAAACTCAAGATCTTCAAAACTTAACATCGCACAGGCCTTTAGATTAGACTGACCACAAAAAATACATTGATGTCATAAAATTTCTAGGAGTAGTTCATCGCAGTGTAAAATATGTCACTTCCTGTTGCCAATAGGTGGCGCTATGACTATAACTGAATATGGGCATGTCAATCTGTTCAGGTCAGGAGACTCATCAAACATGTGAAGTTTGGGGCAGATTGGTCATTGTATGTCTGAGTTATAGCAACTTCCTGTTTCATGGCGAATCATCGAAATTCGCCAGGCCGCCACGGACACGACCATTAACGAAAACTCAAAAGCTTCGCAATTTAACATCGCAAAGGCCTTTAGATTAGGCATACCAAACTTGGTGTTGATCTGAATAAGTCTCTAGGAGGAGTTCGTTAAAATACAACGCATGGAAATGGCAAAAATGACACAAAATTTGCTCATAATATTAAAAATAACCGACTTCCTGTTGGGTTTAGAATTTTGCTCTAAGAGACTTTTTTGTAGGTACTGGAGAGTTACACATGTGTACCGATTTTCATACATGTACGTGAAACATAGCTCGAGGCGCACACCGTTGAACGTGTATAGGTGGCGCTGTCGAGCCATTTTGCCACACCCACTTCTGAAACCCATATCAGATGTAAATTTTCGCCAGTTCTGAGGTGTGTGCAAAGTTTCATGACTTTTTGAGTATGTTTAGGCCCTCAAAAATGCGATTCATTTTGGAGAAGTATAATAATAATAATAATTAAAGCTGCAAGCAGCGATGAACGGGCCCTCGCACCCGGGCTCACCGGCAGTGAGTGGCCTTAGTAAATTGGTGAACGGTGAGAAATATGCATTCAAACTCATAAATATAAGTGGAAAATATCAACATTTATTCCACATGTGCCAATCTTCCTGGTGCCAGCAGGTGGTGCTATCATTATAATGGAATATGGCCCTTCAAATGTGTTCCGGGCAGGACTCCCATCGAACATGTGAAGTTTGGGGAAGATCGAACAAATTATGCCTGAGTTACAACAACTTCTCTTGCTGTGGCGAGACATCAAAATTTGTCATGGCGCCATGGACACGCCCTTTAACAAAAACTCAAGATCTCCACAAGTTAAAATTGCACAGGCCTTTAGATTAGACTGAATACAAAAAATACTTTAATCTCAAAAAAATTCTAGGAGTAGTTTGTCGCAGCCTAAAACATGTCACTTCCTG
The DNA here is from genome assembly GCF_023724105.1 of Carassius gibelio. NCBI lineage: Eukaryota > Metazoa > Chordata > Actinopteri > Cypriniformes > Cyprinidae > Carassius > Carassius gibelio. The sequence goes on along the minus strand of NC_068402.1, from coordinate 34,562,393 downwards.
TTGCCAGCAGGTGGCGCTATGACTATCACTGAAAATGGGCATGTAGATCTGTTAAGGGCAGAAGTCTTATCTAACATGTGAAGTTTGGGGCAGATTGGACATTGTATGTCTGAGTTACAGCAACTTCCTTTTTCATGGCGAAACATCGAAATTTGGCAGGCCACCATGGACACGCCCTTTAACGAAACCTCAAGATCTTCGCAATTTAACATCACAAAGGCCTTTAGATTACACTGACCAAGTTTGGTGTTGATCTGAATAAATCTCTAGGAGGAGTTCGTTAAAGTACAACCCCTGAAAATGGCAAAAACAACGCCAATTTTGCAGAGAAAATTCTAAATAACCGACTTCCTGTTGGGATTCGGATTTCGTACCAAGATACTTTTTTGTAGGTATTGGTGTGTTACATGTGTGTACCGATTTTTGTACATGTACGTGAAACATAGCTCGAGGCACACTCCGTTGAAAGTGTATAGGTGGCGCTATAGAGCCATTTTGCCATACCCGATGGAATATTGGCCTTCAGATGTGTTCAGGCCAGGACTCTTATCACACATGTGAAGTTTGGGGAAGATCGGACATTTTATGCCTGAGTTATAACATCTTTTATTCCCATGGCGAGACATCGAACTTTGCCATGGCGCCGTGGACACGCCTTTTAACGAAAACTCAAGATCTTCACAACTGAACATCGCACAGGCCTTTAGATTAGACTGACCACAAAAAAGACATTGATGTCAAAAAATTTCTAGGAGTAGTTCATCACAGCGTAAAATATGTCACTTCCTGTTGCCAATAGGTGGCGCTATGACTATAACTGAATATGGGCATGTCAATCTGTTCAGGTTTGGTGTCACATCAAACATGTGAAGTTTGGGGCTGATTGGACATTGTATGTCTGAGTTATAGCTACTTCATTTTTCATGGCGAATCATCAAAATTCGCCAGGCCGCCACGGACACGCCCTTCAACGAAAACTCAAGATCTTCGCAATTTAACATCTCAATGGCCTTTAGATTAGGCATACCAAATTTGGTGTTGATCTGAATTAATCTCTAGGAGGAGTTCGTTAAAATACAATGCATGGAAATGGCAAAAATGACAAAAAATTTGCTCATAATATTAAAAATAACCAACTTCCTGTTGGGTTTAGAATTTTGCTCCAAGAGTCTTTTTTGTAGGTCTTGGTGTCTTACATGTGTTTACCGATTTTCAGACATGTGCGTGAAACGTAGCTCGAGGCGCACACCGCTGAACATGTATAGGTGGCGCTGTCGAGCCATTTTGCCATGCCCACTTCTGAAACCCATATCAGACGTAAATTTTCACCAGTTCGGAGGTGTGTGCAAATTTTCCTGACTTTTTGAGTATGTTTAGGCCTTCAAAAACGCGATTCATTGGGGAGAAGAAAAATAATAATAATAATAATAAACAGTGCAGATACAATAGGGTCCTCACACCTTCGGTGCTCGGGCCCTAATAATAATAATAAACGGAGCAATTCCAAGAGGGTCCTCACACCATCGGTGCTCGGGCCCTAATAAGTGCTTGGAGTTCAGCTATCATTTTATTTTTGCCCTCTAAGCAGAAATAATTTTAAAAGGGCTTTAAAGACATGACATTTAAAGCTTCAATCACTGACACTGACTAAAAACTTGGCAGGTGGGTTACAGAAACAGCATGTCTGTAAGACTGGCAGATAAGTATAAAATCTGATGACAACCTGTATTTTAATTTGGTCAACACCATGGCCTCCAAAATGTCCCTAAATAATATCTAAACTTTAATATCCTGTGAAGAACAATTAGAAATATATTTCTAATCTTGGATTTAGATCTCATTCTCTGCTGCTGCTTGTCCTTTTTGTTCACTTGCAGTTTAGTAATATATCCTACATCCAATTGCTGCTCAAATGAGCATGCATGCAAATATTGTGCAAATCACTTTGAAACAGCTTTTTAAACATTTTTACCAAAAAGCAGATAATCCAAAAGCATGGTTACAGTGGGTCAAAGGTTTTACAAATCTGTTGTTTATTAACTTTTAGTTTTTAAGTTTAGTTTATTCAGTTAATGTCAAGTATGTTTTTAAGGTTTTAGTTTAACCTAAAAGATATCCAGGGATATCCGGGATATAACCTGTACACTTAATTGTAAGAATATAAATTCAAAATATACAATACTTTTCATGCTCCTGAGCCTTCCCTGCTCTCCAAAATAATTTTCTGATGTGCTGAATCCATCAGCATGATTTATATGTATGATACAATGATGCCTGACATGCTAAACATTCACACATTCGTGATTGCGAGGCAAGCTGTTCTGACAACTGTGACTTCTTCCCCCTCTGCCAACTGCTTTGCAAATGAGTAAAAAATAGTGCCTTCTCAGCTTCCCAAAAGCATTCAGCTTACTCATAGACCTCTGTAAAACTGGGTCACAAGAGGTGCATCCATATTGTTCAGTCATTTCCATTCACTTAGTTCAGTTACTCACATTCTTAATCTCATTCTGCAACTTGATTTCAAACTTCAAGTTTCAAATAATCTAATAGGCACATTCACTTAATTTTTTTAGGCAGAAAATCTATTTAGTTTCAGTTTGAATGTATTTCAGGGGCAAGAAAATAAATTTCGATTTTCACAGTACCCTAAATCTAGGCTAAATACAAATGCGGAGGGCCTACTAGAGAACAAAAATAGATTTATAATGGTTTAATGATGCTTAATATTTTTTTATATTTTTCAATATTGGATCATTTTAAATGATGTCCTTGCTGAAGTTTATTCAAATGTATTATATGTTCACATGTTCTAGACAACAAATCAAGTTCCCTGTCAAGGGAACTTCGAACTGCATCCTCTGAAGGGACACTATGGGGAACACCTCGTCGTGACCCGTGTCTGAAGCATACTTTGAAAACCGCCAACGTGTTGGCCGGCGACAGCCTCTGACGTCGCTACCGGCGCGACTATAAATACGCACCCGTAGGACCCGTCACTTATCTTCTTCATCTTCATTGACTGTTTTGTTTGAAGTGCGCATCTGAGAAACGCCAGAACGGTAAGAACGATATATTATTGTTATCATGGCATCCACTAGCAAGGCGTTTAAACAGTGTGTGCATCCATGTTAGCGTTATTTGACACCTGATGCCACACACCATCTTTGCTTCTCTTGTTTGGGCGATGAGCATGCGCACGATGTCCTTGAGGGGGCAATCTGCGCGCACTGCAAGCGTTTTTCTGTGAAAAAGCTCCGCTCTTGTTTGTCATCTGGATCTGGCGGCTCAGGACCCGCCGTTGCCGAGGCACAGAGGGGAATGAGCTCATGGGAATCACAGGTGGATCTCGCTGAGGAGTGTAGAGAGGGACTTTTCCTCTCACACTCTCCAGCGGCAAACGAGAGCGAACTTCGGGAGGAAGATGCGTTGTCATTAACCCATTCTGACACTGAAGTTAGTGCTCTGCTGGGTTCTACCCAGAAAGAGCAGGAGATATTTGAGAGTGGCGAAGAAGCGCCGCAGCAAAATTAGAAAAAAATAAAAAATAAACTTGCCATGGAAGCGTGCCAGAAAGGTAACGTCGCGAGGTAGCCTCGATGAGCGTTATTTATCTGACCATAGCCCGCCAGAGTGAGCCTCCCATTCTTGCTTACATGCAGAAGTTGAAAAGGAATGGAAGAGGCCATTTTTCTCTCGCATCCATAGGTTTCATATCTATGGATATGATATCGATGGCATGCACGAGAACAGCTATGAGAGGATGCCCCCTGTAGAAGAGATGCTTGCTAGCTATCTCTCAGTGGGGGAACATCTTTTCTAAAATCTCCCTCTTTGCCATCTAAGCCCTTCCAGGATACATCCCGCTTAAATGGTAAATCATATGCAGCAGCAGAGCCCAAACAACAAAGGGGTCCTGGCCCATCTCGATCTGAGGATCGAAGACGGGCGCAGAAGGCTAGTGTCGCGGCTCGCGCTCCTCCCCCGCCTGAGGGCAGGGGCAAGAGGAATCGCAGGTCACAAAGAGGTAAGCAGGGTCTGAGGGATGTGATTCAGATGAAGCAGCATTCTCGTCCGGATCGGAGCGATACCTAGGAGTGAGTCACTTCTTTTTGGATGTTTTACACATCTGTTTTATTTCTCCCCTGCCAAATTCCACCAGCGCTCCACCTGATCGGGGTTAGGTGTAAAGTTTCTCACATAACAGTCTCCTATCCTGGACCTGTTATGTTATGGTTGGTCCTATTTTCATAGGGACCACCTTACTGATGGTCCGGACCGAAGGGGGCGCCCCGTAAAGCGGGACTCCAGTACAGGAGGGTGGGTGAGTATGTAACCCTTTCTGCTTATGGGTGTTATGTGGCTGGTGGTCATATGTCTACTAACAAACTCCTTTACAGTGCTCAGTTCCAGCCTCGTGCTCTGGCCACGATCACAGGCTTTCGGCAGGCGGCCGTGCCACGTGGGTTTGCCCCCTCGGGCGCGACACCCACCGTGGAGCGAGTCCTGCGTGAGGGAAGCACACGCTCTACGGTTGCTCGTCCCACACCCCCTCCCGAGGAGCCTGGCTGATCATCAGAACTGGCACAGCACTGCAGAGAATTTCATGGATGTCCGGCCAGGTCACCCTGAGGGGCCGCCTGGCCACTTGGCGCATCCGGGGAGGTGGTAGTTACGGAGTCCTTCTGTATATACTATCTCAGGTGATGCTCCCCTCGCTTGAGGGTTGGATCTCGCCTCTCCCGTGCGATCCAGCGCCTCTGCAATGCTTAGGAACCTTTCTGTACACAAGCTAAGCCTGAGTACTTTCTCAAAACCACATGGTGGTCAGTCTGCACGTGAAAACTTTCTCAAATCCACGTAAGTGGTAAGTGTGCACACAAGGCTCTGCGCACTTTCTAAAATCCTGTACGGTAGGGGTTACGCGCTCTGCTTCATTCCCTTTCTGAAGATGGGGTCCATGGTCTTCATTCAACCAGTGTGTATTTGTTATACACCCCAAGCATCGCTTCCCTCAACATGAGGGTCTGTGTGGACTCCCACATATTGTGGTTATCAGGTAGTAGGCTTCATCAGGCCTCTCTGGTGGTGAGCTCCCACATACTGTGGTGTCTGGTAGTAGGCCTCAACAGGCCTCCCTGGAGATTTAGCTCCCACATACTGTGCATTTCCACAAAAAAAAAAAAAGAGCTCCCATGGTTTGTGGTTGTCAGGTAGTAGGCCTCACCAGGCCTCCCTGGAGTCAAGTTCCATATTACCTTCCACTGAGGTGGTTATCTGGTAACAGGTAGTTGGCCTCTCTAGGCCTCTCTGTAGGTGAACTCCCACATATTGTGGTTGTCAGGTAACCTTTCAGTACACACGCTAAACCTGTGTACTTTCTCAAAACCACATGGTGGTCAGTGTGCACGTTAATGCTTTGCGCACTGTCTGAAATCCACATAAGTGGTAAGTGTGCATGCAAGGCTCTGTGTACTTTCTGGAATCCTGTACAGTAAGGGTTACGCGCTCCGCTTTGTTCCCTTTCTTAAGATGATTAGCCCCGAGGTTCCTTGGGCTTCATTCAACCAGTGTGTATTTGTTATACACCTCAAGCACCGCCCCTCAACATGGGGGGCTGTGTGGGCAATTCTCGCGGTAGTTTAGCAGCGCTCCCCTTTTCAAAACGGGTCACCTATGAGCATGCTGCTCGGAGCTCGGAGTCCTCCTCTCATGGGAGAGTGAATTCTCGGTTTTTTCATCAGAGTGCTCCAGTACTACATACTGATTTGAGATGCACTGTGAGAGCAGACATCCTGCTGAGGCAGGGGCTGAGGCTCGGGGAATGGCGCCTTCGCACCAAGGTGTTGAAGAAGAGCTAGAGAGGTTGGCCAGACCTGGGTGGACCAGTTTTGCGGCTAAAGAGAGCGTCACACTATGCCCTCTAGCTTCCTCTGACTCATCCAGCTCCATTGGGGCTGGACGCCATGGTACAGGCGTGGCCAAGGCTTCATCTGTACGTTCCGTCCTCCAATTGCTCTGCTCCCGGGCCATTCCATCTATGAGCTGCTCTATCAGAGTGCAACGAGAGCCCCTCCTTTGTGACAGGCAAGACTTGGTAATAAACAGTGCTAGGTTCTTAGCCGTATCCCTTTAAAGGAATCTTTCGTGATTCCAAGCCTTCAGCTCTACCCCGGGGGTCTAAGGCAGAGGCCCTTCAGGTAAGTTGGGTATGTAGCATAGACCTTGGGCCATAAGGGATAATGTCTTAGACAGCCGTCGAACCATCCCAGGGGCGACTCCCGGTGAAATGGTAGAGTTGGTAATTAGTGTTTCTGGCTTGCACTCCCCTCAGCATGGTGGCGTGGGTATACTGTTCCCCATAGTGTCCCTTCAGAGGACGCAGTTCGAACTTCCCTTGACAGGGAACGTTTCAGGTTACGAATGTAACCATGGTTCCCTGAGAGGGAACGAGATACTGCGTCCTCTAGCTCCCTGCCATGCTTCGGACACAAGCTTCACGAAGAAGATAAGTGACGGGTCCTACGGGTGCGTATTTATAGTCGCGCCGGTAGCGACGTCAGAGGCTGTCGCCGGCCAACACGTTGGCGTTTTTCAAAGTATGCTTCAGACACGGGTCACGACGAGGTGTTCCCCATAGTGTCCCTTCAGAGGACGCAGTGTCTCATTCCCTCTCAGGGAACCATGGTTACATTCGTAACCTGAGATGTTTTTCTTCCAATGAGACGCTTTCAAATGCATTTTCTTGGACTGAAAAATATAGAAGGAAAAATAAATGTTTTTCAAAAATAGATTTATACATTTTAAATATATTTTCATATTTCAAAATATACAAAAGGATGTCCAAAAAATATATATTGATAGAAAATATATTTATAAATATATATTTATAAATAAATAAATAAAATATATTTATTTTAAAAGATATTCAGGTAAATATGTTTTGTATATATATATATATATATATATATATATATATATATATATATATATATATATATATATATATATATATATATATATATATATATATATATATATATATATATATATTATAAATCTGTTTTCAAAAATATACAAAACAAAGCCAAAACATGTATTAGTAAAAAATGTATGTATTTTGAAACATATTTTAGCAGTTTTGGCCGGGTTTTTTTTCTTCTATGTTTTGAAATGTATTTAAAAATATATATTAAAATTTTATTTTATTTTATTTTTGCTGTAAAGTTGGAGAACATCTATTTCTCCAGCCACAGAGGCACAAATAGATCTAAAAGCTGCACAATTATGAAAAACAAGCTCTTTTCTTGCTCTCTCCCTCTGACGTCAGTACACTAGAAAATGCTCTTTATTATTTTGACGACTCCTCAGAGAGATCACATCAGCACATCTCCAGCAGAATCTAATGAAGGCAGTCAGACTGCCACCACCATCCAGCGTTTCCTCTGAGATGAGGAAAAGGCCTAATCCTGCTTTTAACAAAAGCCCAAAAGGACAACCTGCAGGGAGCCCTACAGCAGCAACAAAGACAAATTAGTCATGGCGCTGATTGCCAAAATCACACTGGCTCTGACATCTCATACAAACAACTGCAACAATACATGCAGCAGTAATGAGCCGAGCATGTTGAGCAGAGTTGATTGTTTTTCAACCTGTGAGTCATGCTACCAAAGTGTTTTAAACACAATTACTGGCTTGCAGAGAAAAATGCACATGCTCTGACACAAACAAATCAGTATTTGAATTATAAATCTTAATTAGTACATGATTGGTTACTTTAATTTTAGATATTATTTGATAGAGATTTACCACATGTAAAATATTTCAGGTAACAGCCATTTTGTAAATTTTCTCTGTCTCTCTCTCTCTCTCTCTCTCTCTCTGCCATTTTCTCTGCTCACCAAGAGGATGCATTAAGCAGGCAAAATTAAATCAATATCCTCCTATTTTCACTACCATTATCAGAAAAAAGCAGTGGGATGAATATCCCCCCAAAGCCATGTATATCTGTCAGTGCGGCTGTGGTTATAGGAATATCAGGAGAAAAGATTTCCACATGTAAGAGCTACATAGAGTCGTTATCCCCACATAAAGTAAGACACAATTATTAAAGCATTCTTCCCAATCTCTGCAATCACAATGTATGCAAATATTATCATGTGTTACAGGAAAAGTTCACCCCCAAAAAAATAACTTACTCACTGTAGTAAGTTTGTTACTTCATCAAAACAGATTTGGAGAATTTGATCATAACATCACTTTCTCTGCAGTGAATGGGTGCCATCAGAATAAGGACATCACAGTCCATCAGTTGATGTCTTGTTGAAAGCTATGTGTTTGTAAGAAATATATCCATTATTATGACTTTGGGACTGGGACTATTTTGGAACAGTTTTTGCTTATAAATGCTTGATCTGTGCATATTTCTCTCTTAATTTAGACAACAAAACTTTTTCATTGGAGAGACCATTATAATGGACAAGGCTCGAATTCTGGCCATATTGGTAATTGATTTGTTTCTTATAAAGTTATTCACTTCATCAGACGGTTATTGATGGACTGGAGTCATGTGAATTACTTGTGGATTATTGTGATGTTTTTATCAGCTGTTTGGACTCTCTTCTGATGGCACCCATTCACTGCAGAGGATCCACTGGTGAGCAATATTCAGAAACAAGACAGGCTGTGTTGGCTGTTGTTAAGCAATAACCAAATATTTAGGCAATGTTTTTGGAAAATCACATTAGGCTCAATCAGAGTATGTTTTTGTACGATTTACGATTGCAATTTAGTTGGCAATAAATGCATTTTGTGTCTATACAAATGTAAGTAATGTTTATGTGGTAGAACCAAACATTATGCAAAATACATTTGAATACTCATGAGATCATGTTGGATGAACTTGTGCACTAGATTGTGCAATGTAAATGTGTAAAGTTTATGCTGACAGTGTGTCCTTAATGTACATTTCGCCATCTAACTAAAATACAAAAAGTATGTTTTTGTACTTGTAGATATTATGTAATATATTCTGAGAATGTTTTATTTATTATTATTTCTATTAAAAATGAACAAAGCCCACACCGTCCCACTTGTATGATCACATCCATCCTGTTTTTAGCTTCAAACGAACACCTGATGTGTGATGATGAGTAACACACCCTCTCAGCCTGATCAGGAAACCCACACAGCGTAGGTGTACGACCCAGGAGGACTTCAAGCATCCTTCAGCAAATATCATATACTACAGTAGTGCTATCTTAAACCAATAGTTCATCTAAAAGTGAAAATTCTGTCATGTATTCAACCTCATGTTGTTCCAGACCCATTCATTCATCTTCAAAACACAAATAAAGATATTTTTCATATTCTCTCATGCTTTGTCCATCCATTGAAAACCTTCTCACATTAAAGAGTACAAAAAGACAACAGTAATCCATATAAATTGATTTAATCCAAATCTTCTGAAGAGATATGATTGCTTCATATGAAAGCTCTTATAAACCCTGATCAACGCACATACATAGAGAACATCAAATTCGCTAACAGAAGCTCAAATGTGCTTCCTTGACATGCGAAAACCAATCATGTTTGTTTTTGTGTCACACAGGTATGTTTCTGCTATAAGCTTACCATTTTTGATGAGCTCCATGTATGTGTGTTGATAAATGTTTATGTGTGATCAAAAGCCTAAATTAAATCTGTTATTTCACCATTTAAAATGTCGACCTCACAGACTGCATTCAAAATCACATACTATAATAGCAGCATGTGAAAAAAGACTGAATTCACAGTATTTCTAAAACAGTAGGTGATGACTTCTGGATTCTGAATTGTGCATCACTGGTAGGTCACATGACAAATGTTGCACATCCTAATTATATTCATACCATACACATTCACACTATATAGATCATATGTTTTAACATTGCAAAGTAATTACTGATTTAAAAGAAGTAGCTACCTACTTAGAAAGTGTGTGTGTATGTAGTAAGTATGTGATTTCAGAAGCAGCCATGCTCTTTCACTTATGTCATGGGTATTATGTTATTTTATTTAATTGTAATACATAAATTGTAATTTATTGTACAAATGCTTGCTGTTAAGTTGAAAAATAGTGAACGGGGGGAAAAAAGTGGAGGTCTGGAAAAGCGTAAAGGTGCTGTATGCATTTTTTTTGGCTGTACTAAAGCATAAAAATACCATGTTTGCAGATACTTTTCCGAAAGTTCCATTTCATTCACACATTCTCTGAGAAATAAATAACAAAACAATGCTACAGGGAGATATTCTACTTAGGTCTGTGTAATTCCGCCTTTACTCCTAACTTACCCAATAGTATTTCAACATCCCAGGTTGCCAGTTAGTGGAAAAGAATCATGGAAGTTAGCAAAAAACTGGATCAAAAATCACAGATTCTGCCTGGCCCAAGGCATATTAAAACAACTCATCAACTTACAGTGTAAAGATCAGCGTCATACACTGTCAATTGCCCTCATTTCGGTTGCGTTTCATCAGTCTGGCAACTCGTGTGAGCGTTGAGTTTGAGGATGAGGGGCTGAGAGAACAACTCTCTCCAGTATTTGGAATTTGGAATTCAGTAACCATTTTAACCACTAGCTGTAAATATTACAAATTGCACCATTACCAAAGGAGTGTGTTTTTTTAACTTTTACCACCAGCATATCATAAGTGTTTCCATTAAGCACAATGGTTTGTTTTTTTGTTCATTAGGAGGATATAGCTGTTGACTCATTTGGCTTTGATCTGTGGAGAGAATCCTCCCTTTGAAACAGATCTCATTATAAATGTGTAAGACATAATTAACCAGCTCTTATAAGGCTAATTGTAGTAAGCCCGCAACAACTTAAGCACATATTGATTTAGTCACTGTGAGTCCAGAACTATCATTAAATAAAACAGGAACCGAATCAATGATCATGGGATACGGCTGTTTAAAAGACAAACAGTGAATGCCTTTCCGGAAAGGAATGCACTGAACACACTAATGCGCAATGCTCTGAATCAAGCAGGAAAAAGGATGGCGAAAATTTGCAGTATTGCACAATTAGAGAGAATAAAGCGACTATATTAACTACCCACACACAATGCTTTAGTTCCGTTTGGATACATAAAGACTGAATAATACAGAAAAAAAATTCTGTTTGGCTGATTAGTTGGTTCAGATTTCTTCCTATTGTCTCCCACACTGGGGTTCCACAAGCACAGCGGTTTATAAGCCACAGACTACAGACACGGGCGAGTCTCTGGCACCAGTCACTGGCAGGATCTCCGGAGCCATGGGTTATTAGGATGTAGCCCAAAGGAAGGACACAGCCTTAGTCAATGGATCGGATGGACACCTGATTCTTCGCAGTACAAGAAACAAAATAAATAGTGAACCTAGCTAACCAACAATGCCTCAATGTCAACAAACAGCCTCCAGGCAACCTTTAGTAAAGTGATCCCTCTAGTACTGTACCAAGGTCTGAGTTATTTAAGTCATTTACTTTAGTCACAATAATCTAACTGGGTTATAGCATCCATTCATTCAAATGGAAGGTTATACTGTATAACATTCAGGCCAAAAGTCTACATAAAATTATATTCACAACCCATTTTACTTTCATACTGGGGCAAATATTTTAGATAAATTTAATGAGAAAATGTTTTTGATGGGATACACTTCATTATACTTTTATTAAGTTTATTATTATGGTGTGCTATTATTAACAAGTGTGAACTGAAATATACTCGTAAATATATTTGTAATCTAATTTCTATTCAAACGTGTATCTCATTAATTTAAATATATTTTGAATTACACATTTGTAATGACATATTTTTTTCATTAAAAATGTTATCTGTAAATGTAACTGAATTACACTACAGTTCGAATTTTTAAGTACATGTGGTTTAGTGTGTTAGTGAACACATTAAAATATGTGCACTTCTTAAAAACAAAGATATTTAAAATACACTTTAAAGTAAAACTTTAAATTTGACAGTATTACAAAGTGCACATTTTAAGTGTTTAGAAACAGTCAAGAAAGTATACTTTTGAGGAATACTTAAGTGGCCTTTTTATTTATTTATAATTTTTTTTGGCTTAAAAAAATACTTTTAATAATTGAAGTATGCTACAGGTAAACTTTAAAGTACTTTTTCACTATAGATGGATGGTGGCCCTGTGGAACCCCATTATTGTCACATTTGCAATCACAAGAAATACAGTTGAAGTTATGAGAATAAACTCATGCACACATTGTAATAGACAACAACACTCAACAATAGTATGAAATATCACAGCTGTAATAAGATGTTCAAAAGACTCTTTTAGTGCTGACAAGGCGCCAGGAAAAGATTTTCCTTATTACTTTATTAATTTCATACAGTGCCAACAGTCAGTGGCACACGTTCAAGCACTCTCTGTTTCTATGTCAGTTTAACATCTGTAGTAAGTTTTTGTTTGTTGTTAGGGTTTTCTGGTAGTCAGAGGACCTAAGGAACTGGCCCAACCGGCCTGGTCCATAACACATTCTTGGACAGGACTTGTTTTGTCTGCTGGGAATTGACTGGGTCAAGAAAAGTGGGTGTTCCAGACCTGAATGCAAGTCGAATGAGGAGGAGTACTTTCTTTCTGAAAAACTGCTGGCACCCACTTTTGAAGAGGTGTTTTGAACAGAAAGAGGAGGCTGAAGGTCAAGTTCACCCTCCAAAGCATCTCAGTGTATTACAATGGAAATGCTTCCTTCAGTTGTTCATTTTTTGCTTTTATAGCTGTCCTATTATGCTTATTTAAATAGAAGAGTTTGGGATAAAGTAAGATTTTTTTTCAGCAAGGACACATTCAAAAGTTGAGCCGATGTAGACAAGTTCACTCACTTTATATGCTTTAGAATTTTAGACATGTAAAACATCCACGTTTCACATTATTATTAGGTGCTTTAATAATATAATTATGTGAATATCACTGCATGATTAATGTACGTGAACTAGTTTGTTCAGTTTCTTGCACAAACGAATCGTTTCACTTCATAAGATCTTAATACATCATTGGGGCCAGTGGTATTCATTTAGTGTTTAATCTCAAAAATAGAAGAAAAAAAAAATCTTTTACCTTTTTGAGGGAATCCCCTCCCAAATCAACTTCCAAATAATACATTACATTTTGGAATGTTTGTTAAGAAGACTTCATTTGCATTACTTACAACAGTTGCCTAAAACAATACCTAAATAGCTTATTGTTTGAAATTACAAATGGGCTGCCTTTGTGACATCACCCAAAAATGATTGTCAAAGGTGGAGCAAATATATATAAAGAAAGATGCACTAAATTCCAAGAAAAATTACAAGCCTATGTGATAGTGTCCACCTCCATCAGCAGAGACACCAGCACTGACCTGTCGTAATCCTGGCAGATCTCCCCCACGGCTATCAAGGCTTTCAGATACTCATTCGGCTGATATGGGTTGATGTAGTGCAGGGAACAGCTATTGCGAGGGTCCCCATTGGACGCCGTGAAGTCAATGGCAACCTAGAGAGATAATAGCATGACACACTCTTGATAAAACTGCAAAATGCAGGACAAAAATGGAATGGGTTACATAATCTGATCGATCGTCAAGTAAGTTTAATCACTTTAGTTTTACGCCCAGAACAAAACTTGTCTCCATTGTAGACAATTGAAAGGAAATGTCAGTCTACAAAAAGACAAGCACTCAAGAGCTGTCTTTCCTGGGAAGTTACACAAAACCGGACTAGAACAGTTCTGCAATCAAATAGCCATATGTATGAATAATTAAAGTGCTTAAAACGGACAGTATGTATATTTTATTTGTTTAGAGGCGAGCCAGTTGTATAGTCATTCATCAAGCAGATGTTATAATCCAAAATACCACAAACAGCTACCATATGCTCTATAATACAGAAATACAGCTCATATCCCAGTAAACACTTGATATATTATATCAAAGCACTGTATTACAGTGTTACGGTCCTGTGTGAATCCTGCCCCAAAACATTCCCTCTGAGGCTTTCACTACTTGGCATCTGATTATCTTTAATTTAACAGGCAACGGGAGAATTTGGATATTTAAATAATGAATATTCAATTGTATTCATTAATAATCTTGGCCCATTTCGGCTGCTCTTAAGGGAAGCATAAGGGTGGGGGATTTAAAACAGTTTGGAGGAGATATTCATTTGTTCTTTTGCCTCCAGCCGTGAAACAATCACATTCTGACTCAACATTAAAACTCAAGAGCAGCTGGTCAAAAACTGACAACTGTGAATAAGGACAAAATAGCATATTCTAATCTTGTTTTAAGAATCTTAGCTATTTTTACTAGCAAACAAGAAATACAAATACTTAAGAACATTATGTTTTGCAGTCTGCCTCAGAAAATCGTGTCTAATCTACTATAAATGAGCTGCATTTGCGATGAGAAGGCAGTTATCAGTCCAGCACTCCTGGCATCTACATGCTTGCTGGAGAACATGGGCAGTAAATCTGTGAAGGGTCTGGATCACACCACGGTGCTAAATGTGGAGCGCACTGCTGTTCCCACTTACTGTGAAGTGTATTTGGCAGCCTCCCATGATGTAGTCCAGGAAGGAATAGACTCTGTGAAGCTGCAAAAGGAAGAATGGAGGGTGAGACTCAGAAACCCTGCCACATTCATCTGCCTGGCTCACCAGAAATCACTATCTGCAAGACTACCTGCAAACGTTTAGCGTCTCAAACACACAAGCGCTGTACACGAGATATGAAACTAGGCATTCTATTTCATATTCTGTTTCAAACTGCCAAACCTAATAGTTACACATTGGCCTGTTGTTTGGATTTCCCAAAACTGAACTCTTTATCTGTTCATGCATTCATTAAATCAGTTCAGAAATGCTTAATGCATGTACTGATTAAATAATAGCCCTAACAAAAAGCAAAAACAAGTTTCAAACTGAATTGAAAAATCAGCAACAACAGACTCTAAAGCAGTTCTATAAATAAAAAGCTTCCCTATGTGAAAGCGCAAATGCATTAGCCTCTTCCCACCACACTTATGTCTTTAGGCTAAGCTTGATTGTCACGCCCACCCACAACAATAATAACTCCACAGCCTTTTCATTCACAGCTGGTTGGCCAGTATTGTCATACACTAGCATCCCTAAAATAAGGACGGCATGTCTACAAAGCTCTCTATACACAAAAACATAGACTGTCAGACTCGTACCTTGAGATCACTGAGAATAACCAACCCAGAGTTCTTGTAGTTCTTCTTCTTCAGTTTGTATTTTGGATTGATGCAGTCCCATGTGACCTTCAGGGGCACGGGAAGAGATCAAAGAGGTGAGCTGAAAATTGAAGGTGGCACTGCAACAAAGTCACTTTTACCACACATGCAGATGAGTTTTAATTCATTCTAGTTCTCCGCATGAAAAAGCTATGTCCGATATCAAACACCAATGAATGACTGAATTTCTCATACTACTGACCTTGTTTCCTGAGGAAATCCTCTGCATTTCTTTGAAATTGGTGTAGAATTCACCAATGAAGTCATGCTTTCCCCTCGAGTCATAGTCCCAGACTAAGCACTGCAGTTCACAGACAATTGCAACAACTCATTTGTCTCCAATATGGTTTTCATGCTTTATTTTGGCTTTATTCTTTTACAGGAAATTACTTCTTTATGTAGGAATAGCTCATCATGTCTGATTTTGTCATGCCAAATTGGTGTGAAGTAAAAAACAAAAAAAAATTATTTAGCATAATTTCCAAGATGCTCTCATACAACAGATTTACACAGTGACCAATCAAAATGGGAAAAAAATGGCTGAAAAGCAATCACCATAATATTAGTCCCTATAACTCATGTAAGGAGTGTCATGACTGTTAATTATGATTGCATATTTTCACTTGGGAAGAATTTCTGTGAAAAAACGTAAACCATTTGTTCTTAAAACTAAACTATTGAACGGCTTTGGAAAATAGAGGATACATGGTTCATTATTTTTGTTGTTGTTCTTTTTTGGAGGTTTACAGCCATTGATTACTATATACTTACATTGTAAGAAAAAGAACATCTTTGTGGCCTTTTACACATAATGCATTTTTCCAATCCAATGTGCTACTTTTTCATTGTCTTTCTATGTAAACATGTGCTAGACTGACATGTATGACCGTTGCTTCTCACGTCTTTTGCAGCGTCTTGCACATGAGTGCTACATTCAAGACACTGTGTCTTTCAACTGTTACACACAGCGCTGCTCATCAGTCAAATTTTTAAAACAGTGGACCAATCAATTTAAAAACCATTCCTGAGTGCAGCGTCTCGCATCTTTTTAATCAATGTTGCATTCTATGTGAACGTTCCCTTAGACATTCTGCAAACATCTCCTTTTTTTTCGACCAAAGAAATTAAGTCATAAAGGTTTGGAACAAAATGAGTAACAGAATGCCAATTCTAGAGTGACCTGTTCCATTAATATTCACCTTCAACTTCCTTTCGTCATCGCAGCTGCACAGAGAAATGAGAGACACCTTAAAGGGTTCCCACACAGGGTTCAGATTGTTTTTAATCACCTGTAGATACAAATCAATATCATTGTATAAACTAAAGTAGAAGAATGAACAGCAAAAGAAAGATTATTATCCCATGGGGAGGAGATCCTTACTTCAGTTCTGTGTACAAGCTGTTCTGTTCCATCATCATTGATCCGGTAAATCTCCAAGAATGGATCTGACTTGCTGAAGAGATCCTACAGTCACAAAAGAATGTCAATACAGTCCAAGTATTCAAAGGAGAACATCAAGCAAATTTTTTTTTAAACCCCGTAGCTTTATTAATGCAATCAACTTTACTATATTGATGTATGTCCTGCAATAAGAACTCATAGAACTCATAATAAGAAACAGACTTGTTCTTTTTTACACACCCAATAGCCGTTTGCTACTTGATCTCAAGGAGATCTATTATACTTGAAAGCTATCCATTAGCATTCACATTCATGTCAATGGTAGTGGCTCTGCTGGCACAAAAGCACATATTATTTGATATTTGTCAGTTTAGCTCATGGGCACTCCATTCCGGATGAAGATATTTTCTGAACTCTAAATGTCATTAATCAATCGGACAAATCAATTTGGAAAGTGATACCATCGCAACACTCATTGACTGATGGCACCACAAGAACATGCATCAAACTCTAAACTAACTACTTTCTGTCATGACAACTCTCGGAGAGTTTAGCGTGGTAAATTAGAGCCCTTCAAAAAAAGGAACTGGTATAACATGTATTTATGATTAATGTGTCGCTTGCTAACAAATTTATTTAGAATGCATTGCTACTTTTCAAGGACTGTCAATTAATTAAAAAAATATGCTTCCATTGGTGTAGTTATGTCACCTACGTGTAAAAGCTAATTGTACTTATCATACTAACCAGCCAAACATTGACACCTTTCCCAGCTATTGCTAGTATTTTTGGTCCATTTCCCTTGAAGATTTCAATTTTACCCTTAAGGTGCAGTCACTTTTACCACTGATACTACTGACAATAGCTACCCAAGCTCACATGAAAGATATGTGCTCCACAAGCACATATTTTCAGTGATTTCAATCTTTTTTGCCTATGAAAGTTTGCTAATGTGACCACACTTTTTGAAGTGGGTATATTACCATATGATGGTAAAAAAAAAAAAAAAAAAAGGCAAAAAACACATGCACAATAACACTTTCGGGTTGAAAATACTGGTCAAGGAAAATTGCATGCCCATGTGTGCTTCTGCCAATTGTGCTCATAGCTGTGGCAAATCAAATCAAATCAACAATATTGTCTGAAACAATCATTCAGCATAAGGTTTCTGAATTGCGGCTCTCTGGAGAAGCCAGAGGACTTTCTTCCTAAGTGTGTGCAGATGTGAGAGAGAGACCGAGGCACAGAGAGATAAAGGAAGAGAGAGAGAAATTGGTAGAGCAAAGAACGAGCCATTTAATATCCCCATTTCTCGCTGCATTAGTGTGCGACATCTCCACAGGGACGCTGAAAGAGGAGGTGCCCCCACTATCCGGTTGTCAAGGTAACATCTTCCCAGTGGTTTGAGTGAAGACTGATTTAGAAAAGTGATTTGTCTGTTGTTCACATTCATCACATGCATCACACCTCTCACAGCTGTCATTGCATTTGCTAAGTTCATATGCACCGATGATTCCCCGGCTGTTCATTATTCCCAAAAGACATTTAAGGCTCCAAAGAGATGAAATCCTTAGTGGCATTTTGTTTGGCATCGGATGGCTAAATGCACAGACTAAAGGTTAACTCTGTGCTTGTCTTTTATGATCTGATGAAAGATAGAGCTATCAGTGCCCTCTGAAAAATACAAAAGATGTACTAATATCTACAGAGAAGCCCATCTGAAGGTACAGCACCACATTAAGCATTAAAATTCACAGAGAAATTGCCAAGTGAAGAGTCTTTGATAAATGTCACATAACCCACAGCGACTTTTCGATTTAAAATGCATTAGTGCCTTCTTCATAAAGAGATATGGCATTCACATCAAAGACACAGACGTATCTAGAATATGTCACATGCAGAAGCTGTCATGAAGTCCAATATAGTTTGATTTACTAATGTGTCCATTCTGTTCAGATCATATCAGTCTGTGTGCACAGATAGCCAACGTTATTTGAACAGACAGATCCTGCCCAAAGATAGCAGCACAGACATTATTCTGCTTGGCCATTTATTAGACTCCATCCATCCTCTCGCTATGATATCCGGACTGGGATATCGGAGCCAACTATAGGCACTGAGGATGAGTGTGAAGAAGAAATGCTAATCACCTCGTGTAATGCAGCTAATGCAAACAATTTGAAGCATTCAAAACACACATATTAATGACTGTAATTCCTAATAAGCAGCAGCATTATAAACTACTGAGCAATAATTAACAGACCTGAGGGTAAAATGTGAAAACACAAGCTGCAATATAAGCAATTACAAGAGGCGAAACAATAAAATCCCCCCTCCCTGAAATAGAGCATTAAAATGGTTGGCTGATGAATATGTCGGGGCTGATAGAAATGAAAGTGAGAATTCAATTTTATTGCCTTACGGAATTTGCCACCATTAGCCTTTCAGAATTAGCCTGGTTAATGTTCTGATGGGCAGGCGGACAAGCTCGTCGTTAGGACAGAAATAAATTAGTGATGTGGCAGCATAGCCTCTGCTTTCATGCATATGCAATGTGCAAAGAATGTGGTTCCATATTCTGCATACAGCAGAACTAAAGATTTACTGCATCATCATGCCTTTAACCAAGACAAATCCACCCTTAACAAACTTGAGATGACATGCTGGATTAGCTTTAGCACACTGAACCATGCACATTTTTAAATTGAAGAGATGGAGGATTATCTACACTGTAAGAGGCACTGGACAACCCCTCTATGTGAGGGTCCCTTATGGTATGACATTTCGGTTCAATTTGTACAGAACTGTTTGTACACTGCATAGAAGCTGCAGATATTCTGTGCATTTACCCAGAGGCACAGAGGTGGAATAGTGAATTTAAACACATTCACAGTTGCAATGGATCATGTGCATTGATTGTTTTGTGTGCACATGCAGCAGACAGAAAATAAGACGTGTATGGATTGATCATGAGAGAACTGTGTAAAGATGCTTTAGATGCAGATTTTGACCAGGGCACATTGTTAAAAAACAAGTTCTGTCATTGCTAGCATACTTCAGAGAGTCTGCATTTACTAAACCTATAGTTACAACAAATATTTGCAAATGTGTATGGTTAGAACTATAGCTTTCAACCTGTGGCTCAAAACATATAGTTTCTTGTTGGTGTAATATCTGCACTTGAATAGATATTTAGAGAGTTTGGAGAATCTATGAGAAACTATGTGAAGAGAACAGAAAAAGAGTAAAAAGAAAAAAACTCTTTACACTCTTTGTCTCAGAACTTTCCTCAGACCCCCAAATGTGCAAAAATTGTACCTTTAACGGTATAACATTTTATCACTGGAGCAGGAGCCCTGAGGGACATCTCTGTACCTTACCTTCCTCTACAAATTAAATTAAATTAATGTATTTAGAAGACGCTTTTATCCAAAACAACTTACAATGCATTCAGGCTAAAAAAAATTTGCCTAACATGTATTCCCTGGGAGTCAAACCCACAACCTTTTGTGCTGCTAATGCAATGCGCTACCACTGAGCCACAGGAACACTTAACAAGAACCTCTAAGAACCTCTACAAGGTACCTAATGTACCCTTAAGATACTACTATGAAGCTTTTTGAGGTAAACTATGTACAAAAATGTTCTTTTAGTGGTCCTGCCCCAGGTAACAAGCTGTTTGTTGCCACAAGTATAACAAGTTCCTGAATTAGCTATGTTTGACCCTGCAAAAACAGTCTTATCAGAGCTTGGGACCCTCCACTCTGATCTTAAGGGGAAGACAGTTTGACACACTCTCAAAAAAAGGTACAAAAGATGTCTCTAGGGCTACTAATATGCACCATTTAGGTATGTACACTTGTGCACCTTAAAGGTACTAAAATGCACAAAGATGTACCAATGTTCCAGCACCGGGTGTTCTGATGATTTGTCCTACCCTGTCAGATTTTGCTACCTCCCACTAAAACAAAAATGATTTATTAACGTCTAGAAGGAATACAGCTACAGGAAACCAACAATAAATATTTTTTCTACCTATTAGATTGTGTTTTCATTAAAGTCTACACCTACCCCAACCCTAAACCTACCCTTACAGTAATGCAGATACATTAAATACTGTTGTTTAGCATGAGAAAAAGGACACTATATTGATGTGTGCATGCACAGTAAACCCTGGTAGGAAAATCTGACGTGTATGATAAAATGTCAGGACACCGGCAAAAGATGTTGATCCAGGAACACATCCTAGTTGGCAAAGTCACAGTCAGCCAATGGTTTACGTGGGTGCTTTGACTCACTGTATGAGCGTCTCCAATCAGAATCACAGCCTGCGCTTTCTTTTTCTGGTACAGATGCCAAATAGCATTTCTGTCTCACTGTAAAAAGATGAATAGACAATATATTGATTTTCCCACCTAATGTGGAGTTGGGGGGATGTGAAGCTTGAGCGAACAAGTCATCGATTTGCTGTTTCCTTTCATTACATGAGATGTGTGGATTCATGAAAGTCAGATAAAAAGGGCTGAGGAATGAACAAAAAAGCTGTATTTTGAAGATAACCGCTAAGCATAAATGTCGCCCCAGGCTAAGAGGAAGAGAACAGCAGCATATGAAAGAGGAAGAGGGAGAGAGAAACAAGAGGAAAGAGTAGGAGAACCAGATGAGATGAGTACTGAGAGTAGGACGGGGGTTACAGAGGCGTTTGTGTACTGTGCAGCAGCGCAGCAGGAAGTGCAGCCACCTGCAGAACTACAGGGCATGGAGAGAGCTGCTCTGTGGGCCGCGCTGTGTGGGAGAGGCTGTTTACACACAGAGTCAGTCAGCCACCCTACGCTCCCTTAGCACTCGCTATCCAGAGAGCTTCCATTCTCATTAGGATACATCAGCTGAATGAATAGGGTTTCAAATATTGTGCCAAAGCCAAAAAATGAGAGTGGGATTTTATGAAGCCATAACAGCCCTAATGGCTCTTAACGGGGCTGAAATTGAGAAGCCAAAACATTAAACGCGAATTGAAAGGTTCTTTGGCAGCTGCTATTATCGGTTTCCAAGTGTCAAAAATCACAACCTTTCAGACGAAGAATATAATTTTCTGTCACTAGTACCTTAAAACTAAAACACACTGAGTGCAAACTCTCCGGAGTCGTTCATGCCTGACAATCTGTTGTTTTATTTATTTGTTGTTGTTGTTTTATAATGTTAAATATAATGTTTTATAATCATTCCTTACCTTATCATCTAACTTCTTGGCACAGAAGGAAAGCTCGACGTAGCCGTTGTTCCCAGAAATCTCTTCTGCATGAATCTTGAGAAGTAAGAAAAGGGTTTAGCTTATAGACAAAGTCAACATACTGTTATTGTTTGTTTGTTTATATGTGGAAACAGGAAATATTTGCTTTTTAAGTAGTTTATTTCACAACCATTGGCACTGAATTCTGTCTGTCTGTCTGTCTATCCCAGTCAGTCCATCCATCTATCTCTGTCTATTAATTCATCTTCCTATCATCCCATCCATCCATCTGTTCATCCATCCATTCATCAAACTTTGTCCATTCATCCTTCCATCCATCCATCCATCCGTCCATCCATTCATCTATCCATGCATCCATTCATCCATCCTTATTCCGCTGTGTGTACATCCATCCACCCAACCTATCTATCTATTCATCCATCCATCTGGCATTACATTTATTCATCCATGCATTCACTCATCCAATTGATCCATCTGCTCAACCCAGCCATTTACCCATCCCATCCCATTCATCTACCCATCCATTCATTCATCTGTCCATCCATCCATCTTTCCAACCATCCATTCTTTGTCCATTAATTCAACTCAATTATTGTCTTTGACCTCTACTAGTTTGTTTGTCAAGAGTGGTTCAGACTGACCTCAGATCAAAATGTGATTTCGTCAGCATTAAAAATCTACCACCAGTTTGTAATACAATGAGGTGGTTCACTTCTGTGGGTATTTCAACATGAAAAGGCCATTAGTTTGCAGTGTGGTTTGGAGAGACTTTGTTAAAACTGATGAGAAAGCAAAGAATCAACACCTATGATAAGGTATTACCTACGGTATTACGTTTTGTCTTACGGATTAACCTTGTCTGCCTGCAATAGAAACATGCAAAAATAACTAGGCACATCACTTTCTTAGCAGACATTGTAAGAATATCCTGTGTTTGTCTACCTACAGTATAAAAGGTCTAACTGGGTTATATGATATGAGCCCAGAAAGCAGCAGAATTTAAGTTGGAGGTCGAACCGCATGCACTGCAACCCAAACTACACAGAGTTATATTAAAAGTCCATTACACGGGTTAGACCTTATTCATGAAACCTGATGACTTTTTAATGCAACTGTGTTATAGAGATTCCACATTATCTATCTCTCAGGCATCACACATACCAGCAGTTTCACTCAACTGTATCAAGAAATATTTTAAAGTGACATTTCATTCCAGAAGAAATAGGGAAAAATCTCTCATTTTGTAATGTGCAGTCATCCTCTGAATTTTGTGATGAGTGACGTGGGCATGATTTGGCATTTAGTTGGCACTTCAAAAAAAAGTGGGTGGTCCTACAGATGAATAAATATCACTTTTGAGTGGCATCTCATAATGAAAAACTGTGCATTGTAAATGGGTGGGTATAGATGCCAAAAACCCAGCCGTAGTTAATAAGGCCTATATTCTGCAAATATAAAGAACTAGATATACTAGATATACTTAAGACATTCATTTAGAGAAGAGTCAAAGTTGCATTGTGTTTTTTTATATAGCACTTAATGTGACAGATTGATTTAAAGCAAGCTGCTTTAGAGTATTAAACATGAAAAAACAATGTCAGTTTCACTTTTAACTTGAATTACAACTTCAGTTTCTACTATAAAGCAGCTCTCCATGTTTTTACTTGTGTCTGACCTCGACAGAGTAAACGAAAGAAATAAACCAGAGAAAATGTTCATTTAAAAAGAATGTGTAGCCCAAAACACACCTACCTTACATAATCACCACAGATCAAAGGTGTATACTAGAACCTTTACAGAAAGTTTGCTTTGGCAAGCTATTTCGATCCAAAACCAAAAAACAAAACAAAAAAACATTGCATTGCATTGTATTATAACTTATCAAAACAAACTTTCTATTAGTGTAATTTTGTCTGAAATGACAACATGCAATAACGTCAAGTATGGTTTAATGATAACGACAGAGGAGAATTATATTGTAATTGTAATTACAAAAGCATTCTTTTCAGCTGTTGAATGATAAAACATTGATAGCTAATCAAATTCTACCCAACTTTAAAGATTGCAAACAGAGGCAGACAACATAACTGCAGAGCATGCCAATAATAGACAGACCCTTTATAACAACCCAATCTCTCGGCAATTCATACTAATTTTAAAATGTGGCTAATTTGTACAAATTCATATGACCTTACTTGCTAAATCGTATGTACTGTATTTACAAGATGCACAATTATTATTAATTCCCTATCATCACCGTCACTGGGGTCTAGAAAAATCATGGAAAATCATATGAGTGAGGTCGTACAAATTAGCCACCTTGTAAAATACGTACCAATTGGCCCTGAGATAGCCTTGTTTATACAATTATTTTTATAGCTACCTTTACCAAAATGAGATTTTATCTAATTAAACACAGTGATTCTTAAGGAAATTTCTGCTAAACAGTGGTTATTGTCAAAGGATGAGTTGGTGAGGCAAAGAGTGTCTGCTTTCATTTTGCAAAACAGCTTCATCCTATTCTGACTATCTAGGAGTGTGTCTCCAGTAAAGTAACTTCAATTGTCTTTTATTTATTCTGTAAACAAAACAAAACCCCTTTGTGAATGCTAAAATCAAGTGAAGCCAAATGAAACTTCTACCACGAGGGCTTTCAGTGAATGTGTAAATGTGTACAGCAGCAATTAAATATGAATTATGTGTTTTCAACTCACTGTGATTGTAGATTTCCCAGCATATTTTCCATATTTCAGCAACAGAGGTTTCACCATCTTTTTTTGGGCCACTATCTATGGAACAAAGTAAAATGTTTATAGGAAATAATATCAAAAAAATATATGACTTCTTTTTCATTTCTTTTTTTTTATAATTATTTCTTTTTTATTTATTTTTTATTTTGCCATATGGGTGTTAATTGGGAGAACATACTTTAGGCCACATAGAGTATAAATAAAGAAAATGCAGAGGAAAGTGACATCACCTGTCCAAGCGTGCACTCCACCCCACCCAGGAAGTCATCGTCTCGCGTCCCAATACTGTGGGCTCCATGAATGTCATAGACTTCGAAACGCAGTTTCTGGACTTCCTCAAAGTAGTAGTCCAGCATTAAGACTTTGGCAAAGACCGGATTCAGGTTACTCTTGATCACCTCAGTACGGTCCAGCTGAATTACAGAGAGAACAACAATTCAGTCAACAGTAAGTGAAAAACTTCTCACTGGAAGCATCTGGCTTCACAGGCTGTATTGTTTGTGCGCTGTCCCTGGGTAAAGTCAAAGAAATGACGGCAGTGGGATGAAGGCCTCATGAGTCTGATTGTTGAGAGCTTCCACACATGCAGCTGCGATGATCACGGCCTTGCTCTCGTACAAAACACATTTGTTCTCGTTTCTCATTCATCAGCTGTCTCTCTCCTCACCTCCCCCTGCTTTGCGATTGCTCACTGGTGCATGTCAAAAACAAACAGAGCAAATACAATCATTTCTGAATTAAAACCTCGCTGAGGCAATTAGCTGGAGGAGTTAATGCATCATTCTCCAAGATGTTGGAGAAGATATTAGGGAATTGGTTTAGAGATGCAATCTGAAAATTTAAGTATAAATGCATTGAAAGAGACAAGCATTGGGCTTTACTTTCTTCCAAAGCAAATGCTGAACAAATAAAGAAAGGATGTTTATAAAAGAGAAAAGAGTGAAAAAAAGTTAATTTTCAGTGAATGGGTGCCATCAGAAAAACATAATGATAATCCATAAATCCATCAGTTAACATCTTGTGAAGTAAAAATCTATGTGTTTGTAATAATTTCATTTTAAGCCAGAATTCAAGTTCATTATCCACAATAAAAATTATTTTTGTATGCATTTGGACTGTTCTGTCTTGTTGACTGTGTTTGATCTGTGCATATTTCGCTCCTGGT
Source organism: Carassius gibelio (assembly GCF_023724105.1). Lineage (NCBI taxonomy): Eukaryota > Metazoa > Chordata > Actinopteri > Cypriniformes > Cyprinidae > Carassius > Carassius gibelio. The sequence goes on along the minus strand of NC_068402.1, from coordinate 34,536,532 downwards.
TCAAATAAGACAACTTGGAGAAAGCAATATTATGGGTAGAAGATTATTATGGATTATCGTGATGTTTTTATCATCTGTTTGTACTCTCATTCTGATGGCACCCATTCACTGCAGAACACTGCACTGCAGATGACCAGAGGGTGACTGCATTTTCAGCTCATTTTAATTTGGGGGTGAATGATTTTTAACTTTTCTTATTGTTTTTTCTTCTTTTTTTCAAACAAGTATTGGTTTAGCATGAAAATATTTTGCTTCACTGTTTCAGTTCGTTGGATGGTCCATGCTAATGAACTTGTTCAAATAAATGGATTCAACTGAGCCCCAGTGCAGATCCACCTAATTTATCATGTTTTTGGTTTCAATGTAGTTTTCTGGTTTCATTTATCACATTTAGTGTACATTGTTTGTGTGCAAGGTAACTACTGCTCTAAATAACAATTTAATTGTAATCGGTCATACTCGCACTAAATCAGATTAACAGTATCCAACCTCTAATGTGTCTGCATAACACATATCAAGCAATGAATGCCCCTCCTCCATCAGCCCGTTTTTACAGTCTTTCTTAGTAATTATATACAGCCTCACATATAAAATATTCAGCTCTTCAATCTACTATGTATGTACCCTTGAACTCAGGTGAACTCTTAAATAGTGCAAGTGGTAATAAATCAGACTAAAGGAGCTGAAAACGATTCATAAAACAATATGTCTAGGTTATAGTTCTTCCCAAAAGACAGAAACAAGACATATTCTGCATAAAGAACAGGCCCAATAATATTTTGTGAACCTTGACATTTGTGATCATGGAGCACAAACCAGTCATAAGTAGCAGAACGGTGTATTTGTAGCAATTGCCAGGGATTATCATTAATATTAGTATATTAAGAAAAGATATTCAGATATTTTGCACATTTTCTATTTCTTGTCTAAACATTTGATTAGAAACATGCATGGCTAAGATCTACATTTGGACAACTTTCCCAATATTTTGATTGCTTTTTTGTTTTTGTTTTTTGCACCCTCAGATTACAGATTTTTAAATGGTTGTATCTCGGCCAATTATTGTCCAATCCTAACAAACCATACATCAATGGAAATCTTTCAAAAAAAATTAAGATTTCAGGTGATGTACCAATAATAATTAAAAAAAATTGACTCTTGGGACAGATTTTGTGGTTGAGAATCAAGAGCATTTACACACACACACACACACACCACACACACATTTGCTCTTGTTTTTGTGACATATCAGGACACAACCCTGTATAATGACATGGGTATGACACAGGTATTACAAAGAGAGGGTGACTTATGAGGACATAACCCATGTCCCCATTTTTCAAAACGCTTTTAAATCATACAGAACGAGTTTTTTGAGAAATTTAAAATGCACAAAGTTTACTGTGAGGGTTAGGTGTAGGGCCATAGAATATACAGTTTGTACAGTATAAAAACCATTACACCTATGGGATGTCACCACTTTTCACAAAAACAAACGTGTGTGTGTGTTGTAAGGAAAATTATTTTATCCATGTACTCCTTTTAATCTATATGCTCTATGCTGAAAAGTCACAATACAATCATTAAATTAATTTCTATGTTTTTTTATTAGGTTTCCTTATCTAAAATATTTAGGTATTACATTTTTTTATTTATTTTTTTTCCATGACAAAAGACCGGGACATGTTTTTATTTAGCTGAGAGGATGTAAAGATATTTTCTAGCACTGGATTATTTAGACCTAAAATAGTCATCTTCCTCCTGGGAGGTCTAAAATTTGCTGTTCTGGGGGAATATTGCTAATATTACTTTTGAGGAGCATTACGGATGTAAAGCATGACATTGAGAAACTATTATGTCCAATAACCTCTTGACTAGATTACTATAATATTGCGCTGGTCGAATTTTTTTTTCTGAATCCTTATATAGGCTACAACTAGTGAATACTGCTGCTAGACTAGAGTCTCTGCTATCACTGCAAACACCCGACTGCCTCCCGCAGCTCCTCCAATCACAGGGAAGCAGACCTCTTATCAATTCCAAGTACATCTGCTGCTGGAAAACCATTTTATTACAGAACTCAGTGACGGTAGCACCCTGCCAACATGCAGAAATCAGACACGTTCCCAATACTGAGGTTTAGTTTGAAAACTCTGTTTTTCAAGATTTGGCTGGGTCTGTTCAGGTACGCAGCCAAAACTAGTTTGCATACCGACAACATGGAAAACCTGAACAGAAATTATACGGCCGTCAACCTTTCAATTAACTTGTTTACTCACGTTATCAGGTGAGGTGAGGCAACGGGTCGCGTACTTTTGAGTGGATTTCTCATTTGAGCTTTTATCAGCCTAACACTCTTTTCTCAACGCTAGTTTAGACTTATCACCATATTAAGCTACTTTACTAACAATTCTTACAGTTCAAAGATTTGAATAAACAAAGGTGTCAAACTTTTGTTTCATTCAACATTACTTCAAATATACAGAAAGCAAGGAAATCAAGACGAGGACACTTTTGAGCTTATTGTCAACTTGAAGAACCTTATAGTGAGTTAGTACAGAGCTGTTAAATGAACCAGAGTATATCTCTTTACCCCTTACAGTGGCAGCTTTAAGATGTTTGAGAAGTGTAACAGAAGCAGTGAGAGAAATGAAGTGATGTATGTAGCCTGAGGGTGTTGTAGAGAGATTACATGGGAGGTTCATGAGGGTCTTAGAATATTATGCTATATTTACACATACTATGTAGTCTTCACATTGAGAGCGCGAGAGAGAGAGAAAGTAAGTGGAAGGGAGCGCAGAGAGAGATACGAGTAGGCTTAGCTCCCACTCAATTTTAGCTCTTTCTTTGCATGACAATGGCACTTCCCCATTGATAGGTGCTGCATGAGCAGATAGTGGAACACCTAATGGTTTAAGAACACCAGAGAAGCACTTGAAACAACATAGAGACAACAATCCAAATGGTCTGAATCAGTTACCAATGGCTACATCTGAATATGCCAACCCAGTCTCATTGAAAAAATGTTCCTGTGGCAGGATTCTTCAAAATGTTGGCACTTGCATGTTTTGAGAAAATTTCATGTGCAGAGTGTAACACTCTAATGCATTTGAAAGTAGTGTATCACCTATGCTAAACTAAATTTAACCAATAGTGTTCAAAAAAGCAAATGTGAAATTAAAAAAAAAACATTTCCTGAAGGAACCATGACATTTTAGCTTGCTATTTTATCGTGATTTGTGTTGGACATGCAGTGCTGTACCAGGTGAGCTACCAAGCAAGTTTACTTCAGAATAGCCATGCATATGTAGCAATGAAATATGCACACTTCCATACTATACAGTACAATAGGCAAAAAAACTTTAATGATATTTTAATGATAAAATTTTAAAAAAGGTTACGAGATACCCGCAAATCAAACAAAAAAAAAAATAGAATAACATTTTTACAAGTCATAACTCCTGGAGAGAAATAGTGCAGACACTGGAAAATGACCAAACGTTTTAATGCACATGCAAATGATGTATAACTTGAAAGACCATGTGCTAGGCTGCACACATATTCTAATAATTCATGTCAAAGCTAAAACATACTTTGGGATTTAGACTATTATTATTATTGCTAATGCTTATGCTGTGTTCACATCATGTTGTAATTCCTGTAATTAAAATATTCTGATCAATCAAAACCATACAAATTGTTGTCGATAAATTAGAAACTGAGAAGGTTATGAAGGCTCAGATTTCTCTCACTTAGCTATCTATTGTAAGATGTGAAAAGTAGCAAATGGCAACCGCTTTAACAGTTACTTTTACTGTTATGCATTTGGCAGATACTTAAAGCAACTCACACCTCACATTTTATTAGCTGATGCATTCCTTGGAAATCAATGTATATCTTTTGGTGAGATATGAAAAGGATTTTGCTGTAATCATCCATTGACTGTACATTGTTAATGTGTGCAATTTCTTAATTCTTAAACAGTTTGCTAGAGCATATACATACTACCCAGCAAAAAACTATCAAAAATGCACAAAAATGTGTTCCAAATAACCAAGAACACCCAATAACCACTTAGAACTGCTTTGGAACCACCCAAAAACCTTTGCACTGTGCACAGGCATTTTCTTCTAAAAATCTGTTTTGATATTTTATGGAGAATTTTTTGGACTCAATATTGAACTCAAATTGCCCTACAGTGCAGGGCATTCATATAATGAACTCACATTTTGTGCCCTTAGTAATATTAAAAGGTCAGTGTTTTCCATATCAGTCTCTGCTGTGGAGGGACTGCGTTTGGAAGATATAAATAACAAAAACTGACAGCAGTCAGAGATTTGGTAAGCTTCTTACAAACCACTTGACGTCTTAACAAAAAGATTCCATTATGTCTAATGCCTAATGTCTTCACTGAGCTATTTAAACAAATACTTTTAGCAAAAAGGACAATGGCACACATATCTGTTGCTTTGATCATTCAGCGATTGTAGAGCAGCACCCACTTAGTGTCTCACGCTGTGACGATTCACAAGCTCACTGCTTGCACGAGGACATTAAAGCCTAATATTAAACTTATCATATTCTGGGCATTCTGGTAATATGCTCATGGATCGATGCAACATGCTCCAGTTCATCATGAAAACAACGGATCTAATGGGAATAACATGGGAATATGCAAAATGAGACTATATTGACGCATCCTAGACATGTATGCCAAGATCCATGAAAACGCCTGGCGGACATTCAAAACAGGAAATGTAGACTAATGCAGATGACAAGAAAACAGCATTTTATATATGTTTTGCACGTACTTTCTGGCAAAATATCTGTGTCTAATATTGGGTTAATGTGGTTCTATTTTTTTTTCGGCTACTGTGAAAGAAATCTGGCATGTGTAAAAGCTAATATCAGGGAAAAGATCGAAATCATTAATTATATAAATACGACTGCTCTAGGTGTAAAACCATGCAAATGATATTCAAAGTGAGGATCTATATAAGCACAGTAAAATAATGACAGTGGCACTTCTAAAGCTATGTCAGTATAAGAAAACTCTTTATTTTGTCATTTTGTGAAGAAAACCAAGAAAGGCTGTCAAATATGGATCTTTATATGCAAAGATTATTACATTAAAAAATTACAAAAAATAAATTTACTAAAACTGAATTTTTACAATCATTCATTCATTCAGTTGTTCGCTGGTGCCGATATTTTACACAACACACTGTTGATGACACCATGAAAAAGGAATAGGCAAAATTTTAATTTTGCTTAGTTTCATGGGAGATATTTTGAAAATGTTCAAACACATGAGTCAATAGTGTCCACTGTCCGGTGTTATTTTTAGACACTACTCACTTTGACTGAATGGACAGTTAAAACATACTTCAAAAGATCTTCCTTTACGTTCCACAGAACAAAGAAAGTCGTACAGGTTTGGAACATCATGAGGGTGAATAAATAATGACAGACTTGTGATTTTGATGGTGAACAATCCCTTTAAGAGCACACTCACCAAAACTCCCATTAGCAAAACCGCTACAAATACTTCACGATGAAAGCTAATCATGTTCATAATAATGCTTCTCAAACCATTAGTTTTTAAATAACTTGCAGCTGCATTCAGACTTAATCATTGGCATGCAGTGTGAAGATAATGCATTTAGTGTTATGATTGTCTTATCCACACTGATGAAACGGCTGCAGAGCACAACCATTTTTCCTTCCTAGACTGCTCATCTTTGTATACTGCTGCTCCCTAAGTGTGACTGAAATATGTTATGCAGAGAACTGAAAATTTTCTGAGATGCAAAAATGAATTTCACCACATTTAGACTCGAATGGACTAAGATAAAGCACTGTTTTCATCACCTGCACATGGAAATATGCAAGAAAATCTGAAGTGCAAAGCATCTGTATGCATCTGTATTATGGTACTCAGTTATTTCCAGACATTCAACTCATGTTGATTTTCAAATAAATCTCGGAAAACAAAGTATACCATAACATCTCAATGGCTATTTCATTTTGCTCTCCGGTTTCATGTGGGCGCTCTTTAAAATGGAATCTTTTGAATGCAATGAACGCTGAAGCAGGGTGGCATCTTTCACTTTGTTCACTGTGATGTTGAACGTGGCACAGTTGTTGGAATAATGGGGCCAGGATTAAGATTTCATCCTTCAGCCTGACACATTGCTGCAGACAGCTTCGCAGCTTTGCCGAGCTGTCTTCAGCACCACTGCTGTGGCTCCAGATAATTTTTTTCTTACACTGACTGCTTTGATATGGAAAAAAAAAAAAAAAAACACCAGAGTGGTCGCTCTCTTTGCTTCAAGCGCCTTTTCCTGCTGTGTGACAATTCCCTGTGCCTGGATTCATTCCAAAAAGTGCCCACTCCCCCCACTCACATGCACTTTGAGTAGCCCAGACCTTCACAGTCTAGCTCTATACAGAATGTCAACTGAAGGCATTGCACAAAATTATACCCATCCAACAAACTCTATCCTAAAGCCTAGGTCTAACCCTTAGACCTGTTTAAGCTCTAATCATTGAATAACAGAAAGAGAAAAAAGGGAAAGGTGATCCTGCAGCACTACAAATGTACAATTTAAAAATACAATACAAATGTATTTATTTATAATTAGTTATAGACTGATACATTGGCCAGCAGAGACAGAAATTATCTTTTCTATTGAATGGATCACTGAATAATTCTCTCAGTCGTTTCATTCTAAACGCCATTCAAAAAGGAATGAAACACCACTGTATGTTGCCGTGGCTTTGTTAGGAACTATATTGCCAATGCCAAAATAGAGCAAAAACAACAATATTCACAAGATTGTGCCTTAAAATTTAACTCAATTTTAACAGCACTCTTGCCTGTGTGATATTGCTTAACTTTATCATACGATGCAAAACTTATTACTAAATAAATAAAAACTCATACAGGGGCATTTTTTGCCCACATATCTTAAATTTGGGGATATTTTTGCCATAAGCAACTGTTAATTTTAAAACCTATTAGCCAGGCCCATTAATCAGCCATTTGTAAATTATCACCCTTCTCATTAAAAAGTGCACATTTCCTGTTTTCTGATACAAGTAAAAAAAAATTACAACAATTAAAAGGTAGTTTAGCAAAAAAAAAAAAAAATGTCTTTATGTATTAACCCTCATCTTGTTTAAAACTTATGGAAGCCTGTTTCCAATGTGGAATAAAACATGATACGGTAATTGTAAATTTTTGATCATAATTCTGACTTTTTGTCTTGCAATTCTAAGTTTTTGCCTCAGAATTCTGAGAAAAACAGTTATAAGATTAAAAGTTGGAATTATATTTAGCAATTTTTATTTCATGACGAAAACAGGTGTCCATGTAAACCTGTATAACTTTCCTGTTAGATTTTTTTTTTTTTTTTTTGCAGTTTATCTTTACCTTTATGGTTTATGCCACTTCATCTACATACTTAAGCCCAATTAGTCCAGGACAAAAGATATTAACATGGCCAGCAGGGGGCCTTTCAAACATAGCTTGCAAATGGTGGTTAAAACCACTACTGAGACCAACAGGAAAAAAGGATACTCACTTCAGTCCATTGACCTTGGTTCTGTACCATGAGCATGACGCAGGGGTCAGACTTATTGAGCGTGTCTCGGTCCAACAGGGACTTGCAGGAAACACGCAGCTCCACCTTGGATACGCAAGCGGCGGGGCCTCCTATGCCTGCCACTGGGGACGTCGCTTCCTGTGAGTCACTCATCCTGACAGAAAGATGAGTGCGGAGGGTCAGCCGGTGATGGGAGACTGCAGTGCCAATGGGCTGATCTTTAAAAGCCTCAGTTTGACTGAAGCAGGACTCTCCCATGCAGGGAGTCTATTTTTTAATGTGACCTTGTGTTGTTTCTGCGTAAAGCAAAGGATGTGGGATGTCTTAAAACATATCTGTCAGTTCGACTTACAGTTCTCTACAGAGAGACATCTCTATGTCTGATTCCCTTTAAAGGAAAACGGGCTGCTGGGAGTGGTTCAGATATATAAAGTGATCAAATGTGATGTTGTAAATCAGAGATGTCCATTAGCATTACAACCGCAAAATCCCAGATGAGATCTTCAGTTGGCAGCCTCTTCCACAACAGACTCCTAAGTGAGAAATAAGCACAAGAGGGTAAGAAATACGAGGATGTACTTTATAAAAATTTACTTTTAACATCCAATAAATGCACTGAAACCACACTGTCATCAAAAGCACAGCTTACAATGTACACACAGTTAGGAGTCACATGTGAGTAGACAGATAGAATTGCATGGACTGAGTTAACATGAACATCCACGCGTTGGATTTCTTTGCTCAGATTTCACAACAGTTGAAGTTAGTCAAGCATATTTGTGGTGATGACCAAAAGAAAGCTGCTAGGTTTGAAAGAGGCTCCTGTGTCAGCTATATATACTTCACATATCGCTAACACTGCTGACAATGGCAAAGATTTTACCCAGATTTTAGATTTGAATCAGATTAACCCTTGGTTAACTTGACAGTCAGGATATATTGATCATTGGTCATTTTTTTTTTTATTTAACATTCTATTGACATCTGTAGGATTTATTACTTACATTTAGGCTACTTGTATTTTTATTGTTTAAATTTACAGTCAGGTTACTTTATTTGTGGAAAAAAGTCAAATTAGAAGTGGGTTAACTTCTTTGAATATGTATATATATATATATATAAAGATATATATATTACTACTTTTCCTTTGTTTTTATGTAAACATAGGTAGCATGGGTTTGACTATTTGCATAGCCTCACGCATGACACCGGGTTCAAAAAGTAAAAACATATTCAACTGCTGCTTTTTTTTTTTTTTTCATTCCCAAGCCTGTTATTTACCTAATCGCTGAAATTTGTGTGATTGGCTTCTGGGCAAACGCGATTTCTCCTTCCCATCAGGTCAAAGTAGGCGCTATGATTAACTTGTCATCCAACTTTGTTACACGTCTTAATAGAACTATGTCATTTTTAGTCCCCTCGCACCTTTTAATTTGACTTCCTTTAGTTCTCAAGCTAACCCGTCCCTTATAATTCGTGCCCAGCGGTCATATTATGAAATCCCATTACAAGTAACATTAAATAATGTGTTTATGTATTAGATATTCACTCTTTGAAATATCAAATAAGCAAAAGCAATGCGTAAATCTACCAGGCAGCATTGCAGTGCGCTCCAGCGCGCGCGGTTCAGCACCACAGTCCATGGACAGCTCCTCTCACATCTATATCCACTCGATCAGTCCAGCCGTCCTTACACTGCTAAGAATGTGAGCTTTCCTACACTGCTGTCTCTTGTGGCTGAACTATCATTTGATTACAATGCTTAACATTTGAGCCACAAGTTAAGAATCACAGGCTACGACAAATTAAATTATTAAACGAGTGATCATTTGATCCGCTAAATGATATGAGTCTACGGAGTTTTAGAATGCAACACGAATACGCCAAACTTTTCTCGATTAACGCAAAGAGTCCAGTGCAAAACAGCGTGAAGAAAATGACAATAAAGTAACATGAAGAGACTGTTAATATATGACACTTTAGTCCAGTAAAGTTAACCTCTCTAGCGTCTGCAACCCAACATTTGTTTAGTATCCTAAATTACCCACAGTTAACTTTATATCCTCTATTATTTATCAAACTCTTATGAATATAATGGTCGATTAACGAGCATAGTTTGTTTTTGCTGCATCCTTTACCATTCCGCGAAGATTTGTAAGCACTGACAAGTTAGATACCACAAATAAACAACGTAATCAGTTGTCTCTAATTATAGCCTAACTAACACCACTGCATATGCAGCGCAGCATATAGTCAAACAGTAGTAATAATAATTATCAATAATAATAATCATTAAAATTCCTTGATGACTAACAGCAAACATAATCGATTAAGTCTAAATGAGAGCTGGGTTCTCACCTGCTGTTGCTGCTGCTCTTCTCTCAGTGTGTGTGTGTGTGTGTGTGGAAAGAGAGAGAGAGAGAGAGAGAGGAGTGGAGCGGCTGACACATGCCCACCGTGCGCGCTATAGTTCGGCTTTGGCGTCATGTTGCGTCGAAGAGCTACATCGGAGAGAATTTAACAGCCTCAGCTGGGAAAAGTCGGCACCCCAAGCTTGTCTGAATGTGCAGAAGTCATATGTATATATATATATATATATATATATATATATATATATATATATATATATATATATATATATATATACATACATACACACACACACACACACACACACACACACACATATATATATATATATATATATATATATATATATATATATATATATATATATATATATACATACATATACATATATATATGTATATGTATATATATATGTGTGTGTGTGTGTATATGTCTATATATATATGTTGTTGTTGTTATTATTGTTGTTGTTGGTGGTGGTGGTGGTGTTTTTGTTTTAGGAGTTTAATATAAAGAAAGATATTACCAGCCTTAAGGTCATGGTTATAAGTAAAACTATACAAACTTACCCTACCATACAAACCACTGTGAATTATAATATACACACACACACACACACACACTTAGTGGTGTAATATAAAAAATGTTTAATTACAGGGTTGGTGTTTACAGTTTGATGTAAAGTTTAGACATTAGCTTCAAGGTCGTGGTTGACATATCCTTTCATAAAGGATAAAGAAATTTGTAATATTCCTTTCAGTTCCATGCACTTCCTAAAAGGATGATTATAGAATTTTGACCAAATTTGTCTATTACTTATTTAATTATGTAAAGTCTCTGAACCACTGGTGTGTTTTTTTAAACCACATTAACTAACTTCTGAATTTCTTTACACTATATTATTATCAAATATTAGATTCAATCATTTCAACAACTTATTTTATTACAATTGCCAAAAGTTTCACATTTATTTTTAAAAAGGGTCTGATCATACACCTCACCTATCTGAGCATATTACATGCAGTTTCATAACAAGGTTCGGGAGGAGCACGTCAGATACTTAGCCTAATTAACACAGGTGGAGCCACTTAAGATAATCAACCTTAGGGTATAAATACAGCTGAATTAGCCTACCTGTCTCCATTGAAGGTTTGTCAGCATCCCCCCTCCATCCCCATCTCCTCCACTAGAGTTCATTTTACACTTTTACATATACGGGGGGTACTCTAGGTTTGGGCCATTCCCGAGCTCGGAGCCCCTTCCCCGGACAGCACGCCAAATAGACACTATAATACTTCAGCTAATTATATGTAAGTGTGAACACGTGAACTTCAGTTTTTTGAGTGAACATTGACAAAATGATCTACCAATATTGCTTTGTTCATTATTTGTTGGCTCTGATGTGCATAAGCTGAACTCTGATCACTGATAACCAATCAGTTCCAAAACGACCAAATGGCTCTAGAGTTATTGAAATGCTTTTATGTTACTGGCTGATGCATTTTTATTTTTTCTGATAACACAATAGTGGTGTAATGGGGAAACTGGTGAAACTAGCATTGTTAGACTATTCTTAATATTATAATACATAATGTTGTTAAGATACCTAATGCTATCATTCAAAATCAAACTAGTGCTTTATTTGGGGGCTTTAAAAAAGGCACATAGGTCCTAAAATAATTGTCTTCACATAAATAGACAATATTTTGAGATAAACAAGAAATGTCATTTTCATTTAATTGGAAAGAGTTTCCTGTCATTTGTTTAGTGAGCAGCATGGATGCATGTCGACAGGATATAACATAACTTGTAAATCAATTAAGAAGAGTAATTAACGGCTTATAGCTGTCTGAAGCCATACCCAGAGGTACAACGCCTACATGTATGTACGTAACAAATGCCATTATTGTGCTCACAGAACCTTTTTCATCCCACCCACAATTTTTTCCCTCTCTGTTTCTCTTTTTTTTTTCTTTTTCTTTTTTTGATAGGACAGAATTAGATTGGTCAGGAAGTGAGAAAGAGAATGGAAATAACTTCATCAGAGATAAAGTGTTATGTAGTTTATAGAAAATAAGATGATGTTGTGGCCACTGTGCTGATCATCTTAAACAGGCTTTGCTAATTCTGTCTGCCACTCCATCAGGAATCCTGATGAGGACTAATAATACAAGATATCAACCAGTAAGAGGAAACACATTTGCTTTAATGTATAGTTAACACAAAAATGTACATTTCCTGAAAATGTACTCACTCTCCGCCATCCAAGATGTAGATAAGATGATCATTTTAATCAGATTTGGAGAAACTGCACTGAATGGGCGCCGTCAGAATGGGCCCAATCAGCTGATAAAAATCACAAAGATCCACAAGTAAACCACACGACTCCAGTAAATTGAAAAGTTGGTTGTTTGTAAAAAAATAAAATAAAAAGAAAAGAAAATATCAATCAATAAAGATATTTATAACATAAAACCATTGCTTCTGACTGAAATAGGCCTGAAACTCCTCTAACCACTACTGCTTTCTCCAGTGCAAAAAAGTTGAGTTGAATGCATATGATCATCTTCTTAAAAAAATTAAAAGTATTTCCCCAAGACTACTTTAAATATGTTAATATCGCCTATACAAAACATATGCAGGTTAGGGTTTACAATTGGCAGCATTGTAGTCAACATCTGTCCTGCTCACCTGAATATCATTATGCTGAAATATTTATTATGTGTAGCACTCTAAGAATATGGTTGTAGAATATATGTTGAAGAACCATATTTTGTTACAAAAGGGAGTTCTATTTAGCGCTAAAAAGAGCCGAAGAACCCAAATCTGGCACTGTTTAGAACTATTTTTCTTATGTAGATTAATATTTATTGTAGATAAAACATAAGAATGGTACTTATTTTCCAGTGTTTTAACGAGTGGTCTAAATTAACTCTTTCCACTGCTCAAGGGTAATTAGGACATACTCATCTTATGTAACCTCATACGTGATTATCTCCCCTGGGTCAAGATATTTTTGGTTTATTGATCCATGTGTAGGTTTTCATGGGGAAAAAAAATCCAAATGGTTCATTGATCGTGGACAGCCCCAATTATAACGGTCCCTTAACTTCACTTATAATTGATTTGTGCCACTTCCGATTCCGGGACACTGTAAAATGTACCATTACTCGAATTATTTCCACGCTAAACCATCCTTGTGCAAAAGCCTCAGAGATACGAGTTTATAAAACAGGGCACACAGTACAAGCAAAGATAGCACCAAAACACAGCCCTGGCATGAACTGAGATAAGAGATGTATCCTCCTGCTCAAACTCTCACACACAGCATATGATGTTTGCATAATACACCCACAGTCCATTCTAAACCACCACTGGCCATTATGACATCACCTACAGGACAGAAAATAATGCCATTACTAAACACTGAAAAATCTGATCTGTATTCAGTGGACAAAACGGATTCTAAAAATAGTCTTTTTCCCCTCTTCTCGCTCATAATCAGCTCTCTCCAACATTGTTTGATTTACAACATTGTACAAAACATCTATATAGAAATATCCAGGTTTGGAATGAACAGAGTATTTGTAAATTAATTCTTAAATTACTATTAGAACGAAAATTTCTGGTGGATTATCCCTTTAGCAGGTCTAACTAGCACATGCCTTACCCAGATCCAGCATAAAAAAAAAAGTTAAGCTATTGCTAAGCCAAACACTTCAAAAACTTCCAAATTCGATAAAGGTAAACACTGCCATCTTCTGGTGAATTAAAAATAGCCATCTCAGTGTCCCCATATGTATTTGTAAAGCACTTTTGACGCATACATTAAGTGCTTGATCCACAGGAATCAAACCAATGACTTGAACCATATTTTTAAGCATAGTCAAAAAAAAAAAAACAAACATCGTTTTTTTTCTGAATTGTCACTTGTAGCCTCTATCATCACCCAAAACCTCAAGAAATCATCTGTAGGGAGAGGAACTGCCAAACATCAGTCTAAAGTCACTCGAGACACACATTTCCTCTTAAAAGCAGACAAATCAACAGATTCGCTTTTCCAAGGAATGACTCCAAATGCATGATTGTTTTTTTAAAACATTTATTTTTTAACAGTTCCTAACAAAGTATGATTTATTTCTTCTTTTCAGGATCCTGCTCAGCGGCCTCCTTCGCCCTCTTGGCACGGATGCCGAACAGACGGGCGTTGGCACGGGCCATACGCAGACTGGCAAAGGCCTTGAAGTTCTTCTCGTCCTCTGAGATCACGCGGGCCTTCTCTTTCTTGTACACCTGCAGGAAATATGGACACTTCCTTAGATGCAGCAGAACACTACATTATATATCAAGAGTTGAGTTTGCATTAAACATCTCAACCTTATTCCTGACAGGGAATAAGACCAGTTTTAGCCTGCACACAGTATATAAAGTTGGCCTGTTGGATTTATGAAAATACATTTGAAGAATTTTTTTCTTCATAGAAACTTAGTTCAAAGTATCTTATAAATTAAGGAATAAATTGAATGAAACAATACATCAATAGGTTCTGTTAATGTCTGCAACTTCCAAAGATCTCCATTACTTTACATTTATTTAGAAAAGCTCAAGTTCCTACATCTCTGCCCTGAACCACTAGAATATGGAGATCATTTTTACTGCACAAGTGATGTTCTTCCTCCCTACATTGGTCTCGTTTTCCCCGTGTGAATGTCTAAAGATTCTTTTGATGAAGATACATTTGCTTGAGAAACAAAACAGTTTACTCAGATGTTGATCAAAATATAGAAAAACAACATCTGCTAATGATTCAAGAAAAGTCTATTTAATTCAAAGGGAAAACAAGATTTCATTTACATATGTTAGGCTTTAAACTGAACTTGTTTGTTAAAGGGGTCATGACATGGGTTTTTTTATTTTATTATTATGGTCCCCTAGGTGCAATTATAGTATTACTATAGTTAAAAAAAAAAAAAAACTTTTAAAATGTAGTGAATTATGACATTTTCCCACCCTGTTTCTCATCCTTTGATTCAAACAGTCTGTTTTGGGTTGTTTCCCCTTTAAGAGTTCAGTGTTAACGCCCACTGTTATGATTGGCTAACGACATTTGACGGAACATTTGCGGATTGAGCGTAACTGTTTAGTAGCGAGTGATGCATTCGAAGCGATGGCTCTTGCAATGATAAAACCTTATATGTTTGAGCCGGAATCAGATGAGGAATCAGAGGAAAATGAACCATCACCATAACAACGAACACTGGATCAGTGTGAACACTGGATCAATTGAAACTATTTTGAATTAATAAAAAAATTTTAACCCGAGACACTTGAAAACGGTTTATTGTTGCATAATTATTCTATAGTTTAATATGCTAACAGTTCAACATTATTTACCTAATTTCAATGAAATGATAGGGTGTACTGCGGACAAAAATGCATGCACAGGCCATATTTGAAGATGCAGCATTGATAAGGCAACATTTTTAATCTTCTATTACATGTAGGCCTACTAGAAAGGCGACATATTTTCAAGATTCTCTTATACAAATAAACTGCATCCATTTTTCCCTGACGTCAGGATCTTTCGGCAGCGTATTCAAAGATGTTGTTTGTCCACAGCCAGGAACAGCACATCTGCGTAGCATTGTAATTTTCCTGTACACAGACCCACTCGCTGTCCGTCGACTGAACACTTGTGAGGCGCGCAGCGCGACAACGATCCGAAATGAGCGTAGTTGTCTTGTGCTGGAGGCGGTCATATGCAAATGGTTGGAACGTCACTTCGCACCGTGACGTCACTTCTTACCATGGATCCAGAACGAGCTGTATTTAGAGCTTGATTAAATAAATGGCTCGTTTATAATGGGGAGGACGTCTTAAGCTATGAAACTTGCAGGACGTTTTAATGGTACAAAGACCTCTTATATTCCAAAAGATCAAGGCAAATTTGGTTTCTCATTTCATGACCCCTTTAAATCTCTCAAAAACAACCTTATATGTTCAAAAGTAGACATGCATCTCAAGCAAATGTGCCTTGATTTAAGATTTTTTTTCTTCAGTGCAACATTTAATGCTAAGATTGCTAATGTTTATGGCCAAAAATGACCTTCATATAGCTTGTTCTGTAAATCAGTAATTGCAGAATGCTTGCATAAAATGCCAGAGAAACATTTAGCAGCCTGGAACAGTACGACTTTAAATCCTGAAATGTGTTTTGACTTGAAATGACAAATGATACAGTAGGCTTAATAGTGTTAAGGATGATACATACATTTTTGATAGGCATGACAGGTCCAGTAAGCTGTGTAGCCATCTTGACCTCCTCCTCCTACACACACACAAAAAAAAAGAGAGTGTCAAAAGACCAAAAAATAAAACAAAACACCAAAAACACCACTACTGAATAGGGCTAGAGCGTATGCAGTCATCAGCTAAAAGGGTTCAAAAGTCATCAAGGCTGTGCAGAGATTCCGGAGAAAGTGTCATCATTTGACTGCAAACACTAAAGCGGTTACCCTTTATAATAATCAGCATTTTAGCCTTCAGTGTATATGGCAGCAGGTCTATGATCTACAACGAATCACACCGCTTCAAAATGATATTTATCCACAGAAAGGTGGGTGTTATGAACTTAAGGAAGCCACTTACAGTGCTGTCTCCCTTCTTGGGTGCAGTAGCCTTCCTGGGGAAGATGATGAGTTTGGAGCGGTACTCCTTCAGCCGCTGAACGTTGTTCTGCAGAGACTCTGTGGATCGGTTACGCCGACGAGCGTCAACGGCAATGCCGATGGTGCGCGCCACCTTCTTGTTGATTCCTGCTGCCTGTATAAGCAAATTACAGAGCAATGTGAGACATGATCGTGCTGGAACAACTGGAACACATGAACATGTTCAGCATCAACAGTCATCAGCAAATGGGGTTCAAAGGAGATCATCAATGAAGTACAGAGATTCCGGAGAATTGTCATCATCTGACTGTCTGAAATAACCATTAACGAACCAGAAACAGTTAAAATGAAAAGTTCACACAAAAATCATCATCATTTACTCACCCTCATGTCATTCCAAACCCACAAGACTTGTCTTGAGAGGGTTCTGTCCAATCACTGAGAGTCCAGGTAACCAAAACAGGAAGATCCAAAAAGCACAATGTGTTGTAAAAAGACTCATATAAACCGGTTTAAACCAAGTCTTGTGAAGAGTTACCATGTGAATAAACTCCTAATAAAATCATACATGAACAATTGCCTATTAACCATGTACAAAAACAACATCTACAACATCCAGCATTTGGATCTTCTAAGTTTTGGTAACCTGGATTTTCAAGAGGGAGACAGGAACTTCAAGATTCATTTAATGTCTTGTTTCAAACATTAAATCAAAGAGTGAGGGTTGAGTAAACTACAATTCTCAGATTTGTGTACCTGAAGCACAATACCAGTCTGAAGTCAGTGCTATATTTGTAACAACAGCCAACATCACATTGTATAGGTCAAAATTATCAATTGTTCTTTAATGCCAAAAAACATTAGGATATTAAGTAAAGATCCTGTTCCATGAAGATATTTTATAAACTTCCTACAGTAAATATATTATGATGCATTTCTAAAGACATTTTTTTTTTTTAATTCTAACAAACCATGCATCAATAAGAAAGCTTATTTATTCAGCTTTTAGATGATGATCAGTCTTTAAAAATTGCACCTTATGACTGGTTTTGTAGTCCAGGGTCACATTTGGGTGAACTGATTTAAAAACTAGCAGTAATGTGGCATCAAGCTTACCTTCAGCTCCTCCAGGGTGAAACCGCGGCCCGCACGGACCTTGGTGTGATAGCGGATGGTTGGACACCTGACCGCTGGCCGAAGAGGACCAGAAACTGGTCTTGGAGCGATGCGCCGAGCCTTTGCCTGACGGGCCTTTCGTCTGAGGACAAAAACAAGCAAGATGTGTTGTAGTAAAGTGATGATCTCCATGAATTATTACAATCCATTAGTCAATGAACGCCTGTTACCTGCGGATCTTCCTGGCCGGCTGGTTGAACCAGGTGCGCACTCGCTTCTGCCAGTCTTTATGAAAGTGAGGGTTCAAGATCATGCCATTCCTGCTGGGAGCCATGACTGTTCACTCCTAATGGAAAACAAACATGACAGTAATGAGCACAGTTCCCTGCTCCACGTTCACATATAGTTCAACCAGCATTAACCTGAAACTTTGCACGGCCGTTACGGTTTCTAGTTAAGAGCTGCACGCTCATGAAAGCCATTAAAACACCTCTGAAATTATATAAAGTCTGTAGCCCAGTCCAAACACCCCGAGCTCCTCTATTGCCTTACTGTGTCGCGTGCTTCATAGAGCAACAGTTCAAAGACGACAGTAAACACGCGCGAGGAAGACTTGAGCTGAAAGTGCGTTTTATTTCGGTTTCCAAATGCTTGATTGGTTCATGAGCAGCTGTTTTAACATTTCAAACTGATATTCACACAAACACACGAGAGTATGGAGACTGCCACGGGGGACTGTGTACTAAAATAACATTTTCCATCTCTCGTTAATGTATAACACTATCAATAGTGCCATGTTCGCACGTGAAACTAATTACACTTTAAGACCGGACTACTTTAATCATCATATGATAAACGGTTACTAAGGATTAAAGCGGATAAACTTAATGTTTAGCCGGAATCAAATCACATACCGTCTGTAGCGGAAAATGGCTGAAAAGGAAAAGGAAATGGTAACGCAGGGTTTTATGGGAAGTGAAGAAAAGAGCCAATAGCAACGAGAGATGTGCGCGTCTACCGGAAGTGCGAAGCCGGTTTGGGTTGTGGCAAATCAGCACGTGGATGGAAATAGATTAAAAGTTCGACAAGTAATAGTTTACTACTACTACTACTAATAATAATAATAATTATTATTTAATTAATTAATTAAATAGTTAATAGTTAATCAATTTTATGTAAAAGAGAACGTTATTAATTTAACGCAAAAAATGCATAAGGAGATTGTGGTAAACATATAATAAAATGTGTATGTTCATTAACACACACATACATTTACATAATCGAATATAAGTTAAAGTATAAGAATGCTGACTAGAACGAACACACTCCATCATAAATGATAAACCACCATTGTATAAATGTGCAAGTAAAATGGTTTCCATTTACTAACAATATTTTTGAACATGAAGAACACTTTATCACTGGAGAAAGATAAGAATGTGTATACAGGGAATTTGAGTCAAATCTGTTCTAAATATGCCTGCGTTAGAACTGAGCGTGGCTGGAAAACTGGATGTTGTGTTCAGCCACTTTTAAAAACCCTCTGATATTTCTATGGGACTTGAGAAACTTAAAAACTCTTCATACTTGTGTGTAATCTAATGAAAGCATTTTAAAAGGAGTGGTTACATAGAAAACCTGGTATATCTGGAGTAAGCATTACTCTGCATCCTAAACAACAGCAATTAATTCTTATCAATGCATATTACTAATCAAAAATTAAGTTTTGATATATTTACATTAGGAAATGTACAAAATATCTTCATGGAAAATGATCTTTACTTAATATCCCAATCATTTTTGGCATAAAAGAAAAATCAATAATTCTGACCCATACAATGTTTTTTTGGCTATTGCTACAAATATATAAATATATAATTATACATCTATTTGGCTTTTTCGTCTCATAAGATCAAGATCAAATCAGCCACATTTAATTTGCTGGTTGCATCTCATTACATAAAATTCTATAAAACAAGTACAACTATAATCTGTAGATAGTTACTAATATAAGTCAACATTATAAACATCTAAATAAATAACGTTTTGGCCAAGGAGTTCCTGTTTCCTAACAAAGGAACTTTTATTTATTTATTACAGCCAAAGAAGATACTATGATCACCCGTCATTAATCATTGATCGCTGGAACACAGAAACTGATGAGTCATTTAATCTCAGGTCAAAGGTCAAGGTGTGCTGTGCTGGGAGGTGGTCTTGGTCCCCATCTGCATGTGTGCCATTCTTTTCTCTATCAATATCAGCATCAAGAGAAAGAGAACAAGCTCTTAAAACAAAGTACAGTACGAAAATAAATGCATCAATACTTGTGCAATTTGCTTGCAAACAAAAATATCTGAAACAAACAATGGTGCATTTCTAGATAATGTACACTACTGTTCAAAATGGGGTCAGACGTTTGTATTTATTTTATTTTTTTTAAGAAATTTATACTTTTATTTAGCAGAGAAAATCACAATAAAACTATTATTTTCGAAAGATTTCTATTTTTATCAAGAATCCAGATATTTTCTAAAAGCCAAATCTGCATAGTAAAATGATTTCTGAAAAATCATGTGACACTAAGTGAAAGTGAAATTAAAATGAAAGTGGTGACATTTGCCAAGTATGGTAACCGATACTCGGAATTGTAAAATTCAGCTTTGCATAACAGGAATAAATTACATTTTAAAATAAATACATATTATTAAATACATTTTTAAATCGCAATAATATTTCACAGTATTGCTGTTTTAATATATTTGTAAATAAAATAAGTGCAGACTTTGTGAGCAATTGAGTCTAACTTAAAAAAAAACTAAGAATTTTGTAGATACCGTATTTTTGGTAATATATGATTGAAGCATTTGTTGTAAAGTACATCAGAAGCAATGCTTGACATTCATGTGTTAAACTCATCATTTATTATATGCTTTAAGTTATAAGAACAATATGTTACTGGCCTCATAAGACAATCTGAAAGGGTCAAATTTGAACATACCAGAACACAGACGCAAACTGGCTCACAATAGTTACACTTTTGATTTTATTGCATGTCATGTTACGTCAATGTCACGCACAGTATATTAACAAATATACTATAAGACAATCAGCAGAACCAGCCCTGTCTTTGTTTGAGTCCATGTAAAGCACCTCGAAATATTTGGCTTTTGACTCCAAAATACATGATTGTGTTAAACTAGCACATTACAAAAGATTATTTTGGTGGAAAAGAAAATTATAAAATCTAAATAAATAGATTTCAAAGAGTTGTATTAGTACTAATTTTAGGGAATCCTCAAAGGCTCTGTCTGAACGATCAATAATAACAAATAACGAAGGTCTTTATGAATCGAGGGATTTTATGAATTTTTCATAAGCAGCTTCATCCATGAGTTGGTCAAGTTCTGCAGGTTTCTCTATGGTCATCTTAATTAACCATCCTTGAGGAGAGAGAAAGGAATGTTTCAGTGGTATATTACACATTCATACATAGTATTGTGTGCTTTCAGTTTAGTAAGAGACTAACAGCTGCACTCACCATCTTCATAGCAGGCTTTATTTACTAGTCCCGGGTTATCTGTCAGATTTGTGTTGATTTCGGTCACTTCTCCAGTCAGTGGAGAATACAACTCACTAGCAGCTTTGACGCTTTCTAAAGCACCGAACTCCTCTGAAAAAGAAATGCATGTCATGCTGTCTGTGCTATAGCGCAGAAAAGGCATAAGATGGGGATTTCAGAGTCTTCTCACCCATTTGTTCAAGCTTTGTTCCCACTTCTGGAAGCCCACAGTATACCACATCACCTAACGCTTCCTACAGTGTTTGAACGGAGAAAATGAAAGACATCTATTCATCAGAATATCATTTTAAACTGCAAGTCAACATCAAATTAAAACTGAACCCTCACCCTTTATTTTTTTTATTATTTTTTTTTGCATGTTATTCCAAAGACACACAAAAAAAGACAGACAAGTGATTGTTTCAACACTTCCCCTCATGCTCAATGTATATTTCATTTTATTTGGAAACATATTAAAGTAAAACTGTTTTTAAGTTGACTTTAAGGTGCATATATGGAAGCTTTTTTCTGCCAAGAATAAAAAAAATAAAATAAAATAAAAAAATGTAATTGTGATATTGTATCTCAAATATGACATTTTCTCTGCCAAGCCTGAACTGACATCTCACAATTCAGACTTTTTTTCCCTTCCGTCACAAAATTAGTAGTAAAAAGTATCAAATTAAACATTTTTGAGAGTGTGTGTGACACTCACTCACTCTCTCTCTCTCTCACACACACACACACTCGACACCATCTATAAACACTTGTTTCTATCTAAAGAGGAGCACACCTGAGCAAAGTTGCTGATGCCAACCGTGCCCACACTCCCCTCCACTCTCACCCATTCGTGTTTGTCTGTAAACTTCAGAGCTGGAAAAACACAAGAAAATATAAATAATAAGAACCATTCACTAAAACAGCACATCTCCCAAAACAAAACAAAGTGTGCTGTCAATTACTCTCTCACATAGTGTTATTTTAGTATACTATTCCATATTTTAAATGAGCTTTTATTTTTATATTTTCAGTTTTAATTTCAGTTTGTGACTTTTTATATATATATATATATATATATATATATATTTTAAAAAAACTTTTCTATACAGCTTTAATTTTATTTTTTAGTAATTTCACATTTTTAAATGCACATTTTTATTTCAGTTACTGAACTACACAAGTATAGTATTTTTAAGTTTAGTTAAGAATAACAACAGTATTCTCAAGTTATGAAAAAAAAAAAAAACTTTTTGGTTTGGAATGACATGAGAATCATTATTTTGGCACCATTTATATTCTTTTGGATTCAAAGAACTATTCCTTTAAACAGGAGTTAGTTTTCGTTAAAGGACATTTTCTTTTTGCATAAATATTAACTTAATGCTGATGACAGTTTGACCATTCAAACTCCATAAAAGGTAATGAAGCATCAATTTCCAGGTCTGTCTTTCCTTTTTACTACAGGTTTTCTGAATATTAATCTTTTAAAATCACTGTTTGGAGCATGAAACAGTCACTGAGGGCAGAAGCAACTGTAAAGGTCAGGTTAAAGCATGCCAAATGGTGTACTTTCTGTGCCAGACAACTGCAAAATAACCGGCTTTCAAACACGTTTCTCAAAACACCCATTTGTGGGTTTCTGTACAACAAACCCATAAAATTAGAGTAAGATAAAACAAGTGATCCAAATTAAATGAGCATGACTAAAATGTCCCAAGACCTGATTCAGAAAGAAAATCATTGACGGTTCTTAATTTGATAGAAATTTCACATTAACACCATAATTCTTAGGAGAACAGTCTGGCAAACCGATGAACACCATCAACTGAGGACTCCCAGAGGAGCAAAGCCTCGGATTCTATAGCATCAGCCCATGCAGAAACAATACAGGTTTAAACCAGATTGTGAGCATGTCTGGGCTTTATGAAATACACTCCAGTAGTTAATTTTTGATCTTGAGCAATCCAAGGAAACATAATGAAGGTGATGCAGTCTAATTTCATAGATTTCGTGGACGACGGATTTAAGTGAGATCATGTGTATAGTCAGGGGTCTCTGGTCAAACTTCATGGGCACAAGATACAGCACGGTCTTAACTTTAATTAGCTTCATCTCAAATTAACTTGAGCCACATGATAATACTGTACCGAGAAAACTAGTCAAGCGTGGCGAGTTTGCTCCGATGAAAGCGTCAGCAAAAAAAAAAAAAAAAAGACAAAACAACACACCGACCAGTTTAAAGAACATTGTGCACTTAACGCTTAAAAAAAGACTATGTAATGGTTCCAAAAATAAAGAGGCAATTTAAACGAAAGATTCGAATTCCAAAATTCGAATCCGCCAAGTAACTTTCCTCGAATAAATCACTGGAAGGTATCAAACGCCTGGGGACCTCCCCGGCGTAACAAACGAAACAAAGTAACCAAAGTTAAATCCCAAATACAAACTCCGTTGTTAAGCAATCCGTAACAATTAGAAGATTAAAGCTCTAGATTAAAGATTAAAGACCAGAATGCAAATAGGAATGGCTGCAGTTCTTGCGGCAAAGGTAGATGCGAGATGTAAAACGGATGAGCCGTGGAGTTCTGCAAAGTTTTTACCTCCCGAGAGCCGCGAGCTCGTGGAAAGCGTCCTTAAAACGTTTGGCCGTAGCGAATTTTGGCACGTCCAGATACGTGCAGGTCTCGTGAGCAGGGGCAATGCTGCCGAAAAGTTTGCCGAAACGCATCGGAGCGCCGCACACATCGCCATCTTCATCGAATCAATAGGCTTCAGTCGTGAAATAACAGCCTCATGCACTTGACCGCGCGACAAGCGCGCTCCCGCTAAACCACAGACATCACGGTGCTGATAATTAGACTGAGAATAAAGATATCGATAACGAAATGAACACTGGCACAGACTATACGACCTGTTATGCAAAGTCCAAGCATTATGAAAGCAAAAGTATAACACAATGAGAAGAAATTCCTTGGTTTTGAGAACTATGGAGATGCAAAGCAAGTTTCTTCACAGACGGACTATAAGGTGGCAAATAATAATTAATGACAACGCTTCAAACCACACAGGCGATCCATGCAGCTCGAATTGTATTTCATGTGACTTTTGCCATTCACAATTGCTAAATACGATCCGATTTCAATCGGACCAGCACAGAAATTGGATTGAGACGGTCACTCTGTATAAAGTTTAAGAAGGCAAGATTGTTCCTGCAATTAAACGAACCTAAACATTTACCGATTACTTTTAATAAACTAGTGATTTTATAAAAAAATAAAGTCAGATGTCATAGCAGACTAACAGGTGTAATTAATCACATCAACCTTGTTGCAGTAACATTTGACAAGACTTACTATACTAATACTAATGTTTTATGCAAATGTTTTACATCTATAAAATGTTCTCTCTATAAAATAATACAGTAGTCAACATTCGAAGTGGATCAAAAGAAGTTAATCAAAGTTGTCCTAAGACAAAAGCATTTTGATTTTAGGACAACTTTGATGCAAGGTTTTGATCCACTTCAAATGTTGACTAGTATTTCTAACACAATTACACCTTTTAGGGTCACTTTTGGTAAGAAATGTAGTTCTTAAAACTGCTAAATAAAACTTGCACATAATAAAGACTCATACCATTAATTTAACATAAGAGTGCTTTATTTGTATTTTTTTGTAAGGGAATGTCTCTTATTTGAACAAAAAGCACAAGATGCAATATGGAAACAAAACCCACAAACCATTTGGCTGGTCCAAATTATTATTTAATGATTCAATTGAACAGCCATTAAGCCCGTTAAAAAACCACAGTTGGACAGAAGATCATAAAACATCCAAACATAGTTGAGAAACATATATAATCAACCCCAGGCCACAAAAATCCAGAAAATTGACAATGGGTAACAAAGAAAGGACACCAGGGTTCCTATTCCCCATAAAACTGTGAGCTGGTCGTTAAAAGATATGCTGAAATATTTCCCTTCAGTATGGACAGTGCATAGGTCTTAAATATTTAGGCTATAACCCTCAAAAGGGACAATAACTTTGACAGTTCAGAGTGAATCAGGAAATCCAGAGATGGAAGATATCCACAGGTGTGGTTTTTCATTCATATTAGAAAGTCAGCGACGGCGTTACACTGATGTGCCCTCTGCAGGTGGAGCTGGTTTATTTTCTTCAGGTTTCATGGCCGGGAAGAGAAGTACCTCCTAAAGTAAAGCACAAGAAGTCAGACGCAGTTTTAATATCAAAGTATTCACAGAATGAGATTAACACACAATGTTTCATACTCCGAAAAGGGGGCTGCGGTGGGTCGTACCTTGATGTTGTTGGAGTCTGTGAGGAACATTGTGAGGCGGTCGATGCCCATGCCCCATCCTGCCGTGGGTGGAAGGCCGTACTCTAAGGCAGTGCAGAAGGTTTCGTCTATAAACATCGCCTCATCGTCCCCCTCTGCCCTGTCCTGTGGACACAGATAGAACACTCATTCAAACAGAGGATACTTTCTTAGTAAAGAAAGCCAAGCCGTTTTAACAGAGCAGCTATCTCGGATGAGATTACAAACCAAACAAAGATTTACTAGCATAAAAAAGTTATTAAAATAAATCTTATGCTTATTGATTTATTTAAAAACTTTATTAAAAATTGATTTATTAAAAACAGTAATTTGGCTTTTTTTTTTTTTATAATAAAATTTATTCCTGTGTATTTTCAGCATTATTATTCTGGTCTGCATTGATTTCCACATGATTTCTTATTATAAATGCTTAAAATGCTTTACTCTCAGTTTTGATCAATTTATTCCATCCTCTAGAATTTTTGTTTCATAGGACCAGCAGAAAAAGTAAGTTTCTTTAGACAAAATAAGAAAACTAAGCTAGTTCCCTATAAATCTACATTTGTGAAAGATTAACACAGAAAATTATGCATTCAATAGTTTATCTTCACCTTAGCCTGCTGCTCAAACAGTTCTCGTTGTCTGATGGGATCGTTCAACTCTGTGTAGGCGTTGCAGATCTCCTTCTTCATCACAAACAGTTCAAATCGCTCAGTTAGACCTTTCTGGGATCTGTGCCTGGGGTGGAGACATCAGTAAACACATCATGTTTTAGATCATTTGTGATTTAACCATAAACTAGAGTAAAAAGTCATAAATAGAAGTTAGGCACATACCATTTTGCCAGAGGACTCATGATCTGTGGATGATCACAGATGAAAGTTGGATTGATGCACTTCACCTCCAGGAAGTCTCCCACTAACTGTCAACAATAATGTGCTGAAATCAGTTTAAAATGGGTGTACGATGACGAACACAAAGAATATGAAAAGTACAAAGGATTTGTAAAAAAAAAAAAAAAAAAAAAGAGAGAGAAAAAAGTGTCTTGAGTGTATATTTTTGAGAGTCAAAAACAAATATTGCATATAATTAAACTGCTCTGTTAGAGTGCTTTGTGTGGACAAACACGCTTCTGGGGCAGCTTTCTTGAAAAGTCATTTAATGAGAAGAATTTTCAAAGGAATGTTCCAAAGTACAAATCAAAGTGAAAAAAAAACTTTTTCACAAGCTTTCTGCGCTTTAATGCAGATTTCTGTACTAATAATATGTGTCCACTTTTTTACCAAACTATAAGCCACACCTGAGTATAAGTCGCATCAGTCCAAAAATACACCATGACGAGGAAAAAAAGCATATATAAGTCGCACTGGACTATAAGTCGCATTTATTTAGAACCAAGAACCAAGAGAAAACATTACCGTCTACAG
The DNA here is from genome assembly GCF_023724105.1 of Carassius gibelio. Lineage (NCBI taxonomy): Eukaryota > Metazoa > Chordata > Actinopteri > Cypriniformes > Cyprinidae > Carassius > Carassius gibelio. The sequence continues at coordinate 34,509,450 of NC_068402.1, read as the reverse complement.
CCAGAGGGCGCTTCAGTGTATGCTATAGGAGCACTGAGCAGTATAGCGCCATCTCGCGGCTGGAGACGGTAAAGTTTTCTCTTGGTTCATTTCTCTCGGTTCATGTCAAAATAATTTTGATAAGTCACATCTGACTATAAGTCGCAGGACCAGCCAAACTATGAAAAAAACTGTGACTTATAGTCCGGAAAATACGGTAATTTTGACTGGTTTAAGTAGTTTATTACATTGTCCAGTACTTCATACCTTGTCCAGAAGACGGGCAGTCGTCCTGGGAGGAGGGCATTCAATTTCTTTCTGAACACAAAGGTCATCTAAGAACTTGCGTGTTTCTGTAAACAACAAAAATAAATAAATAATGAGCTTTAATCATTCTAACAATACAGTAAAGCCCCAGCACCTATGTCAGGATGTGTCAATACATTTTTACTTGTAACTACTCAAACTTTGTAGAAACCAGGTGGTTCAGATGTTCTCTATGCCTAGTTCATGTAACCCTCACCATCACTGTCGTAGGTGTCAGGAGCTGGGAACTTCACCCCCAATTCCTTCTCCAGGTCTTGAGTCATGCTGATGCGTCTGAAGGGAGGAGTGAAGTCTATTTCATAGGCTTGTCCTTCCGGACCATCAGGATGATACGTCACCTTATAACCTCCAGTGATGTGCTTCACCATTCCTGTGAAAGCAACAAAAGAAACTTCACTTGGTGTTCTCAGACACATAGTTTTAAGAATATACAGATTTACAAAAATTTTTTACAAAATCATAGTGGTGCAAATTACTGTTAATGTCAAAATATCATGTTAAAAGGTTAGTTAAAGGATGAAGACGTTCCAGAGCACCAAATGAGCAGAACAAGGCTTTAACAAACCTGAGAGCAGCTTCTCTGTGATTTCCATCAGGTCGTGATAGTCGGCGTAAGCCATGTAGAACTCGCATGTGGTGAACTCTGGGTTGTGGGTGAGATCGATGCCTTCATTACGGAACTGACGCCCGATTTCATACACACGGTCAAATCCTCCGACTACCAACATCTGAAACATCGATATAGGTTACATATTTTGCAATATAATAAGAATTTCAATACTGAACTCCTCCTGCAGTGACACATTTACCTTATGGTAAAGCTCAGGAGCAATTCTCATGTAGAGTTTCATGTTGAGCTCATTGTGGTGGGTAATAAATGGTTTTGCTACAGCACCACCGGGTATCAGGTTCATCATTGGTGTTTCGATCTGTTAAACATTCACAAATGGCAACCATTAAAACTTGAAGGAACTGAAGAACCTGTCAGCAGCAGGCAACCTAAACGTGCTTTTCTTTTCAGAAACAAACATCCTTACCTCAAGAAACCCACGCTCATCCAGAAATTTACGTAGATAGCTGATGATCTTGGCGCGGGTCACAAACTTCTGTCTCACAAAGTCATTAAGAATCAGGTCCAGATATCGCTGTCGGAATCTGGTTTCCTGAAGGAACAATGACCAAGTTTATCATGTAGATCAGTACATGCAACTTTATGAATGGAGAATAACTTGACTGCATTGAATAGCACATCAGATAAATGTATTAATGGGCACTGAAGCATCTACTGAGAACTGTTAAAATCTGTAAATGCTGTTTAAGTCAATGTTGCATAGAGCACTATTCATAAAAATACTAAATATTATATATTGATTCCTTTGTGTGCTTGATGTGCACTTGTAGTGTACTATAAAAACTGTACTTGCATATAATGCAATCTTAATGAAATAAAAGGCCACTTTCATAACTTAGTACATTTCTAAAAAAGTTCACACTGGAATAAATTTAAATTGAAAGTTTAAAGTGCATTTTAAATCATGTCTTATTCTTTTGTCATACTTTAAAACAGTACTTATTTGAACTTACACTCACTTTCTGTGTTCACTTAGTTCTTGCAGCTTCTATGCAAATGAGTAATTACAAATATATTTCAATATAGAAAAATTATATGAATATATATAAAAATTACATGAAAGTATATTTAAGTTTCCCATAAATTCTTGTCTGTGCATTCAGCAGAACCCTTCAACCATGTTTCTACTGCTGTCAAACAATTAATCGCGATTAATCGCATCCAAAATTAAAATTTTCGTTGACATAATTTATGAGTGTGTATATTTATTATGTATATATAAATACACACACATACAGTATATATATAGAAAAAAGAAACTGCAGATTTTTTTGGATGCAATTAATCGTTTGAAAGCACTAGAAATTACATATAAAGACATTCTTAAATGCAACTTAAGCTGGTCAAAGGGAGCACTCTAAATTCAGTCAATCAAAAATAATACAAATGTAAACTATATTGCATTTAGAATGCAATTATGAGGTCAAAAACATTGCATTCAATCTGCACTTAAGTATATTTTTTATAAAGTATATATTTTTTCCATAATAAGTAACTGTTTTTTAAGTATGCTAAACTGTACTGTTTTTTCACAAGAGACTGGCAGCAATTGCTGTATTTGTGTTTGGAAGTGCTTCTGTACCGACACTAATGATGCTTACGAAAAATTTATTTCCAAGGTGTTTCAACAACTAAACTTTACCTTGTCTTTCAGGCCAAAGTGAAGGTGGGGAAGCATATGAAGGCATGGAGACAACAGAGTCATCTCGATCGGGATAATGCTCAGCTCGCCCTTCTTAGTCTTGCCAGGGTTCCCCCGGACCCCAATGATGTCCCCACGCCTCAATTTGTTGTTAATGTGCAAAAAATCGTCTTCTGATTTGTAGTTCCTAAGAACCGCAGAATAACTACTGGTTATGTTACTGTGACAAGACAAAAACCTGACTGAAACGTGATGGAGCAGAGTGTAAATCAGACCTGGAGTTAGCCATGACCTGCAGCTTGACTCCCTCTCCTCGCAGGTCATAGAACAGCAGCTTGACACCTGAAGCCCTCTTGGCGTGGATACGACCTTTCGATCAAGCAAAATGCAAAGGTACAAAATTAGAAAAGCATCAAACTGACTTTAAATGTATGTTTAAAAAAAGTCTCCTTTTGTTGATTTATCACATTTTTAAGTGGATAAAAATCATAAAATCGTTGACAGAAACAGGTTGACATTGCTCATTTAGTCTATGCCATGTTCTGTTGTTGCATGGGCAAAACTCAACTAAACGTTATTTGTAGCGCATTTGGCTTTCAATATAAAGCCCAACAAGATTTTTGTCTTTTTTTACTTTTTACTTTACTAAGTGTCAGCTTTGTCAGTTTTATCACAAAATGAATAAATGTAATTTTGATGCTCTTTAATGTGTCACAATTCAAGCAGCAGTACACGTAAACCAATCATCACTTCCTCTTCACAAACTTCTGCTTTACCATGTAATCACAGAGTGTTTAACCATGGAAAGACATCAATAAAAACATGTCAAATGTCACGTAAACGTACATTTACATCATTAACTCGATACTATGATGCATGCTAAGTTCAGTTTCCCAAATGTAACAATAATTTCAGTTTTGTGTTTTGCTTAGTTCAGCTCAGTGCATAATTACTTAAAAGACAAGTAGAAAACATTTACCTGATACATTGAGGATGACATCTGTCAAGTGGTCCCCTGGCTGAAGGTTGTTATAACGGTCAATGAACTCTGTGAGCGACAAGTCCACGTTGAATTTGTGAGGGTATGGGTCTTCAGCGGTTCCCTTCAAGGCCTGAATCGCTTGTGTACGAATCTTGAAATATTGCTGCATTGAAAACAGAAAGGGAAGAAGAAACTGTTACAATTAGGGTTTGGAATCGAACATCAAATCCAATTCCAAAATCGGATACTTCCACCTATCAATTCCTGTGTGTGCATTTTTTTATTTTTTTTATTTTTTTGGTGAAAAAGGGTCTGTTAAAAATGTATTTGTCTTTGTATCATTCATTCAAGAGATTCATTCAAGAACACGGATTCATCCACTAATGAAACAAGTAAATCTTGAGTGCGTCAGTGAATCATACCATTTGAGATTTTATGTATCTAATATTTATTCTGCAGCATTGCGAGAGAACTACAACCTCAGATTTTATCATATATTTACAAAAAAAAAAAATTAAATCTGATTAAATATGTTTGATATCTAAATGTTTGGCTTTTTTATACCAAATCGGAATTGAAATTGTGAAATGATAAGAGTCAGAATTGATCAAATTCAAACGATGCCCAACCCTAGTTACAATTAATTCTGAATTTATGTGCCAGAAATGTGACTTCTATAATCAATCTTCAACGTACATTCGGGTCCAAGGTTTCCTCATCAGCCTCATATGCATTTTGCTCTGACTTGTCATTGGTCTCCTTTTGTTCCTCCTGTTCTTTGACCTTGGCTTCCTTCTCAGCTGCTTTCTTCTCAGCTTTCATGCGCCTTTTCAGCTCACTGAGGACAAATAAGAAAGAAAATCAGTCACCGTGCTTCGAAATACTACACAGGCATTGGTGTTGCACATCTAGCTGTGGAAGCAAGTAGGGATATGCCGGTATCAAATTTTCCTGTTGCGGTTATTAGATAATGCTTTCATCACGGTATACGCTATTATCATGGAATTGGTTTGCTTTTTTAGTGTCAGACACAGAACAAATAACGCCACATTGCAAAGTGTTTTTAAAAGCCGTTGCAGCACAACAAATTTATTCCAGCATCTTAAACAGTAGGGATGGGTACCGAAACCCGGTATTAAACTGGCCCCGGGGCTAAATTATGAAAGACCGTAGTAGGCTATCAGTAAGAACTGACGCTATCGGTTCTGCTTTCGGTACTGGAGGGAAAAAAATTATGTACTATGTATTTTTCCTTAATAATGTTATCGTGCAGATTTTATCTCACCAAACATTTCTAATGTGCAATCATATTAAGTCGTTTGTCTGTGAGGTCTGCAAAATCTGTCATGCGCGCCGCGGAGGCTGTCTGTCAGTCACAAACACACAACAAGAACGAGCGCGGCGCACACACACGAATAACAGAACGAAAACTCACGCTTAATAATAAAGAGTGACGATGGCGGAGAGAGCAAAACGTTCCAAAGTGTGGTTTTACTTCACTAGCGTTAGGGTGACCAGATGAGATTATTCAAAGATCAACAGTCTGTCTAGCATGCCACAAAAAACAACAACATTAAAATCATGAACTCAAATGTCAATGTAAAAAGAAAAAAACAATGACTGTTGTAACAGTGCGTAAATCAGACCTTTCTGTAATGCTAACGCTAATGAGTTTAAAGTTTTGTTAGCACTTTATGAATACCACTGTGACAAGTATGTATTTTTGTAATAGATCTAATTTTGTCATTTTTGTTACATTTATTTAACCAAAAGTGTTTTATCAAAGAGGGACACACAATTTTACTTTTTATTTATATTTTAATTTATTTAGAAGGTGCATTGTGTCATTGTAAGTTATTAGAAAACTGATAAGCTACATTTTCACTGTTTACAATGGCAGTGCCTGCCATCTCGTTTACAAGCATGTTTTGAGGCTTGTTTCCTGTTACACTTATGCACAAAGGGGAAATTTAGATTAAACTGCATAAGTGAAAATCAGAACAAAATAAAGAGTACATTTGTTTTGAGCAATATTTTTGTCGGTTGTAGTTTGTTTTTAAATAGAAAAAAAAAATCAATTAAAATCGAAAATCGGGTTTGGTGTGAAAAAAATCGTAGAATCGTAGAATCATAGAGGGCGCTCTATGTCTTCAGTGTAGATCACAGGAGCACTGAGCAGCATAGAGCGCCCTCTCGCGACTGGAGACGGTAAAGTTTTCTCCTGGTTCATTTCTCTTGGTTCATGTCGAATTAATTTTGATAAATAAGTCGCACCTGACTATAAGTCGCAGGACCAGCCAAACTATGAAAAAAAGTGCGACTTATAGTCCGGAAAATACGGTAACTTTTCCAAAGTGTAAAGTGCAGCATCAACAGTTTCAGTTCTTAGACCTGCTCAGATTTCGTTATTGCGTTGGACCGATCGGAATTAAGAGCAAAGGTCTGTTTAAATGCCGATGGGAGCTGCGTTGGAATTACAATCGTTTTTTTCCTAGTTGTAGTGATGTTCACACTCGTGTGATGCCGTGATCATGCGCATCTAATCAGTAAAGCTGCTTCCGTGATCACCGCTAAAATCTCCATCACCTGCTTATAATTGGAGTGGCATTTAATAGACAGAGCCATAGATCGCTGATAAGCCACGCCATATTGCGTTCATTATCGAAGGCGATTTATCTGCAATAATGAACGCGATATGGCGTGGCTTGTCATCGATCTACGGCTCTGTCTATTAAATGCCACTCCAATTATAAGCAGGTGATGGAGATTTTAGCGGTGATCATGGAAGCAGCTTTACTGATTAGATGAGCATGATCATATCGTTAGATATATCGCCCAGCCCTAGGTCAGAGTCATAATTTGCACCATTAGCAAAACGTACTTTACAGACGGTACTGTATGGGGATCCTATGGTACTCTGGACTTAGTATTCACTATTATAAATACAAAACAATTTGAGTATGAATGAAACATAGACTGCATGAAAGTGTTCAGCATTCTGATATTCATTTTCATATTCTCCTCATTTGGATACGAATATAAAGTCAGGTTGTGCAAAAAAAAAAAAAAAAAAGAGACTATGGATACTGTCTTTTTGAATTTGAATCTAGATTTAAATCTAGAAACCTCTGTGTGAACACAGCTGCCTGAATAAAGTGCATTGAATTAATTAGCATTTTATTCAAATTAAATATTTATTAAATATAAAAAATGCAGCTAAACTTGTTCTACAAACAGCATTAGAAACAAAGGTGACTGTTCGCTTTCATTCTTACAGTTTGACTGGGAAAAGTTTAAAAGGCGTCGAGGGATTTTGTCTTTTTATGTTATTTTTATTTGTTTTGTAAATAAAAGTCCTCTGTTTTAAAGTGAGTGTTGTATTTTGTTGTTGCATTCAACAAAAATTGACCCTAAACTGCTGCTAGTTAGAAAGTGAAAGTAAAATGCGCACAGTGCTTTTAAGCTATTTTAAACTTATGAAAAGAGGGAGAATTCAAAAGAACTAAAAACTAACAATTGCTTTAAGCCCGAATTGTCTCTATTTGAAAGTGAAAGTTAAATGTGAATGGCCTTTTTACAAACTATTTAAAAGCAAAAAACAAAAGAGTGACCGGTTATACCGGTTTTCTCACACGTCAATCAGCCGGTGGGAAAATTTCCTCACCTTCACAACCCTACTCCTAATTATACTTATAAATTCTGTTTTTATTATCATTATCATTCAAAAAATGAATAAATCCAGAACAGGTTTAGAATACAATTATATTTTATAAGACAGAAATATTTTTTCTACAACAACAACAGTAGTGTTTACAACAGCAAAACCACCCTAGCCTTTAAACTAAGAAAAAAAAACTGCTTTATCTTTCAAACTTAAACTTGTATTTTCTTTTCAGTGTTTCTTTTTCAAAACTGCGTCACGGCATTTTCTAATATCAACACAGAGGCATAAGTTTCGAAACACGTATCTGCAAGCAGTGCATCCCTATGTAAAGCTGTGCTTCTTTATACTTTGAGAACCTGGATCTCCAAAGGTCTCTGCACGGCCATAATAAGCAAACTTTTATTTGCGTGTGTGATAGGCTTATGAAGAAATTGCAGAAATCGAAAGAGGAGTAAGTTATGCTAGGTATTCTTGCGTCAGTTTTAATGACCCGAGAACTGATAGTGAAAGCATTTAGTGACCCGAGTAAACCGAAAGAAAAAAAAAGTTAATTTAATAGCCTAATAGAAGAAAAGTCACAATAAGATAAGTCTACGCAGTCACGACGTACAATAATCACTCATTCTTTTTTTTAACGGTTCTTACAGGGGTCAACTCAGACTCCTCATAAACCAACATCAGCTTTCTGTAGATTGCCACTGAATTACGGGCGATGAACTTGTCATTTTGACAACTTGAGTGCAACCGCCTGGATCTTTTGCATATTTACACGCATAAAAGACTGAGTTATTATCAAGGGTTCTGGAAAGAGATAAGTATCGTCACGAATACTCTAAGTTACATCAAGTAAGGAATCAAAATACGCTGCATTATTCCTCATCAATCTCACATATCACAACGGACGCGATAAGCCACATTATACACATACTTATCTTGAGTGTTATTTCGTATATAATCAGTTTAAGCGCTGTAATGCTATAAATATATGTACTTTTTGCTGAGTTCGGCTCCATCCACACCAGCTCCGTCTGCCATCTTCTCCGCTCTTCCGACAAATGCAGCAGCCGCGGACCGTGAAACCAGACACACCACACACAGGAGCAATAAACGCGCTAATGTTTAACCACATTTCAAAGTAAAAGTACCGTTGCAGAACAAAATAAAGAGTACATTTGTTTTGAGCAATTTCTTTGTCGGTTGTAGTTTGTTTTTAAATAGAAAAAAAATCGATTAAAATCGAAAATCGGGTTTGGTGTGAAAAAAAATCGGAGATTTTTTTTAAGCCATATCGTCCAGCCCTATATATAAGTCGCACTGGACTATAAGTCGCATTTATTTAGAACCAAGAGAAAACGTTACCGTCTACAGCCGCAAGAGGGCGCTCTATGTCTTCAGTTTAGACCACAGGAGCACTGAGCAGCATAGAGCGCCCTCTCGCGACTGGAGACGGTAAAGTTTTCTCCTGGTTCATGTCTAATTAATTTTGATAAATAAGTCGCACCTGACTATAAGTCGCAGGACCAGCCAAACTATGAAAAAAAGTGCGACTTATAGTCCGGAAAATACGGTAACTTTTCCAAAGTGTAAAGTGCAGCATCAACAGTTTCAGTTCTTAGACCTGCTCAGATTTCGTTATTGCGTTGGACCGATCGGAATTAAGAGCAAAGGTCTGTTTAAATGCCGATGGGAGCTGCGTTGGAATTACAATCGTTTTTTTCCTAGTTGTAGTGATGTTCACACTCGTGTGATGCCGTGATCATGCGCATCTAATCAGTAAAGCTGCTTCCGTGATCACCGCTAAAATCTCCATCACCTGCTTATAATTGGAGTGGCATTTAATAGACAGAGCCATAGATCGCTGATAAGCCACGCCATATTGCGTTCATTATCGAAGGCGATTTATCTGCAATAATGAACGCGATATGGCGTGGCTTGTCATCGATCTACGGCTCTGTCTATTAAATGCCACTCCAATTATAAGCAGGTGATGGAGATTTTAGCGGTGATCACGGAAGCAGCTTTACTGATTAGATGAGCATGATCATATCGTTAGATATATCGCCCAGCCCTAGGTCAGAGTCATAATTTGCACCATTAGCAAAACGTACTTTACAGACGGTACTGTATGGGGATCCTATGGTACTCTGGACTTAGTATTCACTATTATAAATACAAAACAATTTGAGTATGAATGAAACATAGACTGCATGAAAGTGTTCAGCATTCTGATATTCATTTTCATATTCTCCTCATTTGGATACGAATATAAAGTCAGGTTGTGCAAAAAAAAAAAAAAAAAGAGACTATGGATACTGTCTTTTTGAATTTGAATCTAGATTTAAATCTAGAAACCTCTGTGTGAACACAGCTGCCTGAATAAAGTGCATTGAATTAATTAGCATTTTATTCAAATTAAATATTTATTAAATATAAAAAATGCAGCTAAACTTGTTCTACAAACAGCATTAGAAACAAAGGTGACTGTTCGCTTTCATTCTTACAGTTTGACTGGGAAAAGTTTAAAAGGCGTCGAGGGATTTTGTCTTTTTATGTTATTTTTATTTGTTTTGTAAATAAAAGTTCTCTGTTTTAAAGTGAGTGTTGTATTTTGTTGTTGCATTCAACAAAAATTGACCCTAAACTGCTGCTAGTTAGAAAGTGAAAGTAAAATACACACAGTGCTTTTAAGCTATTTTAAACTTATGAAAAGAGGGAGAATTCAAAAGAACTAAAAACTAACAATTGCTTTAAGCCCGAATTGTCTCTATTTGAAAGTGAAAGTAAAATGTGAATGGCCTTTTTACAAACAATTTAAAAGCAAAAAACAAAAGAGTGACCGGTTATACCGGTTTTCTCACACGTCAATCAGCCGGTGGGAAAATTTCCTCACCGTCACAACCCTACTCCTAATTATACTTATAAATTCTGTTTTTATTATCATTATCATTCAAAAAATGAATTAATCCAGAACAGGTTTAGAATACAATTATATTTTAAATAAGACAGAAATATTTTTTTCTATAACAACAACAGTAGTGTTTACAACAGCAAAACCACCCTAGCCTTTAAACTAAGAAAAAAAAAACTGCTTTAACTTTCAAACTTAAACTTGTATTTTCTTTTCAGTGTTTCTTTTTCAAAACTGCGTCACGGCATTTTCTAATATCAACACAGAGGCATAAGTTTCGAAACACGTATCTGCAAGCAGTGCATCCCTATGTAAAGCTGTGCTTCTTTATACTTTGAGAACCTGGATCTCCAAAGGTATCTGCACGGCCATAATAAGCAAACTTTTATTTGCGTGTGTGATAGGCTTATAAAGAGATTGCAGAAATCGAAAGAGGAGTAAGTTATGCTAGGTATTCTTGCGTCAGTTTTAATGACCCGAGAACTGATAGTGAAAGCATTTAGTGACCCGAGTAAACCGAAAGAAAAAAAAGTTAATTTAATTGCCTAATAGAAGAAAAGTCACAATAAGATAAGTCTACGCAGTCACGACGTACAATAATCGCTCATTCTTTTTTTTTAACGGTTCTTACAGGGGTCAACTCAGACTCCTCATAAACCAACATCAGCTTTCTGTAGATTGCCACTGAATTACGGGCGATGAAGTTGTCATTTTGACAACTTGAGTGCAACCGCCTGGATCTTTTGCATATTTACACGCATAAAAGACTGAGTTATTATCAAGGGTTCTGGAAAGAGATAAGTATCGTCACGAATACTCTAAGTTACATCAAGTAAGGAATCAAAATACGCTGCATTATTCCTCATCAATCTCACATATCACAACGGACGTGATAAGCCACATTATACACATACTTATCTTGAGTGTTATTTCGTATATAATCAGTTTAAGCGCTGTAATGCTATAAATATATGTACTTTTTGCTGAGTTTGTCTCCATCCACACCAGCTCCGTCTGCCATCTTCTCCGCTCTTCCGACGAATGCAGCAGCCACGGACCGTGAAGCCAGACACACCACACACAGGAGCAATAAACTCGCTAATGTTTAACCACATTTCAAAGTAAAAGTACCGTTGCAGAACAAAATAAAGAGTACATTTGTTTTGAGCAATTTCTTTGTCGGTTGTAGTTTGTTTTTAAATAGAAAAAAAAAATCGATTAAAATCGAAAATCGGGTTTGGTGTGAAAAAAATCGGAGATTTTTTTTTTAAGCCATATCGCCCAGCCCTATATATACGTCGCACTGGACTATAAGTCGCATTTATTTAGAACCAAGAGAAAACATTACCGTCTACAGCCGCAAGAGGGCGCTCTATGTCTTCAGTGTAGATCACAGGAGCACTGAGCAGCATAGAGCGCCCTCTCGCTCCTGGAGACGGTAAAGTTTTCTCCTGGTTCATTTTTCTCGGTTCATGTCTAATTAATTTTGATAAATAAGTCGCACCTGACTATAAGTCGCAGGACCAGCCAAACTATGAAAAAAAGTGCGACTTATAGTCCGGAAAATACAGTAACTTTTCCAAAGTGTAAAGTGCAGCATCAACAGTTTCAGTTCTTAGACCTGCTCAGATTTCGTTATTGCGTTGGACCGATCGGAATTAAGAGCAAAGGTCTGTTTAAATGCCGATGGGAGCTGTATAAAAAATGCAGCTAAACTTGTTCTACAAACAGCATTAGAAACAAAGGTGACTGTTCGCTTTCATTCTTACAGTTTGACTGGGAAAAGTTTAAAAGGCGTCGAGGGATTTTGTCTTTTTATGTTATTTTTATTTGTTTTGTAAATAAAAGTTCTCTGTTTTAAAGTGAGTGTTGTATTTTGTTGTTGCATTCAACAAAAATTGACCCTAAACTGCTGCTAGTTAGAAAGTGAAAGTAAAATGCACACAGTGCTTTTAAGCTATTTTAAACTTATGAAAAGAGGGAGAATTCAAAAGAACTAAAAACTAACAATTGCTTTAAGCCCGAATTGTCTCTATTTGAAAGTGAAAGTAAAATGTGAATGGCCTTTTTACAAACTATTTAAAAGCAAAAAACAAAAGAGTGACCGGTTATACCGGTTTTCTCACACGTCAATCAGCCGGTGGGAAAATTTCCTCACCGTCACAACCCTACTCCTAATTATACTTATAAATTCTGTTTTTATTATCATTATCATTCAAAAAATGAATTAATCCAGAACAGGTTTATAATACAATTATATTTTATAAGACAGAAATATTTTTTCTATAACAACAACAGTAGTGTTTACAACAGCAAAACCACCCTAGCCTTTAAACTAAGAAAAAAAAACTGCTTTATCTTTCAAACTTAAACTTGTATTTTCTTTTCAGTGTTTCTTTTTCAAAACTGCGTCACGGCATTTTCTAATATCAACACAGAGGCATAAGTTTCGAAACACGTATCTGCAAGCAGTGCATCCCTATGTAAAGCTGTGCTTCTTTATACTTTGAGAACCTGGATCTCCAAAGGTCTCTGCACGGCCATAATAAGCAAACTTTTATTTGCGTGTGTGATAGGCTTATAAAGAGATTGCAGAAATCGAAAGAGGAGTAAGTTATGCTAGGTATTCTTGCGTCAGTTTTAATGACCCGAGAACTGATAGTGAAAGCATTTAGTGACCCGAGTAAACCGAAAGAAAAAAAAAGTTAATTTAATTGCCTAATAGAAGAAAAGTCACAATAAGATAAGTCTACGCAGTCACGACGTACAATAATCGCTCATTCTTTTTTTTTTAACGGTTCTTACAGGGGTCAACTCAGACTCCTCATAAACCAACATCAGCTTTCTGTAGATTGCCACTGAATTACGGGCAATGAAGTTGTCATTTTGACAACTTGAGTGCAACCGCCTGGATCTTTTGCATATTTACACGCATAAAAGACTGAGTTATTATCAAGGGTTCTGGAAAGAGATAAGTATCGTCACGAATACTCTAAGTTACATCAAGTAAGGAATCAAAATACGCTGCATTATTCCTCATCAATCTCATATATCACAACGAACGCGATAAACCACATTATACACATACTTATCTTGAGTGTTATTTCGTACATAATCAGTTTAAGCGCTGTAATGCTATGAATATATTTACTTTTTGCTGAGTTTGTCTCCATCCACACCAGCTCCGTCTGCCATCTTCTCCGCTCTTCCGACAAATGCTGCAGCCGCGGACCGTGAAACCAGACACACCACACACAGGAGCAATAAACGCGCTAATGTTTAACCACATTTCAAAGTAAAAGTACCGTTGCTTGACCTTGCATCATTTTTTTTCTAGCAATTTACTTTTAGTTTATTTTAAATAAATACTTGCATATAAACAAAAGCATAATATGTATACATATATATATAATTCATGTTCATACAGAATGCTATAAAATTATATATATATATATATATATATATATGTGTGTGTGTGTGTGTGTGTGTGTGTGTGTGTGTGTGTGTGTGTGTGTGTGTGTGTGTGTAATTTAATGTTATAGTATTCTGTATAAAACACAATTATAAACACAGACAGACTACACACTGCAGCAATAAACGAGCTAACGTTTAAGCACATTTCAAAGTAAAAGTACCGTTGCTTGACCTTGCATCATTTATTTTTTTCTAGCAATTAACTTTTAGTTTATTTTAAATAAATATTTGCATATAAACAAAACCATAATATATATACATATATATATCATTTTGATTCATACAGAATGCTATAAAATATACATAGTTTATTATTTAGTTTATTTTAAATAAATGTTTGCATATAAACAAAACCAGAAATGTTTATTTACACTATAAAACGAACGGTACATTATAGCTGAAAATTTTTTTAAATATAAAGAAAATCACACACACACACACACACACACACACACATATATATATGGCTGGCTGGCTGTTGTTCCCATGCCTCTTTTGCCACATCTAACAGGCCGTAAGTTTGCCGTCCAAACAAGAGCTCAAAGGGGGTGAACCCAGTAGAGACCGGGGGACTTCTCTGATGCCAAAGAGGACATATGGTAACATCTCGTCCCAGTCCCATTTGTCGTCTGCGGCCACACGACAGAGCATCTGCTTCAATGTTTGGTTGAATCACTCGACCAGCCAATTGTTCTGGGGGTGGATGTGTTCGCGGCCCCGGGAGGACTTCGGCAGTGGCCCAAACACATCCATCCCTATACTCTCGAAGGGCACCTCAATGATAGGCAGGGGAATCAGCGGGCTTCGGGGAGGTGTCCGTGGTGACGTCTGTTGGCAGGTTGGACAAGCTTGACAAAACCGCTTCATCTCAGCGTCCAGGCCTGGCCAGTGGAAGCGGTCGCGGATCCGTAGTATGGTGTTTTGCGCCCCCAGGTGGCCAGCCATCGGATGGGAGTGTGCCAACTCCATCACGATCTCGGTCTTCGTCCAGGGCACAACTAGCAGTTTTTTTTCCTCCCCCCTTTGCTGCGTGCCACAGTAAAGCAGGCCATTTTGGATGACAAAATGAGGAACTGGATGAGGCGGGGTACCATGTACTCATGTGATGGGCAAGAGAGCCCTGAATTCCACCTGAGGGGGCAACCCTGTAGACTCCACGAGGCTGACAGCGGTGCCCGAATCCAGCAGGGCTTGGAAGGGTCATGCATTAACTTTTACTTTTAACCTGTGGTTTAACCCGGGAACCGCCGGCCTGCTTACTGGTCGCGAGATGTCCTCCGGCGTGTGTCGCTCCTGGTTCACCCTCCGGGGATAGGTGGCGCTCGCTTCCCAGCCTTGTGGTGTTGGGCCACTGCCACCAACTCAATGGCCTCCACAAGATCGCTGACGGTGTGAGGGTTCTGCATTCCTACTGCCAGCCAAAGGGGACGAGGAAGGGCCCGAAACAGGTGATCTATCACTACTTGCTCTGCTACCTGGGCAATGGTGGGATCCCCAGCGAGGAGCCAGTGATGTGCTAGACGTGTTAGTTCAGCTGCTTGGGCACGGGCTGGCAACTGGGCCTTATATTCCCAGTCATGGAACAACTGTGCCGCACAAATGGGTGAAAGGATCAGCAGCTGCATGGCCTGAACACGGGGATCGGGCAGTGGACCTCTTTGGGCAGTGGCAGAACGAAGCATGGCGATCTCTCGCTCCGATTCTCTCTGGCGGGAGACCATATACTCCATGATTTGCTTTTGTTGGATGCTCACCTCGGTGAAATGTTTTAGTAAATCCTCCATGGCTGGGCAGAAGCAGCCGCCTGCAGGAAACACAAAAGGAAAGGGGGAAAATCAACGAAGGTGAGGGATGGTCGTAGACCAGGGTAAACTCAGTTCTGGGGGGTTTGCTTGTTGGTTACTCCTCCCGATTATGCCTGCATTCTCCACCAGTGTAACGGGGTGAAGAATCACATGACAAGGGGAATTCAATAAAGCCCCCAGAGGTTGAATTTATTGAAGGCAACCACCGTGTCAACGTGTCTGAGTGAGGGGTGCTGGTGCTCCACTATATGTACTCCGTGAAAGTGAAAGTGAGGTGACATAGAGTCCAAGTATGGGGACCCATACTCAGGATTCGTGCTCTGCATTTAACCCCTCCAAAATACACACACACATATTTATTATGGATATATAAATACAAACACATGCTTGTATATATTTAATAATAATATAAATATATAGATGTATAGACATGTAATTTTTCAAAAAAAATACTGTATGTGTGTGTATTTATATATGCATAATAAACACAGCACACACACACACACATATTATGTAAACAACATTTATTTTGGATGCGATTAATCGTTGACAGCACTAAGTGTGTGTGTGTGAGTGTGTGTGTGTGTGTGTGTGTGTGTGATTATAGGGCCATCACTTTCACCAAATTTCTAGTAGAGTTGTTCCGATTCCGATACTAGTATCGGAAATATCTCCGATACCACAACAAATTCTGGCATCGGCATCGGCGAGTACATGAACCCATATACCGATCCGATACCATTTTCTTAAAAAAGACCTAGTTATGACCGCAAGCTTTGCCTAACCGCTGCACGGTTCTTCTTCGCTGCTCAAAATGCATTGAAAACACAGGAAGTTGTGCTGTGTTGCCACAAGCAACCCCTGTTTAGAGCAGCGAAGAAGAAATGAAAACGCGTTAGCAGCCCTTATCTATATATGACTGGATCACTCATCACATTCTAAACTGCCAAAAGACAGTGAAGCCGCTACTATATTATAGATCAGTGGTTAGCAGTATGTCTCTGTAGTACCGGTAGTTACAGACTCTCAAGTATATTCAGTACCGGCAGCTGCGTTCAGTCGCTTCCGTGTAAGTCAAAGCGCAGGGCTCCAGACAGTAGCCGAATATATACTAGTGTCTGTGAATATTAAACTGCAAAATACTATTTAAATATTACTCCCGCAAAATCTACATCTCTGTGGGTGACTGGCACAGATGCGCGAGAGCTCGCTGTTTTGTAGTCTCTGCTGTGTGTCATGAGGACACGAACGCATAAACCGTCACTTCATGAGAATTTACCGTTTCATTTGAGAATACTGTCATATCATAAACACAGACACTCAAAGATCTTCATGGCAGCCCATTAAAATAAATGTTTGGTTTACATGAGTAAATTGACAATATATAAAGCTACTGTTGTAGCCTACAGTAATAATAATACATCTCTATAATAATAATAATTATGCCTAGATGGTTGCTTGTTTTTTACTTGTTTTTTACTTGTTAGAGATTATCTGATTAATAGATCTTTTTTTATATTCCTAGACTTATTTGTTGCAGTTTTTTTATACAGTTATATTGTAAAACTTAAATACCTTTTTTAGTTTGCGGTGTTAGATTTTTGGCTGCATTTGAAGTTCTTTTTTGCATAAGAAAATAAATAATACTGTCAAATTCATGTTAGATAATAAAAATACTGTAATAAATACAGTAGTTCACCATGTATTTGTTCATGTTTTATTGAGGGATCTGTCTGAAGCACACCATAAAAAAATTCTAGCAATTTACACAGGGCTAGTAGTATATACAGCTGTATATACAGATATACACCCAGGTATCGGATCAGTACTCGGTATCGGCCGATACCCTGAGCCCAGGTATCGGAATCGGTATCGGGAAGAGAAAAAGGGTATCGGAACATCTCTAATTTCTAGTGACATTTTCTGTCATGTTGCATCAGTTTTTTTTTTTTTTTTAGTATTTCATCCTCCCACTGTCTTAAATATGTGGAATGTAGCGAATGTAGGTGTTTAATATATTTATTAGCATTTATTTTATTCTGTGAATTAAAAATATGCCTTCAATTGAACCTAAGTTAAAGTTTTGTCTTTTGAAGCAGGCCTAGTGCTCAGATGTATATTTATATAACTTTACTTTCGACGGTCCTGTCTTTATGTTGTCCACATTAAACAAGGCGGCTTCTATATTTTCGGAAAATTTGTAATGTGTATGTTTGAAACAAAATGCATAGTTAAACGTTTTAAAACGTCTGTCTTTTTGTAAGGCTGAGAGCAGTGACCTCTATTGATCAGGAAACGTTACTGCAGTTATCTTCATTAATCGCAAACAGGATAAATAATACAGTATTACCATTGTAATTACTATAACTGGTCAATTACTTATTTAAGCCTAACTTTAAAATGACGTTGTGGCATTAAAAAAAAAGAAGAAAAAAACAACCCTGGGGTTATTTTTCTGTAACCTATTTTTATTAATTCATAGCAGCACATTTACAGAAAAAATAGCTGTGAGAGTAAAAATGCCCCAACAAAAGCAAAATACATACATATTATTTTTGTATTAAATTGTCACAAATATGTCAGAAGTAGCTCATATATTTTATCATCACATCCTACAGAAAGTTTCCAAACCTCCTTTCCAAACCTCCTCGTTTCCTTACGACACATTATAGCAAACTGACACACAGTTAGACTGATATAATACCTAGTGTGCACATAATCATGGCACATTAGGAATTATCATGTATTAATGAGCAATAGAACCATAACAGTTTAAGTTCCTCTTTGTTGAAGGATTAAAAAAGTCTGACTGAATATGAAAAGGCTGTATTTTTTCTGGCAGTTGCTCTAACCGCTTAACTGTTTAAAGCAATAAGTTAACTGCTACACAAAAATTAAACAGAAGTGTATATTGCATTAAACAGATTGAAAAGTAATATTGCGTATTCTCTAGTCACATTTAAAGAGATGCATACATGTATATTTATTGGAACATATTTTAAAGGGGTGTTGGTTTCTTGACCAGTCAAATTATCTGCTTTAAAGTATAAATCAGAAGGCACAACTTCCAATTAATGTATGTGTCAACCAATATAAAAAATTTTTTTAGAGGCATATTGTTTAGTATAGATTTTGTGACTGGGATGAGTAGGAAGAATGTGTTTACAAATAAATGAAGCTATTTTTGATATGCCTTATTGAACTGTGACTTTTAATATGTTTTAAAGAAAAAGACTATCAAAAGACAGACACCTGCACACGTTACCTATTACATTTTTTATATATATCAATTTCTAAATGTTATTTCACCCAAACAGATGTTTAGATTTCTTCACTGAACTACATATAATTAATAATTGGTCCCAAGAATCAAATAAAACATCATTTTTAGGGGCAATGCTTGTTTTTATGGCTTGTATTTCCCAAAAGATTGATGAAATCTTTATAGGAAATCAAGTTCTGACCAGCCAGTTATTAAATCCCCATTAAAAATCCAGATTTAAGAACCATGATATTCTTTTGCAATAGTGAAACTGAATCACTGTGCATTATGATGATGACTCTCAACAATGTCCGTGCAGCCTAATCATGATGTTACAGTACATGGGTTACACAGACTATTTTTATTTAAAAGATGTCATTCTGTATGAAAAAAAAATAAAAAATCTGAAATTTGTCATAACGATTCAATATGCATTGATTCTAAATCTGGAAATTCTTGAGACGAAAGTAAATATTTTCTAAAAAAAAAAGAAGTATGGTGAAAAGGTAAATATCCACATAACTATGGAGAATTAATAACAATTAAATCAAAATAAAATGCTTTTTTCCAGTTCCTGTTCACAGTTCTTCCCCGTGCGGAGAGCACCCTTCAAGTAAAACTTCTCCAAAGAAGAGGATAAAATAGTCTCTACTAAAAAGTAGGCATAAAAATCACCTAAGGTTCTTAGCAAAGAAAAAATACCAAAGCAGGCTCAAATGAGCCATTTCTGTGACATTACAGAGAACAGCTCCCTCATAATGTATATATTCATCCTGATACTAACAAGACAATCTGCCAACTAACTTCACATCAGCCAAATATTCAGAGCACACAAACTAGTTTGGCAGCTTTACATCACGTCTGACGCAAGAACACATTCATGAGCTTTAAAGGGATACTCCACCCCAAAATGAAAATTTTGTCTTTAATCACTTATCCCCAAGTCGTTCCAAACATGTAAAAGCTTTGTTCGTCTTCCAAACAAAATTGAAGATATTTTGGATGAAAACCGGGAGGCTTGTGACTATCCCATTGACTGCCAAATAAGTTACACTTTCAAGGTCCAGAAAAGTATGAAAGACGTCATCAGAATAGTCCGTCTGCCATCAGTGGGTGGAGTATCCCTTTAAATGCACAGCTCACGTGATGTTTCTCTACAGTACATTCAAAACAAACTCACTTCATAGCCGAATATTAAAAATCACCTGAGCCATGAAAACGGCCAATATAGATCAAAGGTTAAACATGGTCTTCGATTTTGACATGCTGATGGCTATTCATTGGCTATACAAATTTTTAATTGATTAAAAAACTATTTCTGCTACAAAAGATAAAGGGTTGCTTCCCCAACATATTCAGCATGTGTATTTACTGTATGCCAGTATGTTCAGAGAACGTGTCGATAATACTTGTTGGACACTCCCTTCTGATTTGCCAATAAAAACAATCGGCCTTGTTCCAGCATACCAGACACTGGCAAATAAAACAACCCAAACCATCACAATGACACAGCATGATATACGCATAAACTATCAATATTTTAGAATCAGTAAAAGACACATAAAATAATATGTCACAGATACACATGTTAATATAGGACACTCTGACATGCAAAACAAAGCAAACACCAATTAAATGTACTTATGTAAACCATAATCAAAACATAAATATCAGAAGCTATTTGTTTTTCAGATTACTCCTAAGTGCTTTTTTAAAGCAGGAATGAACATTTCTATCTTTTTCTACATTTCATTGGTATAGTATTATACAGTCCAAAGACACTAGAATTATTAATACAGTAAACATGGTCTGAGATAGACATCTTGATGAAATGTCAACGAGTCATACTGAAAACATATATAAAGTGCTAGGGGGAAAATGCCAAAAACACATTTCTCACTTAGATATCTTCTTTCCCCATTTGACTGCATAAAATAGTTTTACAAAAGCATAATAGCTTATAGAAGTGTACCGAGACAGAAAGGTATTAACGACTGTTTGCAAAAGTGTTGAAAATAAAAATCACACTGCAGACTGCTTCTGTCAAGCATCCTTGATTATGTTAAACAGTTAAAAACAGACATCACAAAGTTATCCGAGGCTCACTGAGAAAGTGGGGTGTCCACGAATCATGTTCAGGCATAACTGCAGTCATCCCGTGTGTCCTGATCTTCTCTTTCTGTCACTGTAAAAATAAAGAGACACTCAAGGCAGAATCTCTAGGTTTCCAGGTGCATCAAATATCCTACTGTGTACTTCAATATAGTTCTCAAATGCCTCAAAGCCTTATTTATGATGGGGTTGCTGTGGAACTAATGACAATCTTTATAGCAGTTCCTCTGAGAAATGCTCTCGCATTGAGGTTTCTTGAGAACTGAAGATCAAAACAGAACTCTGCCAGATCTTTCAACAGGCGACTCTACTTTCTTAGTGTCAATATATATAGAGTGAATGGCTTGCTCAGTGTATATGTCTGCAAGAAATATCTACAATCATGTATTGAATGGATTGGGAAGCCACACCTTGAAGGCCCTAGTAGGAGTGGGAGATGTTATTGGCTTGCTCCTGTAGGCTCACCAGAAGGTGGTCAATCTTCTCCATGTTCTGAGAGGTTGTCAAGGTGGTTTGCACAGTTCCTGGGTCTGCTATAGACTGCCCAAGTAAAGACTGGATTTGATCTTCACTCTCTTGCTGAGTCTGTCCAGACTGATTGATGGCAATGATCTGGTCAGACAGTGTAGATCCTTGGCTGTTCATTAGCTGACGGCACTCTGCAGGAAATAAATCATTAGAATAGGGCTAGACAATAATTTTATATTATTATATATATATATATATATATATATATATATATATATATATATATATATTTTTTTTTTTTTTTTTTTTTTTTTGCAGCAACTGTGAGTACTTTTCATATTTTTTTATCCTGGCCGAAACCAGGGGCGATTCTAAGATTTAGATTTTAGGGGGGCTCAGCCCCCAATAAGGGTATGATTAAAAAATATTATTTTACTATTAGGGTAGGGTTGTATACTACTAACCTTATTGCAATCCACTATTCCATTGTATTCCCTGTATTTCATATATGGGAGTAGGAGTACTGACTGAGCCATATATAACACTGTAAAAAAAAACTAATACAGTTTTTTAGATGTGACCAGTCACTGGAAAATTTTGAATTGGGAATGTAGATATTTTTTTTTATATTTTTTATTTTTTTACAATAAAGACTTCCTGATTCAGTATTAGGACATTCATATTTATCCTTTGATGATACCACTGCTTTTTCTTATGAAATGTACGTGGAAATTGGCAGAAAATTAAAACAACATAAGGGTTCAATGACTGCAATGAATCTTGGGAACACAGTGGTATTGTGTGTGTGTGTGTGAGGCTGTCTGTTCTATTCTCACCTGACTGTTGCTCACTTGCAGACCTACTCCCACACGACAAAAAAAATTTTGTATATCCATCTACAATGAAATATAAATTATTATATTTTATTATTATTATTATTATTATTAATTTTTAGCTTTTTAGCCTTTATAATCAACAATACGGTTGGTTATACATCAAGTCAGCCCCTGAACATTTATTTCATTTCAAATCATTTAACTAACCAGCTAATATTCATTAAGAATATAGACAAAACATGTATTAATGTAATTGTCTATTGGCAATATGTTTAATCTGTTCTATATTTATTTATATTTATTAAACTTCTATAAATCAATTACTTAAATTTTTAAAAAAAAAAATCACAGATCCCTTTACTCTTACTCTAATATATGTATCATGATACACTAATGATTAATTATTACTTAATATAAAATTATGTTTAATAATAGAAAACAAAATAACTCCACATGATGTTTCTCTCTCTGTGCCATTTAGTACTTTCAGACAATGATGTGTGTCGTTAATAATTTATTTTGCATGGCTGCATAATGTAATGCCGAAATACACAATAATATGTTTTCAATTTCAAAAAGTAAATTAAAATAAATCATGATCGTTTTCTAAAGTATGTTTTCATGGGTGTTAATCGCTTCATTTTTGTTGGAAGAAAAAACATCTGTCACACTGTGGTAAAGGCTGAAAGTGAAAGCAGCGAAGACGTACTGGTATTGGATGCGAGAACACACACACCACACGCACACACGCACGCACACACACGCACACGCACACACACACACACACACACTTTGTACTCTCTGATGTTCGCTCTGCTCGGCGCCCCTGTGGATTGAAAAACGCGCTGAATCCATGCAGACTCAGATAAGGGGAGGAGCCGGAACTTGATGCAGCTTGCCACCGTCTCAAATTAGTTTTTAAAGGGGACTGAAGCGATCACTAATTAATTAATCAAATAATTTTTTAGGGGGGCTGGGCATAAGCTGAAGCCCCCCTAAAAAGGGCCTAGCGACGCCCCTGGCCAAAACACTTAAGTTTCAATCTATAAGATAATAAGCCAATGTTTTAGTTTAAAGAGCCACACAGATGGGAAATCAAAAATTACCTGTATTACAGTGTATGATGTAGCTGTCCATCAGTGTAAACAATGTGCAAAGTAATTAAACCAAAAAGTACACGATTTATAAAGTTATTGGCTTCTAAAGTAAGGAGTCGTCTCTGAATCACTGAAACGAGTCGTTATAGATTTCAAATCTTTTGCCCATCTCTATGTACGTCACTAGGAGCACTTTGCATAATAATCTCCGCCGACCGTGTTGGGAGAAACGGAACTCTGAGCTGCCCCACCCCCACACAGACACTCTGTTTGGTGTGATAGCGTCATGTCGAGGAGACAGTGTTTTTTTAATTGTAAAGGCAAGTTTGTTTTATTTTCACTGCCAAATAATGAAGATCAGAAGAACCAATGGCTAAAATTCATTTTCACCACAATACCAGAGCAGTACAACAAATCCCTTTTGTTGTGTTCACAACATTTCACTGATGACTGCTTTTCTAATCTCGGTGAGTACAGCGGAATTTTCAAAGCATTTGGCCATAAAAGAGGGTTCATTACCAACTTTATTTAGTACAACGAGCATCTCCGAATCACAACCTGTAAGTATGATTATGAAGTTATGTGTTTGTTTTCTCCCGAGCGTCTTATCAGTAGCCTATGTCGCGCTAGCACTATATGTTAACCCTCTGGAGTCGATTAACACGATTTTTCCCTGAGAGTCATTTTCCCCTGATAACCCCAAAAAGAACTTAAATTACACTTTCAGTTTTAATTGTACAGATAAGAGCAATACATCAATCGTACTGTAAAGGGTCTATTTTTTACATAATAACATCTAAACTTTGTGCACTTATAAAATAAAGATAACAAACAAGGTGTGCTGTCTGCAGCCTTTGTCTGCGCTGATCTTATTTTACAAACTATTCATTGAAATGAAGTGTAACTCCGTGAATACTCAACGAAGAGACATGAGAGAGATATCAATAGAAAACTTGACATGTCTACTTTTAAACTAAACAAGTGCTGCCGGAAAAAAAAAATCTGTGATTTCCAATGTGATAAAGTAATCCATGTGAAAACAACGCAATGTTTGTTTTTCACGTCTCCCTTCATTATATCTAATGTGACCACACCCCCGCAGAAGAAAAAGCAGCGAGACTGTTCTTCAAGTTTTTTTATTTTACTGTTTGCTTCGCGATGAGAGGAATAAAACATAATTCACCCCAAAAAGATTGCTAAAGCATTGTTTACCGTGAAGTTGTGTGCGGAACAGCCAATCAAAACTATGTCAGTTGACCAATCAGAACACAGTATGCTACCGAAAGGTGGGGTTTAAGGAAACTGAATCCTGAACAGCTTCGCGTGAACCGTTTGGGGATCTCTGAGAATTGAGGTAATTTAAAAATTATATTTTGACAAAATGACAATGTTTTTTAACCTTGCATGGTTTTAAACATGTTGTACAGGACTTATAAACAATGATAGGAAGCTTAGAATTTTCATCTTACTGGCTCTTTAAAGTTAAAGATATTAATTTTAATAAGGCGAGTCTGAGAAACTTAGATTATGTTTATTTGATGGAGATATCACCTTTCTTGTTTGTATGAAGCTTAAATACAAGTTAAAGATTTGGCAAATAAATTGTTTCATGCAAAGAATGTAGGCATTCTTTGCAGTTTTTGTAAGGCTTTTTTATGGTCATATCGATATCAGAATATTCGATACATTTAGTGATATAAATTCTGGCCATATCGTCCAGCCCTACGTTAAAATGAGTTAAGGCTCTGAATTATGAGTCAAACAGGCAAGTATGTTCAAGAGAATTGACTAACCGTTCTGAATCTCAAAGAGGAACAGGTCTGGCTGTTGATTCTGATTGGGCTGGTTGAGGCTTCCACTCTTTGTGGTATGAAAGAGTTGACCAGGCTGTTGTACTGGAGAGGAAGTGCTAGTCTGAATTCTGGTTACATCACTTTGAGGTGCAAAAAGGGTTTCTTGAGAAGCCATACTCCCTTGCATGCTGGATTGGGCCATGAAGAGGTTTACAGACTGTGAAGGGCCTGTACCAGAACTTGGTGCCAACTGCATTGGTTGCTGGTCTTGGAAGATGGGCTTATTCGAGGAGGGGCTGACCCCCATAGTAGTCTGATCCTGAAATGTCATGGGTTCAGGTGACTCCTGCTGCCTGACTGTAACCATGCCGGTCTGAGAAAAGGGAAGGGAAGTGTTCTGTTGTTCTGGAGAAAATAGGCTACTGTTGTTCATTGATACTATCTGGACTTGCCCACCAAATAACAAATTGGAAGTTTGCTCTTGTGTCACTGGAGAATTTAAGGAACCGAGGAGTAGACCAGCCTGCTGCTGCTGACCAGAGGGAAGTTTGCTTGCTGACTGGGAGATGCTCTGGAACATGGATCCAGGTTGGGGACGCTGTGGTGATTGCTGCTGCTCCATTGGAGTGCCTTGCTGAATGGGGGACAGTTGGGGTGGAGTCGGAAATACAGATGGTGGCTCAAGAGAAGATGTCTGCATAGAAGTGTGAAAGGCCAGTTGCTGTGGCTGGCCGGCGTTAATGGCAAGTTGACCTGGTATGGCATTTTGGGAAAGAAACATACTGGTCGTAGATGGGTGAGCTTCCGCTGACATGTTGGACCTACTAAGAATTGTCAGATTGTTTTGGAAAAGGGAAGCTTGGACCTGATCCTGACTGGGTGAGGTCTTCTGTGTGTGGAAAAGAGCCTCCTGTGGGCTTTGGGATTCGGTCATGGCTGTAGGGTTGTGAAACAGAGAAGGTGGGGAATGACTGGGTTGCTGCTGAAGAAAGCCAGTTGCTTGTTGAAACAGGGATGCTTGTTGCTGCTGCTCTTGGGCTGGGGTTTGCTGGAAGAGGGAACTTCCATTCTGCACTATACCTTTGGAAGAGCTCTGCTGCTCTGAACTACAATGTATCTGAACCTGGGGCTGAAAGAACTGATGTTGAAGGTTCTCCAGAGCTTGCTGCTGCTGGTGTTGCTGCTGCTGCAACTGGATTTGTTGCTCTTGTTGCTGGATGTGCTGCTGCTGTTGCTGGATTTGCTGCTGCTGCTGTTGGATTTGATGCTTCTGCTGTTGGAATTGCTGATGGTGCTGTTGAAGTTGATGGTGTCTTTGTTTTGAGAGTGAATTCTCACTCTGGAGATGGATGTTGCAGAATCCCTTCGCTTGCAGCTGCCGTACAGCCTGCTCCAGTTGTGCCACCTCATCTGGAGGTAGAAGTGAGAGCTGCTGCTGTGAGTTGTCATCAATCTGGGAAAGCCCCACCACTGAACCGCCATTGTTGCCTGTCCTCTCCTGTCCGAGACTCTCTCTGTGTTCCAAGAGGAATGGCTGAGCTCCTTGCTGAAGTAGAGATTTATTAGGCACATGGAAAGAGCCACTGGGTGCAAGACTCTGTTCCTGGATGGTGCTGAATGGTTCTTTGTTGGAAAAGACAGAGTTCTGAGATTGATCCTGTTCTCTTGTTTGGTGTACCAGTGGACTGGAAAATTTGCAGTTATTGGCGGAGTCCTCGGCACTCATATCTAAGGTTTGCTGGGCTGAACTAATGACTTCAGAGGTCTGTTGGGTTGCAAACACGATAAACATGGGCATTTATCAAAATGTATGAAAATAGGGATCTATTTATTGTGGTGGTTTCTGTCTCGTGATTTATACAAACCTTGAAAGCTGAAGGTTTACTGGAGACCTCCATTGGAGTGACCTCTTCTCGTTTAACAAGAGGCAAAACTGGCGTCAGCAAGGTGGTATCTATTACTATACGAAACAAAAGACAGGTGGCCAGTGAGACTTACATAACCCCGGCTGTCATTGAGCAGTATTACGTCATGCTAATAGACACATAGATGTTTGCTCACCTTTCATTTGTTCAAAACAACAAGGTGTCACTGGAGGCAAGTCTTCCTTTTTCACAGAAGCATTGACAACTGTAAAAGAGCATGTTTCTAGATCAGTGATTTTTATGAATTGTTCTGAATCCTGTTCCTGGAGGCACAACCACAGTATACATTTTAATAAAAGAAACACACCCAATTCAACTCTTCATTAGTAGAGACTACTGATGGGTTAGATAAGGGAGACACCCAAACTGTGCACTGTTGGTGTGCCTCCAGGAACGGGGTTGGGAAACACTTTTTTTTAGCAAACCTGTTGTGATTAAGAGACATGTTTATGGTGGAGATTAAACTGACCTGGCTCTGGAGTGTATGTAAATGGTTGAACATCATGGGAACGTCCAGCATTCGTAACAACATAGATACCAACAGATACAGGAGATGTGATAGCTGGATTTTGATATGGAGGGACTTTGACAATAAGGTGATTCTAAAAGGGAAAAAGTCAAAAATGGAAAAATGGCACAATGTATTTATTCACTTACTTAGTGCAGTTGAATCTGACTTTTTCTTATAACATCATCAATGAG
This sequence comes from Carassius gibelio, assembly GCF_023724105.1. Lineage (NCBI taxonomy): Eukaryota > Metazoa > Chordata > Actinopteri > Cypriniformes > Cyprinidae > Carassius > Carassius gibelio. The sequence goes on along the minus strand of NC_068402.1, from coordinate 34,481,843 downwards.
TGACAATTACTGGTGTCTGGAATATATATACATTTTAATGGTTTGTGTACTTTAAGGGGAAGTCGTGACCTAATGGTTAGAAAGTTTGACTCCTAACCCTAAGGTTGTGGGTTCGAGTCTCGGCCCGGCAATACCACGACTGAGGTGCACTTGAGCAAGGCACCGAACCCTCAACTGCTCGCTGTGCACCGCAGCACACACTGTTCCGGGTGTGTTCACTGTGTGTGTGTGTGTGCACTTTGGATGGGTTAAAAGCAGAGCATGAATTCTGAGTAGGGGTCACAATACTTGACTGTATGTCATGTCACTTTCACTTTATGTGAAGTCAAAGAAGGGTCACCATACTTGGCTGATGTCACATCACTTTTTAGATCATTAATCTGCCGATCTTTCCATATTCATGTCAGGCAACTCGTCAGACCTGTGCAATGCAGCCTCTATTTCTGCATGGCTTGATCAGCCCACAGAATCAAATAATAGATGCAGCAGGTGCTATGGCTTACCTGATGGAAAAACTCCATGTCAATGTCAGCCTCTGCCTTCCAGGATTTATCATCTGCCGCAGTCAAAGAGGCAGAGGTTAAACAGTGCAGGGAAATCCGCACAGAACAAGGCATGACACTTTTCAACATGTAGAGATACCTGAAGCACTCTCCTGAAATAAGACCTTGGTTCCTTTGAGAAAGTTTTTTCCAATAATAAAGACTTCACTCCCCCCTTTAACTGAACAGCTGTGCAAACTCTTCTTGAGAATCTCAGGTACTCCCGCAGGCTGGGCTATAAAAACAGAACCAGTTAGAGAAAGAGAGAAAGCGACCATTAGAATGCACAGCCAGGTAACAATGTTTCTGTCCAGCAGACCATGATTAAATACTTTAGTTTCCGCACATCTGACATTATGTGCAGGTCAACGAAGCCATATAGCCAAATCAGCTTGTGACTAGTGAAAACACCTGGTTGTTTTTGCTTTGTATCCACACATGGAAAGCATGAAGGACCATAGGTATTATGCTGGTAATGCATGTTAAGCAAGCAAGCTTTGCATTTTTTACTATTTAATGCTGCGGTACAAATGCTTAATTTAAGTGACTTAGTATACATTTTTCAATCAATTCAAAATCGGAATCAAAAAATAATTACCGTATTTTTCGGACTATAAGTCGCACCTGAGTATAAGTCGCATCAGTCCAAAAATACGTCATGATGAGGAAAAAACATATAAGTCGCACTGGACTATAAGTCGCATTTATTTTGAACCAGTAGAAAACATTAACATCTCCAGCTGCGAGAGGGCGCTCTATGTCTTCAGTGTAGGCTATAGAAGCACTGAGCAGCATAGAGACGGTAATGTTTTCTATTGGTTCATTTCTCTCGGTTCATGTCAAATTAATTTTGATAAATAAGTCACACCTGACTATAAGTCGCAGGACCAACCAAACTATGAAAAAAAACTGCGACTTATAGTCCGGAAAATACAGTACATGATAATCAAATTACTCGCAATTAATTGTGAAATTATGTTTCTGCGTTATTTACTATTTACTAATAATAAGTATTAACTATTCTTCAGCATTTTTCACCAAGCGTTCCACATCTTCAAGACTAATGGATCCTCTGCAGTGAATGGGTGCCTTCAGAATGAGTGTCCAAAAAGCTGACAAAAACATAACAATAATCCACAAGTAATCCACGGTTCTCCAAATCACCCATAAACGTCTTGTGAAGTGAAAAGATGCATGCTTTTAAAAAGAAAATTAATCATTATGACAATTATTTTTTTAAACCATCATTTTGGGCCAAAATATCCTTAAACCTCCATTCAGTGAAAACATCCAACCCCAACCTAAATCCGCCAACATATTGGTTTAGAACAGTTTTCACTTGTAAACAGATCTGTGCATATTTCCCTCCTGATTTAAGACGAAACAACTTGTTTTGACTCTCATTCTGACGGCACCCATTCACTGTATTGCTGAGCAAGTGATGTAATGCTACATTTCTCCAAATCTGTTCAGATGAAGGAACAAACTCATACATTTTAAACAAATGAAACATTTTCGGATTAACTATTCCTTTAGAATCCTAATGCAAATGTGTTTTCTGTCCAATGAACATTATTTCCTGTGATAATCAGCATAATGCTACAGATGGTGTCAGCAGAACTTATTACAATCAACCTGAAATAATCATCTACTTGCGGGTGACACTGAAATTCAATTTAAAAACAAAGTAGTGCAATCAACCACACACCTAGTAGCTCTCTTCAGTAGGCACCTGATGTTCTGCTTTGGATTCATTTTTTTTAGCTCTATGGCCTTTATAATATAATCATTTATTAAACCCCCTTCTAATCCCTACCTCTCCTATGTGATGAGAGCACCAGCTGGGTTCGCCAGCGGGGAGATGCTATGAATAACCCAAAGCCACTCACTGCACAGTATGGGAGACGAAGAGGTCTGTAATGTGAGCACAGAGCCATCCGGGCGTTGGATGTTGACTCGAAACACCAGTCTGGCGCGGGTGCTCTTCCTCTTAGATCCAGCCACCCCAATACGGGCCTCCACATCAGCATTCCTGAGCTTTAGGATCCCCACGCAGTCTACACTGTATAGACACCCGAACATCAGCTGGTCATTGTCAATATCAATACTTCCAACCACATCTGATAACTACAGAACTACAGAATGCAAAGCTTGAAAGTCCGACGAAGCTGACATGTCTTTACATACGCCAGAGTCATATTGCTGCTGGGATCCAGAGGCACTTCGATGACAGTGGTGCCTTCGATGTCCACTTCCCTACAGGTGGTTGTGTTACGGCCAGTAACTCTGCAAGCCTGGTAGAAGCCATGGGGCTTTACACGTCCAGCATCATTGGCGACAAAAATCTGCAGGACCACTGACTCCTTCACACCCTCGAGCTGCGAAGATCAAGAAACTTGCGGTTAACAGGGTAACATGCATCGTTTTATCAATAGAGAAAAGTAAGAACCAAAAGACTTGGCACTTAGTTTTTTCTTCCACATTGAAAGGTTTCGCATAAAGAAACCCCTAGTGAAAAATAAAGATACTAAAATCTCAGTATACTGCAAATACATCTACATGATATGTAATTAATAAAAATACCTTGTAATTACAGTTTTGGTATCCAAAACTGGTATACTTAAAGTCTGCTAAAAGATGGACTAATGAAGCAGAGAGTGATTTACACTGATTGGAGTGTTTTTGAAGCTGCAGCCACAAGCTCACAGAGACTGTAACTTCATGGGCCCTATCATACACCCGGCGCAATGCGACACAAGGCATTTCAATTTCATTTTGAAATTTTCGTTTTAATTTCACCATTAAGTTAGACACATCAACCATAACTCCTTAAAAAACAGCTAGAAGCCTTGGAGTTATGATTGATGATCAGCTGACTTTCTCAGACCACATTGCTAAAACTGTCTGATCCTGCAGATTTGCTTTATTCAACATCAAGAAGATCAAGCCCTTTCTTTCAGAACATGCTGCACAACTCCTTATTCAAGCTCTTGTTCTGTCCAGGCTGGACTATTGCAATGCTCTCTTGGCAGGTCTTCCAGCCATTTCTATCAAACCTTTACAATTAATCTAGAACGCTGCAGCAAGAAAAAATTTTTATGAGCCAAAAAGAATACACATCACACCTCCATTTATCAATTTGCACTGGCTACCAGTGTGTGTGTGTGTGTGTGTGTGTATATATATAAGACCTCTAACACTAGCTTGCTCTATTCTTTTTCTATTCTATCTGTTTCTTTTTATGTATAATATTATTTAAAAGCCCTTGCCAGGTGTACTGTGTTAACCTAACTGAGACTTGTTATAGCACTTATATATCATTGCTCTTTTTGTTGTTTTTGATTGCTTCCACTGTCCTCATTTGTAAGTCGCTTTGGATAAAAGCATTTGCAAGTGTGTTTGCTAGTTTCAGTCCGGTGCCGTTCACATTTTCCCGTCCAGCGTCATTTTTTAATTAGCAAATGCATTTGTGTTCATTTGTGCACCCATGGGCGTGCTGGTCTAAAAAAGAAGTGTGTTCAGGTGCATGGCTGGCGCACTGCTATTTTAAAGAGTTGAAAATAGACTGCGCCATAGACCAACTCAAACCTGGTCTAGCACAATGTTTTTTCTTTGTTATTTAAAGAGTGTGTTAGTATAGGCTGGTCCACAACGCTCATACACGCTGCTTATTAAACACAGGGACTCACAGTAGCACACAAACATGCCAAATAGTGTGTTATTCCTATGTATGTCTGCACTATGTTTGTACTTTCTTCTACACTGTAAAAAATGACTGTGATTTCAACGGTAAAATACTGTGAAAATGCTACGGTACAAACCTGTTTACTGGTTAACGGTAATTTCCTGTAAACTTTACAGAGAAAAACCGTAAACTTACGTTCCCAGAATTCTCTGCGTTGCATTTCAAATTTTGTTTGAATTTGATGTTTTTTCTTTGAAATAACTATGTTTCTTCTTAATTTTTTCTTATCTGTTATGTTTATTAGGTTTGTATGTTACATAAAATGTTGTTAAATTAATGTTTATTGCATATTTCAGTTTAATGAGTCTCACCATGATGGTGTTTAGTGCTTGTGTGAATGACATCGTGCACCTTCTATATATCTTATTATATAAAAGCTGCTTGTGATGGACTTTGTTTCACCATGTGACACTCTCATCACCACCTGCTTTTGGTGGTTACCAGTGTAATACCAAGGTACAAAACAGATTTCAGTGCTTCAATAAGTTCATATATTAATATTATATCAGTTAAATTATGGTATTAAACTGTAAATATAAAGTAAAACCTTTAAACCTACAACAGTGTAACTGTATTTTTTACGGTATAAAACTGTTAAACAAAAAACGGTTTTACCGTATTTTTTACGGTATAATTCTGGCAACCACAGCTGCCGGTTTTTTACCGTATATTTTACGGAATATTTTTAACAGTGTACACTGGAAGCTCCTGTCGTCAAGTCAGATTCCTTTATGTGTAAACATACTTGGTAATAAAGCTCTTCTGATTCTGATTAAACAAATGTATTTTATATATATAACTTTTTTTTACTAAGGATGAATAGTACTCTTCTAAAACCTGCTGTAGGTTATTCTGGTTTAAATAAATGTGTGTTACCCACCTTGATAGTAGGGAAACCCTGCTGTGTTCGGTCTTTCACAGACCCACGGCTGCCTTCAGTTAGGTAACGCGCTCTATGCTGAGTCTCAGGCTGCACCACAATCTTCAGTTCTTTCCCTTCACTTTTCTGAGGATACTGACGAGACAGTATCCCACCTTTAAGGCCAGAAGCTTGTGGTCCATCAGAGCTATGAAACAAAGATGGTGAACATCAGTTAAAAACTACTTTAAGGGCGGTTTATGTACCTTTAATTTTTCCATAAGTAAAATTTCTGTCACCCTTAACTTTCTCTCTTGTCATTCAAATAACTATTTGACTTAAGGCTGGAAAACACTACATAATTTTTTGGCCAAATTAGTTACTAAAAGTATGAAATTGAAGATTTTCAGCCATCGGAGTTGAGAGATTTGTACAGAAAAATTCCAGTTAATCCAGTCGAAGGGAAAATGCATCGATTCGCTACAGGCCTTTGTTCACCCCCCGGAGCTGTGTGATACACTTTTTTTTATGGATGGGTGTTTTTTATTTAAAATCTTTTTTTGATTGAAGCAATGCAACACTCACTGACTTCAATGATAGAGCTTGAAAGATCAAAGACCATTTTTAATATAACTCCGACTGGATTCGTCTGAAAGATGAAAGTCATATACACCTAGGATTCCTTGGAGGTGAGAAAATTTTTTTGGTGAACTAACCCTTTAAAGGGAGCGTTAGCAAAGGTATGAACAAACATTCTTTCAGTGTGTTAACATGACTCTAATGTTCACATGACTATGGAAAAACATTTAAAAAGGTTTTCAATGATTAGAGGACCTTCAGAAATACAGTTTTAAAAATATTCTTAGCTGGGAAATGTTTATAAAGACATGAGAGTGAGTAAATGACAGAATTGTTTTTTTGGATTCAGTATTTTGGTTCCTTCACATCAATCTCCAAGAAAGAGTCACCAATCATAGTTCACTTTATTGAGCATCACATTTGGGGTGTAAATTCAGCATTTAGTTGATCCTGATATGCGATCATTGTCACTGTTGTAAACAGAATGGTTTTCTTCTTCCATGAGGGAGTTTGGCATCAGATGATGACAACTTCAAAACTCCTAAAAACGTTACCATTTTGTGTGCCTTAGGCTGAGACTATAGATATAACAAGTTTTTATGAATACCATAAAGCCCAAAGTGTACTGTGATACTAAATGACTCACTTTGCTTTGGAACAGGTCTTGCTGTCTGGGCCAAGTTGCGAGAGCACAAAGTGTGGACCTTTGGCACTATCTGCATCAAACACATCCATGCTGACCTCTTCAGCAGGGACCGGTTTTGGACCGGGCTTCTGTCGCGGGGTGCACTTGCGGGCCTTGCGGGGAACTTCAGTGTTGTCATTGTAGGAGCTGGAGCTCACAATGCTGAAGTTGGACACCGACTTTTCTATCCAGATGTTGCTACTCTGCTCTGAGTCGAGAAAGAGCTCATCCTGGCAGGACATGTTGCTCTCATCGAACAGGTCCTCTGGTGGAGGCGAGATGTTGAGGACAGGCCGTTTGGAGGGTGTCATCTGGTGCTGCTGCTGGGTCTGCTGGCCACCTTTTTCTCGACCGGAAAGCTTGTTTTCAGCAGCCAGAACCTCTGCTTTTCTTTGATTGCTAACATCTCCCGGTGTGCTGCTCTCGTGCACGGCGATCCGCTCTGAAGCTGAGGTGAAAGAGGTGGGAAAAGCACTGCGAGGACTTCCCATGCTCAAAGCAGAAGAGACGGACGATGCATCTGCAGTGTGTACAATTAGACATTGAATAAAGGCTTTGACAAGGTATCAAAATGAGCCAACAGTCCCAGTCAAGTCAAGACATTACTCATGATTGCTTTTTATCTTTTCTCTCCAATAGTTCCTGTTTTTAATCTTTCACAGGGCATTATCTATCATTAGGGCGAATATCAAAAAAGCAGTTGAAATGCTGTGGAAATGAATCAACAAACAACAGGAGGCAAACTGTGGAAAAGAAAAACAAGCATCTCATGTAGAGTTACTGCAGAGCAGGCCTGACATCACTCTCCAAGACATTACGCACAGCCCGCTAGCCATAATATCCTCTCATGTCTTGGGTTTTATTTAAGCATACATTGGAAATACAGTAAATGAGCTCTAGCATATGACATTCAAAAACTGTTATATGGCATATGTTTCAATATTCATTCCAGTGGAGGGTATACATCTCTCATCCAGATGTTTCAAATGATGCAAGCAAATTCTTAAACAAATTTGCACAAATTTTAATGGGAGTGAGCTTAGCCACAGAAACAACATAAACCAGTGTCTGACCTATGAAGCAGAAAACTGCAGAGCATTTTGTATGCAGACACTCCCTGCTTCAGAGAGAAATTCCTGGAATGAAAATGAGACAACCAATGAGTAATAAAAGCGGACCATTAAAATATGTTCAAATGAAGAAGGCTTTGTTCAATTTTATTTGTTTTTTAGTGCATCTAATGGCCTTCTGTATTAATTTGCCTTTAAAATCAAGCTACAAAACCTCATTTAATCAAATGGATGAGGTAAAGCATTCATAGTTTAAAGAAGGTACATGAATCCTGTCTGTGGTATAAGACCTTTTCAATAATTTTGTTTGTTTCATATAAATGTGCATATTAGGGAATAAAAATAAATTAGAGAACAATTTATTAAAAGGATAGTTCTCCCAAAAAATCTTCATTTTTCATAATAACCCACACAAAAGGGTTTATCTTCAAAATACAATATGTATATTGTACACACAACCAAAATGTTTCATGTTTCAAAAAGTTCAGTCCATTTCCAAAAATATACGTTTTGTGGGTTTTTTTTATTTATTTTTTATTAAAATAAATAAGCAAGCCCAGCTCAGGTAACAGTAATGTGGAAGAATTGTAATGTAATGCATTATTTTATGCAATTACTTTTTTTTTATGGAGTAACACAATATTTTAAAGCATGTGAATTGAGCTGTTAAATCAAAGTCCTTTGAAGAAATATGAATGCTTAATATAATGACCAGATTTAATTTAGAATTTCATAAACAAATTTATGCTTTTATTTTCATGTGAATCAAGCGCGTTTAGCCTTCTATTCACCATATTTGATTAGCTTTTTGCACGTGCACTGATACATGTTTATATAAAAGCCTAACTTAAATCTATACATCATATATCTCTTTTGAAGGCTTTGAAGATTAAACCGCTTATGGATTACAAAATGATGGGCGAAAATTAGATCATTTGAAAAGTATCCCCATTTGTGTTTCAGAAATGATGTAGTTGAATATCCACATTTAATTTTTAGGTGAACCAGGCCTAACTCTTTAAATACAGTGACAATATTTCTTTAACATTCATCTGTTGTACTGCAAGATGATGAAATGGATGAAATGAAAGTGCTTCGAGCAAAAGCACCAAAAGTAGCTGATGAGCATTGCAAAACTGGGATGGTTCATGAGTTGCTTCATGGGTGGTACCAAACCACACTGCCAAACAGCTGCCAAGACTTAACAAGACGAGGGAATCACAGAAACAGCCAGATGGTTGAAAAAAAAAAAAAAGGATAGCTTTTGTTTTCATATCAACCTTTGGAGCTTGGCTCCTTTGTTTGTAAAGCCTATGAACCAATACCAATATGAGTGATGTAATTTGAATAAGATATTGAGTCCACTGAAGGACATTAACAATGGGGTGAGCTAAACATCCCTCCTTATAAAACAAAGTCAAATTCTGTTTGTTGCTATCGCAGAATGTGCTCTTTACAAAAAACTCATGATTTCCTTTTTTATTAATGTGAAGCTTTAAAAAAAGTTAGTATAAAGCACTATATAATGTGACTTGCCATCCTTTTACCATCCTCACCTTTTGATTGCTCGTATGGCAAATCAAATCATATGCAAATCATAATGGCAGAGGATGCATCCACAAAAGTTCAGTTTCTACACTATACCGCTTGTCTAAAAACAAGACCTGTAAACAGAACTGATTCAGATAACAGTAACAAAACAATAATACTCACACATTCACCTTCAGCATTTATCACAAAATATGAAACTGATAAGCTTTATTTATAGTTTGCTTGCTATTTATGCCTTACCCTCATTTATAAGATTTGTTGCTTTGTCTCACAGGCAGCATAAACAGTTTAAATGAATTAGTTTAATGGGATTGATCAAACTGCTGCATAAGTGTGGCATGATAAACATGAAGACACCTGCATGCACAGGAAGTGTGGTCAAGCCGTACATAATTAAATCAGGAAGAAATCTTTCCATGTGCGAAATGCTGTCTGTAATCTGACAATAATAGTAACCACAAACCATTGTCTATTCAATATATTGAAATCGTCCTCTTCTAAACCAAATCAACTGTGGGTGTGACATGTATGAGTTTCAACCATTTGATTTTAAGTCAAAGGCTTTTTTTTTTTTTTTGATCTTTATAATATGTTTCTGGACGTTAGCATCTGAGCATCTAAAAAATGTTTAATATTTATTTTCCCATCCTTACTTTGATTTTCTGTCACATCAAGATAAGAGTATCTGATCCAGTGACATTTGAGTCATCTGCTCCCGTGTTTGTCCAGAATTGTTAATTAATTGAAATTATTAATTGAAACCCTGTTCTGGAGGAGGACTACAAGAGTTTTTCATTATGCATTACATTGCAACCTCTCGGCAGGCGTGCAACAATACAGACTCTGGAACACACTGTCTCTTCTGTCGATTTAAGGTAGTTAAATCTGGCTGCAAATAAACTTTCATTACAGTGGGTCTGAAGTCCAGTGTAACATCAACTTTGATAGGAGAACGTTAATATGGAAAAATGCAGGTTAGACAAACTCAACAGAGTCAATAAAGATTCATATTCATAAGATGATAAACCAGAGATAGATAACAGATAGGATATTCAACTTTGGACAATCTGTAATTATAATTCAAGAGACCCATGGTCACATCAGAGGGTCCCACGATAAGTTTAGGAGGCAGGTTTGGGGTAGAACACAGAGAGGGGCAAAACCAACTAATCTGAATAGAGCAGCATATAGTTTATTTACACTACTGGTCAAACGCTTTGGAAAATTAAGATTCAATTATGTTTTTGAAAGACGTCTCTATATGCTGACCAAGGCTGCATTTATTGGATCAAAAATACAGTAAAATCAGTAATATTTTGAAATATTATTACACTTTAAAAGAACTTTCAGCATCATTAACATAAGTCTTCAGTGTCATGTGATCCTTCAGAAATCATTCTAATATGCTGATTTGCTGCTCAAGAAACATTTAGCACTATTATCAATGATGAGAAAAGTTTTTATTATACAGCTATACAGTACCATTCCAAGTCTGAGCAAAGAAAGAAAGAAAGAAATTCTACAAGGGAAAATGTATATTATTAATATAACTTTTTTACTGTATTTTTGATACTTCAGAAAATGCTTGTTTTTTTTAAAACATGACAAAGCTTAATGATTCCAAACATTTGAGCATTAGTGAATATTCCTGTTAATTTACATGTTAAGGCCATAAAAAAAATCGATTTCGATGAAAAGATAAACATCTAGAATGTTTTGTTGAAACACATGGGCAAACTAAATTAAAAAACCTTACTTTACGTTATATTTTAAAAAAATATGTACGAAAACCCCATGAAATGTTTTTTAAGGAACAATACCTTGCATGTATGTTTTGCTATTATTCAGTGTAAAAGAGAAGATAATAAAGGTAACAAAAAGCTAGGGTTAGAGACAAGACGATGATACACAAATGAAACCAAAATACTGACACTCAAAAGCGGGGAAGACAAAATCTTTGAAGGGACATGAATGTGGCAAAAGTTGTCCCTCACAAAAAAAATAAAACAAAAAGTAGATATACAAACCAATATAAAACAAAACACAAAAGAACAAAACAATAAATGCAAATAAATAAATAAACAAACCAAACAAAACTACAATAAAACAAAGAAAAACAAATGCCAAATAACAGGGCAAACAATTAGAAAATACCAATAAAACAATAAAATTATACACAAATAAAATATGAATTAAACTACAAGAGAAAATTGCCAGGAGAAGCAAGTCCAATTTGCAGTGAAACCTAAAATCCCACAATGAAATTAATTTAAGCTGGAATATATACGTCACCTTCCTTCAGCTGCAGCCAGCATGTCCTGCCTCGCAGAGGGATGCATTTGGCTGCAGTTAGGTACAGATGTCCTGGCTTACAGAAACTCACCCTAAACCTGGGCACTTTGATAAAGGGGTAGAGTAAGAGAAACTAAAGTGAATTGCATTTTGAATGTATAAATAGGAACTAAAAAGAAAAGTGTGGACAGATTCTTTATTCATTGTTCAGGAGAAACTGACAATTATGCATGAATATGTTTTGGATATAGAATTTCTGAGAATATATTTTGTTTATGTTAATGCAGACTGGAATATTATACCAAAATAAAAATTCAAACATTCCTACTGTAATTTTATACCAAACAGATTTATTTATTTATTTTAATGTATGCATGTTTGTTTGTTTGTTTGTTTAATTCACTTCAGGGTTTATTTGTTTGTTTTGTTTTTTTCTGAGCTTTATTTGGAAATTTGGGACTTCGAGGCACTGAGCCAAATATGTTCATTCACAAAGCTAGAACAATGCCGGCGGGCCGAATGGAATTTCATAAAGCAAGACTTGCAAAATAATTTTTGTGTGTTTATTATTACTATTATTATTAATGTTTGGTATGTTAAATACCAAGTTAAAAAATGCTTTTGATTTAAATGTTATTAACATTAATATAAACATTTATTAACAATATATTTGCCCCTCTGATGCCCCAATAAAAGTTTAGTTTTCTCTGAAATATCCTTTTCCCCCACATTCAATTTATTTATTTAATTATTTGATGGTTTTCCTTAAAAAAATAAAAATACAAAATAATAACAAGATTATGTTTAGACCACAAACCCAATCTATATGCAATCAGATATATTTTCCTGATTAAGTATTATTTTAATATTTACCATTAAAACAACTTTCTGTGCTTAAATGTCCCTATTTTCTGGTCCTATTGTGAACAATTCATTGCATTCGGTGCATGTTAATCCAAAAAAAAAAGAAATGTTATTTGCCTTTTATCTTTTATCAAAAGCTTGCTCCACCTCTGAAATGAGTTTCCTCTGATGTCACCACACTCTCTCCTCAAACCACCTGTCAAAGACCAAATTAATCAACCACAAAAATTGTGGGCAGGTGAATATGCATCACGATGCATGCCTCAGCTCCAGTCTTCAGCATCTGAAAGAAAAGACGGTTTAAAATATGAAAACAAAGCTTACCTGTGGCGAGAGCCGTCGACGGCGGAGGTCCAGCCTCTCCACCACTTTTTTGACTCATAGCGGCTGCGTTCTGCTCTCTAGAAGATGGCAGCTGAAGCTCTTTCGGGAGAAGATCATATACCGATTCTAGAGAGAATCAGACAAAGAAATATATTAAAGGGGGGGTGAAATGCTCGTTTTCACTCAATATCCTGTTAATCTTGAGTACCTATAGAATAGTGCTGCATCCTTCATAACTCCAAAAAGTCTTTAGTTTTATTATATTCATAAGAGAAAGATAGTCTGTACCGATTTTTCCCGGAAAAACACGACCGGCTGGAGGCGTGACGTGTGGGCGGAGCTAAAGAATCACGAGCGCCAGTAGGCTTTTGCATTGAGAGCATGTGGAAGCTGTGACATTACCGTGAGGGATAAACCATCATCCAAAACAAACCATGGCTAACAGTCAGATTCAGCCGTTTATTTATGATCCAGAATCAGATCCAGAGGCTGAAACTGAACGAGAGCAGCAGCAGCAACGACTCGCTCCGAGCGGGGCTCGAACCCGGGTCTCCGATGGGAGGCGGACGCACTAACAAGGAGGCAGAGATATTTGAAGCAGTTTTACTCACCGCCTGCGGTTCCAACACACGATCGTGACCCTTTTTCGTTGGGACTGCATCATCCTTAAGAAATAAACGATACACAAATCCGTCGTCAAACTGGGCCTTGTTTGTAAAACAAGCATCTTCGAAATGCAGGGAACAAACACAAACACTTGCACAACTCCGTTGATGCTCTGTAAAAATAAACTCCATCCACTGGTCCCTTAATGCTGTTTCTCTTTTGGTAATCTGTGCAGGGTTGTCTTGCCCTGGCAACCAAAAACACACTCCTTTTGTGACATTTCGCGACGCTCTCGCTCTGATCAGTGAATGTCTCTGCTCTCAGTGCTCTGCTATACTGGAGCACGCGCTCTTCCGGCAGAAGTGCCCGTAGGACCCATATAAGGAAATTCCGCTCCATCTAACGTCACACAGAGCCATACTCGAAAAAAACTTTCCAAAACTTGTGACAAACCGGAAGGAGTATTTTTGGAACAGAAATACTCCTTCAAACGTACAACTTAATTTTTGAAACTTTGTCCATGTTTAGCATGGGAATCCAACTCTTTAACAGTGTAAAAAAAAAAACCTTTAAGCTTTAGACAGTAAAATGTCAAAATAGCCTTGCACAGATTTCTTTGTGGCAACTGATATATGCAGCGAATTTTCAATTCTCATTTCAAGTGGATTATCGCCAGGCAGGGATGATAGTCAGCACAACATTCATTTCAGTACTTTTCCATGACCATAAAAGTCACCTACATATGTCAGTCCAATTCTAGGTATACAGTGTCTTTCTGAACCACACACGGCCTGGCCATCAACACGGAAAAAGTCCTGACTGCTTATTTTACACCAATAGTAAGTGATAAATACCATTTTTGGCATGCCAGAGGCCTTAGTCACTGCTCTGTGATTGTAGTGGGTTATTTTAACAGAACAAGAACACAATGACTTTAAACCTTGCTCGCTCTTCTGATGAGTACAACTTTGAAAACAAGGCTGCTACAAGGGATTAGAGAAGTTGAGAGGTGATTTTCACTGATCCCAGCAGTTAGACCACATCGAGCACAAAAAATGGATAAAACAAATTAATATAACCGTCACAGACAAGCTCCTCGATTCATTCTGTAGCTTGTCATTTAACACTGGGTCTGAATGAGATTATAACGTTTCAGAACAGATCGTCTCTCACATCACTCTCAGAGATTATCAAACCTGCCAACGGAAAATTTGAAGTGAGAGACGATGCCATATTTAATTTAATGTGTGAATAAAACGGAGGCTGTGAAAGATAGAAATACAATGTGATCAGTAGGTTGTCCTGTCTTAATGTTACAGGTCAGGGATTTACCAATTTTTTTTTGTCACCAAAACACAAAATGTACCCCCTGAGATTATTATTATTATTATTAATAAGTTAATAATGAATTATTATTAAGTTAAGTTAATTTTATTATTATAATTATTATTCTTTTCATTATCAATTTCATAATTTAACAACGCATTTGCATATTCAAGCTTCTCTCAGTTAAATGTCATGACATGCGATTAAGCAAATAAAATATTCCAAATCTTTCTGTGAATGTTTTATTTGAATCTTTTTTTATTTTTTAATTACTAATTCATAGCATTAGGATGCAGAATTTGTTTAAAAACCTTACCTTGTCATTATTTTGTTGTATATTGAAATTGCAATGTGATAAACACTTAACCATCTCATATTGCTGCTGTGAAACATCCAGGCATTAAGAATGCCACACTTTGATGCTAATAGAAATAGTTCCATTTTAAGGCGGTTCACACTTGGCTTACATGTTTATAAGAACCAAATAAGACTGAACAGTGTTTAAAAATAAACAGTCTTTGCATTGACTTTGTAGTAGGACTTTACATTTTTAGTTGTGATAGTGTCTCAGTCTACATTAAATCCACCCTGTTGTTTTTAGAAATGCAGTCTATTTTATTAATAATACTAATAAAATATTATTACATTTTTATTATATTTTAAAATAAAAAGTAATTTGACATTTCACATTGCAAGTTTTAATGCTTCACTTTCAAATGTTAAACCTTCAAACTTTTATTTTGGCAGAAATCTGCAGGGGAGACCTTTATGCAAGGTAAGGCTAATTAAACAAATTTACAAATTAACTAATAAAAGGTTGAAAACTTTATTTTAAAGACCAATTCTCACTACTGAGTAGTTGTTCATTAGCATGCATAATACAAATATATTGGCTGTTTATAAGTACTTATAAAGCACACATTAATGCCTTATTCTGCATGATCATATTTTACATCCCTTCATCCTCATCCCTTGTTAAGTATAATAAGCAGCAAATTTATTGAGGGAGAATTCTTAGATAAAAAAAATATATTGTGTTCCCTAATCTATGGTGTTACCAGTGTAGGTTCAGAAAAATAAGCAACTTGCAGAGATGAGTTTTAGTTGATCAGAATTTACTGTGAACCGAGCCGTTCTGAGACACAGAAAGCACCCGATCATGAGCTGCTTGTGTGTTAATGAACACTGAAACATGCAATGCATAAGACTACATTGCAGCCTTTTGCGATTGGATAATTGCAATTTGCATGATATTACAATTTTTATTTAATTTTGGTTAGATTTATATCAACTCACAAACCCCCCTCCGGTTCACAGTCTGGGAAACTCTGTTCTAGGCATTGTCCATTTTCTTGTCTTTTGTCCATTTGAAATTTTTTGAAAAACTTTTTTCCATCAGCTGAATGGTTGGTATAATGGCACATTGGTATAAAGGTTTGACCTATGGAACATTACTGGCATCAAATGGAATCGCAAAAGGTAATGGCTTACAAACAGGTTTCCCAAACACAGAGAAACAGGTAACCACACCCCCAAGTTACACCATTGGCTAAACAAGGTTGACATGTTAAACCGCTCCAACCAAGCAAGCATGTTTGTGGATCACCACAGTGTTTATCTACATATGATTTACTTATAGCAGCCTCTGCACACAGGAGAAAAAAAAAAATCAGATCTGAGTATGTCTACATATGTTCACACTTTTTTTCCATCTGCATGTATATTCTAATACCTCATTCTCAGAAGATGTCGAGCAGTCTTGTACAAAATAAAATGTGAAAAGCACCAGTGTGTTTAGAGGCCTCTTAAATTCTGAGAACAAATGCATCTCTTATGCGGCCTGAAATAGATGCAAACATGGGGGCAGGTAAAGGCAAATTCTCGGTATGGCCGTGAACACAGTTTACAGAGGCCAGACGGGAACCAACAGACACTCAAACTCAAACAAGCCTAGGAAAGTGGATTTTAAAGGACTTGAGACCAAAAACATCACAGTTTTTACGCAACCATCATTACTTTTTCCAAATTATTTCCAATCAATGTCTGGAGGAAAAAGCTAATGGTCCTTGATTTATAATTATTTATAATTTACAGCACGTCTCAGATGGCAGTACCATGTTACTTCAACATACACTTTCTGATAGGCTTATTTCAATTCTGGAGCTCGCATCTTTCTGGAGCTTCACCATGGGAAGTCAATGCATTTAATAGTGAAGGTTTAGTGATATTTTCCAGACCTGTCATGGTATGTTGCTTATGAACTTGCAGATCAATAGCATTGTATGGAATATTCCTCTGAATCCTCACAACTGCTGCTCTTTCTCGTATATTGAGTAACTGCATCTGGTACCAGTTAACATAAATAGGTTTTTCTAATTCACAAAAACACATTAATCACTTATAAGACATGATAGTGCCTAGCCTGCTCTTTCCCTGCTTAA
The DNA here is from genome assembly GCF_023724105.1 of Carassius gibelio. Classification (NCBI taxonomy): domain Eukaryota; kingdom Metazoa; phylum Chordata; class Actinopteri; order Cypriniformes; family Cyprinidae; genus Carassius; species Carassius gibelio. The sequence goes on along the minus strand of NC_068402.1, from coordinate 34,464,959 downwards.
CCAATTTCTGTCTTAGGCTGGTCTGCACATGCAGGAACATGTGTCGTGTGAACAGGGCCCTTCAAGTAAATAGATTGCCAACCACATAGACTGAAAATATGTGCTAAGACTGTGGCTGCAGAATCAGTACCTGGATTGTTTCTAAGTGTTTCCACTCATTTTTAAGAGAATTCCTATTTTGCGCCATAGTTTCTTCCCACACAAATAGGACACAGTGGTTGCCGTTCATGTCCCAAAACACAGTTTTTCTTTCACTGGGGAAAAGAAAAAACAAAGAGCAATATCATTAACTTGGTAAACATTATGATGTCATTGCTTCTACAACGCAATGTCTCACTTTCTAGCTCCTTTCTTGTTCTGACTAGATCGGAAGCCAAAACACATTTGCAATGAATTAAAGCGACAGTTCACAGTCATTTACCCTTCATTTTGTTGTTTTAAACGCAGAAGATTAGCTTTTTTTGCTCCGTGTAACACACACACAAAAAAAAAACATCAGCAGAATCCTCATGTTGCTCTTTTTCATACAATATTTGGGGGAAATATCATTGTAATTCATTTGTAATTCATTATCAAGTGTGATAATATAATGTACCAACCACATTCCCAACCTTTTAATTATAAGTGCTAATAAATTCAGCTGCTGTCTTAATCAAATTAAGACATAGAAATGCATATTTACATTTTACTTGGTTGGTTGTCAGGGTTGTTTGATTGATTGGTTGGTTGGTTGTAAGGTTGTTTGGTTTTGGTTGGTTGATTGGTTGTGGTTGGTTGGTTGGTTGGTTGATTATGGTTGGTTGTGATTAGTTGTGGTTGGTTGTTGGTTGGTAGGTTGATTTGTTGTGGTTAGTTGGTTGTTTGGTTGATTGGTTGGTTGTGGTTTGTTGGTTGGTAGGTTGATTGGTTATGATTGGTTGGTTGGTTGGTTGTGGATGGTTGATTAGTTAATTGATTGGTTGTGACTGGTTGGTTGGCTGGTTGATTGGTTGTGGTTGGTAGGTTGTGGTTGGCTAGTTGATTGGTTGGGGTTGGTTGGTTAGTTAGTTGTGGTTTGTTAGTTGATTGGTTGATTTTTTTGGTTAGTTGTGATTGGTTGTGGTTGGTTGGTTAGTTAGTTGTGGTTTGTTAGTTGATTGGTTGATTTGTTGGTTAGTTGTGATTGGTTGTGGTTGGTTGGTTGGTTGGTTGGTTGTTTGGATGTGGTTGATTGGTTGTGGTTGGTTGTGATCAGCAGAATCTTCATGGTGCTCTTTTTCATACAACATTTGGGTGAAATATAATTGTAATTCATTATCAAGTGTGATAATTTAATGTACAAACCACCTTCCCAACCTTTTATTATAAGCGATAATAAATTCAGCTGCTGTAAACATAAGATAAACTATTTTCCACTAAAATAAATACTTGGTTGTTGTTGTTTGTGGTTGGTTGGTTGTGGTTGGTTGTTTGATTGACTAGTTGTGGTTGGTTGTGATTGGTTGTGGTTGGTTTGTACATTGATAGGTTGATTTGTTGTGGTTGGTTATGGTTGGTTGGTTGTGGTTGGTTGATTGTTGTTGGTTGGTTGGTTGATTTGTTTGTTAGTTGTGGTTGGTTGGTTGATTGGTTGTGGTTGGTTAGTTGATTGGTTGTGGTTGGTTGGTTGATTTGTTTGTTAGTTAGTTGTGAATGGTTGATTGGTTGTGGTTGGTTATGGTTCGCTGTGGTTGGTTGGTTGGTTGATTGATTGGTTAATTGGTTGGTTGTGGTTGGTTGGTTGGTTTGTTGATTGGTTGTGGTTTATTGTTGTTGGTTGGTTGGTTGGTTGTGTTTGGTTGTGGTTGGTTTCATAGGTAAATCACATTTTTTTTGGCAAAATTATTTGAATCTTAATCACACATTTTATCAGAAAAATCATTCATTCATCCATGCAGCCCTAAATATAATCATAGTCTGTGGTGTTTTCTTCATAATACAGACGTTTTGGCCACACAAGGAAGATGGAAAAATTATTCAAATACATGTTCTCTAACCATAAAGCTCAATATATTTGTTCTGTGCATAAAAGGGGAAATGAAAAGAAAAGAAAGGAAAAAACACATTCTGCAAGTTCATTCATACTTTCATTGACTCAGATTCTTGCCTATGTAAACTGTTTCCAACCTCTGTTTCCTCTGTGATTTGACAGTTCACATTAATGCTTAGACTCAGTCCTCCAGTCATGCTACCTATCTAATATTCAGGACCAAACTTGATATTATTTATGAGCTGATGGTCTTTGCATGAGTCAGATCATCGCATTTGGTCATTTGCAAAACCTTGTGAGACATTAAATGATCAAAAATTAGATTTTACTGCAACCCAACAGAAGTGAGCAATGTACAGTATTTTAATATTTTAAATGGGTTCTGGTGCCTGATACAGGTTTAGAAGGTGAAATTCTCCATTCAAAGGACAAGAGAGATTTAAGCTGGAAATCATTTATAACACTCCACAGATGTTTATTACCTATTCCAGCCTGATGCCGACGGCACCATAGTAACCAGGAGCAAAGCGAAGCCTACATCTCCAAGCATTATGAGCATTAAGTAGCTGGTAAAGCGAACTTTAAATGGGTGCTCTATATGAGGCAAAAACAAAGTAACTGTTGCTGCCCTAAAGCAAGGACTACCAAGCCAGACAGAGAGCGAGAGATAACACAGAAGAATCTGTCTAAAGGTGTACATAAATTGTATTGTTAATCAAACTGTGTGGCTGATATGACATGATTAACACATCCTATAGATAAAATGAAGTTATCTCTCTCATATATAGAATTTTCATATGTTTGCAAAAATCAGTGCTTAAAGGAATAGTCCACTCAAAAATTCAATTTTACAAGTTACTCGCCTTCAGGTCACAAAGGTGTAAAGTTTGTTTCTTCATCAGAACAGATTTGAAGAAATTGAGCATTATATCACTTGCTCACCAATGGATCCTCTGCAGTGAGTAAAAACATAATAATAATCCAGAATTAAGCCACACCACCCCCAGTCCATCAATTAACATCTTGTGAAGTGAAAAGCTTCGCATTTGTAAGCAACAAATCCATCATTAAGATGTTTTTAACATCACATTACTGTATTTTGCAACACAAAGTCATGAGAAAAACAACATCTGAGATTACAAGCCAAAATACTTGTGATCTGTTTTGAAACTAATCAAGTGTCACCCAAACTCTGACAGAATTACTGTAGTTATGATAATGCTGCTTGTTTGCAAACTTTTTTATTTAGACAAACTGGAAATGTTAATAAGACATTAGTTAAACAGTTTTTTGTGTGTGATTCTGTAAGATTAAAGATTCTAACTGTTTTTTTTTTTTTGCCAAACAATTATTAAATAAATCATTTATTTATTTATATAATTTATTTCTATATAATAGTTATTAGGTGAACAAAGGCCTCTTGTAGCGAATCGATGTGTTTTTGAAAGAAAAATATCCATATTCAAAACGTAATAATCACTTTAATCTATCTTGCGCTCACTGTTGTAAACTAAGCAGTTCCGGGGGAATGACGGATGAGGTCAGGTGCACATGCGCCGCTCAGAAGTGATGCACGTGGAAATGCAGAAGAGAGGTTAAAACAAGACAATGGTCACTAATTAGCAGTGGTGGACGAAGTACACAAATCAAGTACTTGAGTAAAAGTACAGATACATATAGTAAAATATTACTCCAGTTAAAGTAAAAGTACTCCCTTTTCAATTTTACTCAAGTGAAAGTACAAAAGTACTCAATTTTTTATGTACTTAAGTAAAAAAAGTACTGAAAGATAGATGTTTGAAATTTTATATAGGCTACCTAAGTTTTATACTAGCACATATTTTTTTTAAAAAATCCTACTGCTCAAAATACCTGTATTCATAAAGATTCTAAGAATCCTCTCAGAAAACTCTTAATTTAGCTTAAAAACTTTTACGTAGGAGTCTTAGTTTAAGAGCGATTCGGGACCGATCTGAGAGCAACTCTGAGTAAGGAAAAGACAAAAACTTTCATCTTAGTGAGGAGGCGGGGTTGACCCCATTGCTATGTATGACACAATCTTTTGAAGACTGTGATTGGTTGGTTGTCCAAGAAGGAAAAAAAGAGTGATTTTAAGTATAGGCTCTATTCTAATTCTCACTTTGAATTTACATGCATAATTTTTCCTATTTGACGGTTCTCTCACATACACACACACATACACATACACATTATGGGCCCTATTTTAACGATCTGAAACGCAAGTGTCAAAGCGCGAAGCGCAAGTAAGTTTGTGGGCGGGTCTCGGCGCTGTTGCTATTTTCCCGGCGGGATAAATGGCTCTTGCGCCCGGCGCAAATCTAAAATGGGTTGGTCTGAAGTAGCTTCATTATTCATAGGTGTGGTTTGGGCGTAACGTGAAATAAACCAATCCGAGCGTCATCCAACATTCCCTTTAAAAGCAGGTGCGCAAGTTCCATTATAGATTGCTATTATTATGGCGTATTTACCAGGCGCACGCCAGGAGCGGTTCACAGCCGAGGAGACTGATGTTCTTGTAAGAGCAGTGAAAGACAGAGAAGTTGTGTTGTATGGGGATGGGAGAAACCCACCCAAAATAGCGTCGGTTAAACAGGCGTGGGAGGAAATAGCCACAATTGTTTCATCGATTTTTTTTCCTGGTTCTTGACGGACAAACCAATTTGTCAGATGTCCTTATATACATATATGACCTCAAACAGGTCTGATCCTTAATTACTACAATTAGCCTGAATAATTTGTAAGCTAGATTTATGCCTATTTTTTCACATCTTCGTGGCACACCACAATGATTTCCGTCATCTCATGTGTTAATATTTTTTTTAAGTGTAACAATTTATGATTTACAAAAATAACTGTTGCATCTGTGTAGATTACATGAGCAAAGTGTATGCGCGTTGTGCACGCTATACATTATGGTCAAGCATGCGCCCTTAAAATAGCATAATGAACAATGCGCAACGCGCAACTGACTTTAGACTAGGTTTTTTCTGGTCAGTGGCGCAATTGTTTAATAGAACAGCAAAATAGCACCAGGGATTGTTTGCGCCGGAACACGCCTCCTTTTTTGCGCTGAACCGCCCAGGGAGCGCAAGTTCATTCACTAGTTTAGCGACGTGCCTCTGTGGAGGGAAAAGCGCGCTTTGCGCAGGTGCAAAATAGGAATGACACATGCGTCGGTGTACAAAGTCAATTGCGCTGGGTGCAAGATAGGGCCCCATAAGTGTGTATATAAATCCTTTTTTTATTTACCATGCTTGTAATTTCCTATAAGGTATTTGATTGGCCTAGAATGATAAAAATTGTTCCACTCTTTCTAATTACAGTGATTGCTGTCCTATTTAAGTGGCGGTTCGAATGTTGGTTTTAATGTATCAAACATGGAATCAAAACCAAGAATGGCGAAAAAGGCCAAACTGGACAGAGGAACAGTCTTTACCATTAGCCCAGTTAGTGGATGAACACAAGGCCATTCTTAAAGGAGAATTCGGGATGGGTGTCACAGCAAGAGACAAGAAGCAGACATGGGAGCGTATAGCACAAACTATTAACGGTTCATTCCCCCTGCCTGTGCGCACCTATAAGCCTGCTATATTCATAAATGCAGTTATTTGAGCCTGCAAGGTGGGAATGTCCAGTGGAAACGAAATGAACTGCGACACAATAAGATGTTCTGAAAGTGCTGTAATTGTTTGTGTGATCACTCTGCTTACAGAAGGTTGTGACAGACCCAAATCATCACTATTGCATTGTTGCATTTTATTGTTGCATTTTAATATCGTAATGTAGTGATTACTTTAATTTATATATTAAAATATAAATTATTATATAATCTATACCGTCTTATTAACTCACTGTCATCCATTGTCTGCAACACATTTCTTTTTCTTCTCCTCTGCTAAAGAAACTCTTAAGCCTCTTAAAAGTCCTCGTCTGTGCTCCTAACAAGTTTGACCTTAAGACCTCTTTTAAGGGTTAAGATGCTTTCTGAATTACTTTTTTCTTTACTAGGATTTTTTCTTTAATTTTAAGAGTGAACGCCCACATTTCTAAGAATTTTCTTAGAATTTTGTCACTAGGAGCTACTTTTTGCTGTCAGATTCTTCATGAATACGGGCCCAGGGATTTTTTCCAAAATAACCACTATATGGAGTCAAGATATATTTTTGTTGTTGATATGGACTTCATTGACGAGAGTAATATTCACTGTGAGGCTTACACTGTGATGTACCTGAGAGAAAACAGAGATGACCATCTGACTTTCACCAGTAAGAACAAAGTATTTTAAAGTTTGTTGTTTTACAGAACATCACAGTAATATATGACATGATAATAAGGCCTGAAGTTAGGAAGAACATTTTAAGGAAAATATAATTATATTTTCATAATGATTTTTTCCTTCTCAAATCTTGTCTGTGGTGTAAAAACACCCCTGGCCAAACGGGGTGCATCTCTTCCCCTCTTTGATAATTACTGTAGTTACCATGTTCTAAACATCACATCCTTTCTTTTGTCCCTAGATGTAAACTATATATAAATTTAAATTTAAAATATAGGTGGTTGAATAAAAATATTTGGACATTATTCATAAAAAGTTACCTTAAGTTAGCACCAGCAAGCTTGTTAGGTAGACAGTTAGCATCAGCAAACAATATTTACTTCTTTTCAGTACGGTTATGAATAAACATTCATGTCTGTCTACTTGTCTAGTTAATCCAAAGAATATAAATATGTATAACGTTACTGTTGATAAACAATATAAAAACAGACGTCACATAGGACATGGTAGCATTTTAATAAAACTGTTAATATTACAGCAGCGGGGAATTTGAACATGCACGAGTTATTTTATGTAATCCGTGTTAGTTTAATGTGTGTTTTTTTTTTACCTAAAACACAGAGACGCTGATTGAAATGTCTGCATCGTCTGCACTCGAGCATTTGAGTGGGCTTAAACAGATCACTCTTTACAGCGGGTTTAGTTCCCAAACAACTGACAATTTTGACCTAAATATGATTTTCAGTTACAATAATTAATCCTAAATTTCGACATTAATAACTTACTTTTAGCAACATCAGACGCACGCGCGCTCACAAGATCTCCCGGTTCTTACTTCTGGGGACTCGCACTGAACGGTTCATTTGAATCAGTGAGTGGTAGACTCCAGAACAGCTGCAATCGGATCATTCTAATTCGTAAACGAATCGTTTGGTGCGATTCGCGATCCGATTTAAAAGTTTATTTTGAAAAGACTCAGTTCGTTCATGATGAATCAGACACCGCTTCTGCGTGTCGGAGCACGTGATATAGGGAGTAACGATGTGTTTTATGAAATGTAGTGAAGTAAAAAGTACGATTTTATGCTTTGGAATGTAGTTAAGTAAAAGTAAAAGTTACTCAAAATAAAACAACTCCTGTAAAGTACAGATACGTGAAAAATGTACTTAAGTACAGTAACGAAGTAAAGCTACTCCGTTACTGTCCACCACTGCTAATTAGAAGTACAAAACAAGGATTTGTAAAGAAGAATGTTGGAGGATTTCAATATAAGCCAAGGGGAGACTGGTTTTCCTTTGCTAAAGTAATGAAACTTTGCTTTCTTTGCTCCTGTTAACAAACGTTGGTTTTCACGAGACTCACTGGCGTATGCACAACACTGACCTCATGCATCATTCCCCCAGAACTGTTTCCGTTTTACAACTGTGAGCACAAGCTAGATTAAAGTGATTATTACATTTTGAATATGGATATTTTTCTTTCAAAAATGCATTGATTTGCTTCAGAATGCGATTTTTATTAAACTTCTCATGAACCGATGCAGTGCAACACCTGCTGAGTTGCATCCAACAGCTTGAAAGATCAAAGACAATGTTTAAAATAACTCTGACTGGATTTGTATGAAAGAAGAAAGTCATATACACGTAAGATGACTTCGAGGTGAGTAATTTATGGGCTAAGTTTCATTTTTGGGTGAACTAACCCTTTAAATGAATACATTTTTAAAGATAAATAATTTTGTGACCCCTGGTCCTCTGGTTGAAAACCACTGCATTACTGTCACTGAAGCACATTTCCTACAGTATGTGAGTTAATTTCATTTAGGAGATAGATTAAATTATATTGAGACTGTAATTGTAAGCAGATAAATAACTACACAAAAAATTTTGTATAGTTTACTAAATTTTAAATCATTGCAAAATGTTTGGAATTTTAAAAAATATGTCAGTGTTTGTGTCAGTGCAGTTACATGTGTGTCATGCCATGCAATTACTTTGTTTTCATGATCTATCAATGGTATAATTTCTGAGTATTTCATTAAAGTATAAAATTTTAAGCACATAATTTTTGTCATTTAGAACTTACATTTTTGTTAGGAAAATTATGACATATCAGTGGCATCACACCTTGCAGTACATTTTTACTTTTTATCTTTGTCCTAAATTGTGTTGCCATCAATCAAAGTCATTGTCACAAGGAAATTAACATGTTCTTTTTACAATAAAGAGATTGGTAGCACATTATTTTACAGTCCTGTTCCGCATGTACATACTATGTACTTATTATAGTAATTACAATAACTATGTAATAACTAGGTACTAACCCTGAACCTACCCCTAAACCTAACCCTACCCCATGTAGTTACCTTGTGTTACCAGAACCAGAAGTGCAGCCAAGAGATCTAAAAAAGATTTTAATGTTTCATGCTTGAGTCCAAATGATCTTTTTAACAAATGCTAACAGAAACTAAGGTCAAGGTTAGAACATAGATTAAACAGAGATGCAAGCAAAATCTGTAATCACACATTCAGATAATTCTTTTTTTTTTATTAAAATCAGACAGCAGATGTAACATTATGATCTAACATGGGTCCAATCAGAGAGAGTGAATGTTGTTTCATTAAGTGATAGCACAGCCAGCTTCCACTTCATCTATTTAACCTCTGGACCCCTGTGGTATAGGATCTGCCCCGTCCCACGAGGGCAATAGATAATGAGAACATCCAAGGACAACAAAAAACAAGGCCAAGAAAAAGCCAGAAGAACACTATCAAACCAGCTACATTATTAGTCTAGTGTCAATTGCTCTGGCCTAAACAATGGCCTAACCTTGAGGCAGGCACGAAGGGGGACTTTACAGACCAACCTGGGACAGGGTGGAGGAACAGAGTGTACAGTAAGGAGGATGTTTGTTTCATTCTGCGTGCCACCACATGCTTCCCATTATTCCACTCCAAACACTCTTAACAAATAAGGTTACAAAAGGGGTTTCCAAAGCAATGCCATTAAAGAACCATTTTTTAGTGTAAAGAACCTTTTGTGCAATGGAAAGATTGCATCCATCTATGCCAACGAAGAACCTTTATAGTATATGTACTGCATATTTCTGTGGTGCTTTGGATCCAAGGGACGTTGCAAGAGGAGTTAACTGAACGTTTCCCTAATATTAACATATACCAACCTTTTCAGTTTACCCCAGACACAGAGACTAGAGGAAAGAATAAAAGCACCTCCTATCATCATAAGTGGATGAGGTTTGCCAAGTTTCCATGTTTCTGTTTATATTGGCCACTCATATCTGGCAAAAAAAAAAAAGAACGAAAGAAACACACAAATTTGAAATGTGTCTTCAGAATGTCCTCACCGTGGACCTGGTGTCTTTCAAGTTTTGTCAGCAAAATATTTTGTCAGGAGGTGTACTACACAGTACTAGAGATTATGCAAACAGGACAATAACATTTCAACTCAATGGAAATGCATATGCTAAACTGGTGCCAGAGAGTGAATGATTCGAAAAACTAAAGAATTTTGATTCTATGTCAGTGCACAGTTCTGGAGTCATTTGGGTGCCTTGGGTATCTGTGGAAAAAAGTATACACTTTCTTTTTAAGAGTACTTATTAGGCTACGGAAATATGGAAATTGAAAAAGAGTTAAAGTATTGTTTTAGACACTTTTTTTAAATTATATTAAATGCAGCTTGAGTGTTTTAGTAAGACTTCGGTACATCTTTTTGTGTAATTTCATAATTCTATGTGTACTGACAAGCATTTATGACAAACTAAAACATTTCTATTAAAACTTCTATAGCATGCATTTAAATTTGAAATGGTGAAGGTGCAATTCCGTAGATTTATATTCAAGCAGTTACAATTCTGAAAACATTACAACCATTTCTGTATGTAATGCTGCATATTTGTTTTTAGAACCGAAGGGGAAGTACATAAATTGCAACATGAAGTGTGAATTCACCTGAGATGACACTCGTGAGGAGCCTGCTCTAGCTCTCAGCTGGATCTCAGCAGTGAGGACAGAAACAAGTCTGTGTCTGCCGTGTTTACCAGCAGCTTCACAGGACGGTGGAGCAGGGGAAGACACAGACACTGGGCTCAGATGAAAGCAGGCCTCAGCGCAGTGAGGAATTCATGCAGTTTGCACAAGCATGGCCACTGCACTGACACAAACACAAAGCCATCCAACCCTTGCTGAAAGAGTGACAATCCACATTTAAATCACATTTAACAATGCAACACATACGCTTTTCAATGCAATAGAGAAAATCATCTAAGAGACCCACATTATCAGCTATTACAAAGATGCAACCACATCGTAGCTGCAAGCAAAACTACCCGGTAAAGGTTTAAATGCCTGACATGGCATTATATTCGCAGTACAAAAATGTGAGAAATCACAATTGATGAGTGTTTACAAATGCAACGTTTAAGTGTTTTTAGCTATACCTGTGTGGTTTCCTGTTTACACCTGTATTTTATGATTACCACCTGTAATCCAATTACAAAACAATTATTGTTTATAATAGGTGTTAAAGGGTTAGTTCACCCAATAATCAAAATTATGTAATTAATAACTTACCCTCATGCTGTTCCAAACCCGTAAGACCTCCGTTTATCTTCGCAACACAGTTTAAGATATTTTAGATTTAGTCTGAGAGCTCTCAGTCTATGCATTTAAGCTGTGTGTACGGTATACTGTCCATGTCCAGAAAGGTAAGAAAAACATCATCAAAGTAGTCCATGCGACATCAGAGGGTCAGTTAAAAAATTTTGAAGCATCGAAAAGAAATTTTGGTCCAAAAATAGAAAAAATTATGACTTTATTCAGCATTGTCTTCTCTTCCGTGTCTGTTGTGAGAGAGTTCAAAACAAAGCAGTTTGTGATATCTGGTTCACGAACGAATCACTCGATGTAACTGGATCTTTTTGACCCATTTCACCAAATCGAACTGAATCGTTTTAAATGGTTCGCGTCTCCAATACGCATTAATCCACAAATGACTTAAGCTGTTAATTTTTTAATGTGGCTAACATTCCCTCTGAGTTCAAACAAACCTATATCCCGGAGTAATTAATTTACTCAAACAGTACACTGACTGAACTGCTGTGAAGAGAGAACTGAAGATGAACACCGAGCCGAGCCAGATAACGAACAATAGACTGACTCTTTCACAAGTAAAGAACTGGTTGCATCGGTTTTCGGATCACCAGTAGTTCTTTCGGACAGTTCGATTCAATAAACCGTTTGAAGAAAACGGTTCACCAGTTCGCGCTCGACGTAATGGCGTCATTGCCGATGATTGCCCTTGAGTCAAGACTTCGGTTTACCTGGGCTCATAACATTAGCACAGAATCAGTTCAGAATCAATCACCAAAAGAATCAGTTCGGTTCAGACACTCTGTGTGTCAGTCTGCTTCACGCTGAATCACATATGCGCAGTATCATTAGCTCCTCGGTCCTCAAATCAGATGCAGACCGTTTTCTTCAACCGGTTAATTGAATCGAACTGTCCGAGAGAACTACTGGTGATAGTATATTAGTGGTGGGCCATTATCGGCATTAACGTGGTGCGTTAACGTGAGACTCTTATCGGGCGATAAAAAAAAAATATTGCCATTAATCCATTCTCAAAATTGGGTAGGGAGCTGGGTCTATACTAAGCAAGCTATGATATTTTATCATAGCATTATCCCCTTGATATTTTTGCGCGGATGTATACCTAGCCGAATCTTAATACCTGTGTGTATGACTACTGTGAAATAAATGACCACATCAAACGTGACGTGCTAACATGGATGCAGCTAAGATGCCGCCGGGTTTGCTTCAGGGAATTTATTTTTTGAAGAAGCTTCCCAATGGAAACCTCGAAAAGACGCATGCATGTTTCACATATACGCCGTCTGCAGTATGTATGCAGTCCGTGTGTGTTACGTATGTGGTGCTGAAGCAGCACGAACTCTATGTATTTTCACACAGGACGCGTTTGCAGTCCGCTACTCGGTACTTAAGCGATCGCTGCACTGCTGCACACGCAACGCTCCTGGAACACAACTGGAATCCGTTAACAGGGGTGCCTAAAAAAAATATGCAATGGAGGTCAAGACCAAATTCGGATCATCATGTAATACCATGATTTCTTCATGTAATACCTTGACATTGTTTGTTTTGTCATTGTTGTTGTTTTAAATAAAGAGTACTGTTTGTTAACTGTTTATCATGTTTTAGAACTAGAAGTAATAAAACATTTTAAGAAGTTTTCATTTTAACTTGTATTTTGGCTTTGTGAGTTTTGTATTGTGAGATCAGGATCACATACAGAAACAAATCATAACATGGAACAATATCTCTCTGTAAGTTACTTCTGAAAGCATGTAGGGCAGGGATAGGCAACTCTGGTCCTGGACGGCCACTGTCCTGCAGAGTTTAGCACCAACCCTAATTAAACACACCTGAACAAAGGCAATCAGTGTTTTCGGGATTACTAGATAGATACAGGCAGGTGAGTTTTTATGAGGGCTGAAGCTAATCTCTGCAGGATAGTGGCCCTCCAGGACCGGAGTTGCCTATCCCTGATGTAGAGCAATGGAGAAAATTTTTTTTTAGAGTGAGGTCCAAAAACACACAGACAGAAACTAGGGACCTATAAACAGTGCAGATTTTTACATATATCTTCATTTAGATTTCAAAAAACCTAAAACTGGAGTTTTGACTTTATTTTCCACCTCAAAAAAGTTCCCAGATATTCGTTGTGTCCTCAGATTTATGGAGCCCACTGTTCTTCCCTGTCATCTTGTAAGAGAGAGTCCTCAGCTCTGTGCGTTTGTCCTTTGGACTCAGACTAAATCCACACCTTGAGAACTTTAATAACATAAGAGGATTCGGCTGGCAATCTAATGAAGGCTGTAGAGTGTCAGCTGATTCATTAGACATGGACAATGAGAACAGCAATGCAACTGGGCAAGAGTTGAGGTTAGCAGAAAAATGAAACAAAAGCATCTCACAATCTCTAATAAACTGACACAGGTTTGAAAAAACACAACAAACTGTTTTAAGTTAAAGGGATAGTTCAGCCAAAAATGAAAATGCTCTCATCGCTTACCTCCAAACTTACATGAATTTCTTTATTCTGTGAAACATATACTTTGAGAAGTTTGGAACAATATGAAAGAGAAAAAATGATGACAGATTTTTATGTTTATTTGAACTATCCCTTAAAGCTAAGTTAAGCTAGATTTGCAAGCAAATTGAAAATCACTTCATGTTGCTGAAAGATTTTACATTCCCAAAAATACAAGCATGAATTTCCCTTAGTGCTGAAAGTCACAACCTAAATCATAGCACAATTTAATAACTTTGCATTTTATCCAAATCAACTTGCAAATGAGAATAATACAATCAAATTATACGTTTAGAGAAGAAAACAGCAGTCAAGTGCTTGAGAACAATTAAATGCTAGAGCACACAGTAAGTGGAGAACAGCAGGAAAAATAACCAATTGAAAAAACAAGTTCATTATGTACAGCTATATGTTAAAAGTGGGACTGAATTTTTATCAAATGCTGCGTTTTCACAAGGTCTCTGCCTGTTAATCTTGACAATTTCTTGGATATTTTTGAATTAAATCTTAATGCAGCAGCAAATGTCCCACAAGTTGGACTCATTTAAAAAAATGACTATTGATAAAATAAAAAAAGCACAAACACTGGATTAATAAACAGGCCTATGCAAGCAAAGTTACATACTAAGTTTAAATTAAGTCAAATAAATAAAGGCATGCTGACACTATGGGAATATTATGGGTTATTTCCCTACTACAGAAATTTTAACCGTGCACTGCAGTCATGATGTATTTCTGTGAAGTTAGCATCACCCTCGTTCACTTCACAAAAAAACGCAATAGGATTTTGGATTATTGTAGAAAATAAGCTCTGTGATCAACAAACATTTATTATTTCTTACACATTTTGTTCATTATGATAATCTTCACAAAGGAGCACAACCCTTTATGAATTCTGAAGCCTAAATACAATTCCCATAAGTAAAAAGCTAAACATCTTCTATGAACAAACGACACAACAATCACATCACTATCATTAAGTTTACCAGCAAAAAACGTTTTCTGTTAAAAGTTGAGTTTGAATAGTTTGCAAGAGTGTGATTACAATCAAAATGAGGTTGTGAATTCTCAAAATGATTTAAATATCAAAAGGGGGTGTTACTGATTTATTTTATGTCATTGAATAAATGTAAAAAAATATATTTTGAGCTTGTGATGACCACCACACTGTCCAGCGGGTCAAAGGGGCGGATGAAACGCTTCTGGGTTTAAGAAGAAAGTCGATCCTGTAACCTGCGTGTTTTCTTGCATTGTCTACTCCTTGAATCTTTGATTAACTTCCAGCATATTTAACACACAGTTTGTGTCTGGGTCACGGCAGCATAGACAAGAGATCAGAGTTCAAAAGCTTCAGGCACTTTTCATATATGCCTGATACAAAATGTGAAAAGATCAAAAGAAAGTCACTTATCCAATGTTCAGGCTTGCTACATATGTTATATGTGTTTCATGGTTACACAATACTGCCCAGAGAGGTGCCACAACAATTCAGTTATTGAACGTATCATCAGTTCAATCCCAAACATATCTCTATATTTAGGTCTTTAGAAATATAGGCTAAACCCTTTGTATTTTAGGATGGTTTCATATGGTCTTGAAAATGGTAAATTAATTAATATTTTAAATATACACCTGGAAAAAATGAGAGTGCACACATTGTATTTTCTTATATATATAGTCTGAGATCAAGGTTTTTGGAGTTGCAACACATTTTACACCATTAATTAACACTGCCTTGTCATTAACATCAAATTAGCTGTTCATTTGTTTTATAAGAATTGTTTTCAAGTTCTATATGTATATGAAGTGCATCAATGGATTTGATAATGAAGTAACAGATTAATCAATTCATCAATAAGGCGTTTTCCTTTTAAAACAATCCCTTCTCACCAATGGAAATAACGGTTTGTTAAACTTAAGAGCATCTTCATGATGGATTTGTTTATTACAAACACACAGCTTTTCACTTGACAAGACTGGAGTGGTGTGGATTAATGTGATGTTTTTATCAGCTGTTTGGACTCTCATTCTGACGGCACCCATTCACTGCAGAGCTTCCATTGGTGAGCAACTGATATGATGTTAAATTTCTCCAAATCTGTTATGATGACAAAACAAACTCATCTTCATCGAGGATGGGCTGAAGGAGAATATATTTCAGTAACTTTCCATTTTTGGATGAACTGATGACCTTTCGTGCAGAGCTATTTTCCAACAAGTGTAAACAATGTGTATAAAACCAACCAAAAGAAAATCAGCTTCTTAACAGATAAGCTCAATTTAGCTCACACATCGACCAATATAGGTCGGTAACACTTATGAGTAAAAAAAAAAAAAAAAATGGACTGGCTCTGGAGAATATAATCATGAAAATAAATAACCAATAAGTAAAATATTAGAAAACAAGCTCTGTCTCAAAACAATTTACTCTCTTCTCTCAATACAGACAAGTGCATTAAATTGAACGTTATAAGTGACTCATTTATTTTCTTACTTTATTACTACTTTACTACTAAGTACAAAAAACAAAAATAAATCTTCTTTTGTTTTCACCAGAAGAAAAAAACTCATACAGGTTCGAAACAAACTTGAGGATGATGAATTGACAAAATATTCATTTTTGGCTGAACTATCCCTTCTTGAACGCACCTCGGACAACTCAAAATGCTGTCTGTGAACATCTACCAGTCAGAAATAAGCCGGTTCGTCGACTGGTGTGATAAAAATGATTTCATAATAAATATAAAGAAAATGGAGGAGATTATATTCGATCCAAAATGTATAGGTGACTTGTAAGAAACTTACAAGTATTTGGTTGTTTAAATAGACAGCTCACTTACTTGGGGAACTCACACGAAATGGGTTTGTACTCAGCTGCATCAGAGACTGTACTTATTACGTAGATAACGTTTTTACAGGGTTAAAGGTACAGGTTGTAGGACCTGCCACTTGGGGGGCGCAGTACCAAAACAATAACAATCGTGTGGCTGTATGACGCTAAGAAGGAGTATGGAATGATGGGATTTGTTGTCTTCTACCCAACCGCTGAGGGCCATCAATCAGACGGAAAGATAAATCATGGATTTAACGCGAGTTCAACAATTTGCGCGAGTTGATTACATACAAAGTCAATGCAAAGACGCGATCAGACGCATCCTCGCATGGGTCTAGAGATGCGATGCCCCGCATTTGGTGTGTATTCCCCATAATACTAATCTTGTTGATCGTTATAATAGTTATAATGAGCAAGACACTTAACCCCTAGTTGCTTCAGAGGCGTGCAACCTCTGACATATATAGCAATCATAAGTTGCTTTGGATAAAAGCGTCAGCTAAATGAATAAATCTCACTTGTCAACTCACCTGTCGAGTAAAACACAAGCGAGATCGGCATCTCTTTCTAGTTGAAGTTTGTTGCAAAGCTGTCTCCATCTAGAAATCTAGTGGTTTGCTGGACGCTAGACACTATTTCTGCATTTGTCCACACACTGTTGTCATGTGGTTTCCATGTCATTAAAGGTGGTCACAAAGGGTAATTAACGTCATCGACAAGCGAATGCACTGCCCCGTGTCACTGTTTAGAATGGGAGTTGAAAACATTAGAGATATTGTTAGTAATCAGCTGGATAAAATATATAACACTAGCCCAGTGGGTTTTGGATATCTTACTGCAAATATCTTACAAATTGTACCTTAAATAAGAAAATCATGATGTTGTTCTACAAAGCTGTTTTAGAAAGCATAGTTAGGTATGGTGTTACAGTATGGTTTGGAACTATACAGTTTAAATCTAAATTAGCACACCTGGTGTTGACAGCACTAAAAACTGATGGACATGAAGAATACTAGAATCTTCAACATTTATATGAGAATTGCATTCTGAATCAGGTACAGAAACTTTTTGTATTCACAGTATGAAATGCTCCCCTCCGGTAGAAGATATAGAGTCCCAATGTGCAAACTTAATAGGTATAAGAATTCCTTTGTGCCTGTATCTGTATAATTAATTATCTCATTAATTCAAGGACAATAAAATATACTACTACTACTACTACTACTACGGTACTATCTCTAATGAGGTTTTGGACCAGAGATACAGTTGAAAAAACAAATGAAGCGTTTTTGTCATTCCAAACATATCTGCTCCAAATACTGAAAAAAATAAATGTAAAAATTGAATCCAGTTCCTTTAATAAATTGTTCTGAAGTGTAAGTGGGACCTTTTTTGTTGTTGTTGTTTCAAAAAATGTATTCATCTCAGACTCTAAAATAGCTTTTAGCTATAACTTTTGTGGTATTTTTATTTTAAATCCTTATCCAGTCGTCATAAGCGAATAGCAAGGCTATTATCATTAACTTTAATCATTATCATTAACATTATCATTAATTACTTAACATAAATTAACACCTGAAAAATGAAATCTTTAAAATATATTTAAAAACAATCTTTTGTCAATGCAACATATCTCATTTTCGCTTAAATTAAGTATGAAAACTAAATAAACTAAAACTTATAAAATTAGATACAACTATAGACAATTTTTTTTTATTTTTTATTTGAGTTATTTTATAATAGTCGAAGTGTGACAAATATATTTTTGAAAAGAGAAATGTTCAAATGTAATATCTCCAAATACTTCATGGTATTTTGAGATTGATTATAACGTGACTTTACTGGACACATCTAGAGAAGCTTACAGTCTATGTCACTGACTCTATAGCACATACGAGGGGAACGCAGGGCACTAATGCTGTGAATGAAAACAGGATTTGCCTCTATAGAAAACAGTGATCAGCTGCATGGAATTAATCAGACTCTTGGCTGGAGTTCAATCCCACATCACACAGCCTCTCAAGCTGGACAATGTGTTTTCAAAGCAGTTCCCCTCAGCTCATACCAAACAACAGCTCGCTAAAAATAAATTCACCAGCCACTTCTCCAGGGCGTTTTGCCATCCTTCTGGAAATGCACAGCCATATGCTTAGCTGCCTCTCATCCTCACTGTCATCCCCGTGACATGACACACAAGTTCATTAGCCAGTTTACACAGCAGGGACGCGGGAGGGGAAACAACAATGTGAAAAGGTCAACTGCATATGTCAGAGAGTGACAGGAATACTGAAAGAGCGAAGACGTGAAATAAAGAAACACAACTGGCCCTGGTCCATGAGAAAAGGCCTAATCCACAACTTTAAATAAGCTCATTAGACAGAGGCCTGTTTCCCAAAGCCCCAAACTCTCACGCAGTACTGCTATACATCATCATTTCTCTTTTTCACTTTCTAATGCTTGTACAATTACTCTACAAGCAGTTTCATAACCTTATAATAACTGAGAGACTAATAATGGAATAATTCATGTCACATTAAATAACTGCTTAGGAAGGTGATTACGATGATCTCTGGTGTTGTCAAAAGACCCAGGACTTCGGTACCAAGTCGGTACTAAAATAAATGAAAATGAAAAGTCAACCCGGTTCTTGACGCATACAGCCCTATGAATTCCGCGAAGCAGAAAACGCGGACAAAATCTCAAAATCTAGTCATATATATATATATATAAATAGTCATATTAATATGAACAGTCACGGAATTTATCAAAGTTGGCATAAATTAATCAAATCAAATCTCAATTTACCAGTATGTGTAAATGTTAAGCCGCAAAAGCTGGTTGAAATATCTCTGTGTGACTGACTGAATGAAGCAGGTGACGCTTGCAGTATTTTCAGCATCTGCCGTCTCAATGAGGACATAAATACATAAACAACATCACCGGAACTGTTCTGAGTCACTTCACAAGCATTTTACCGTTTCATTTGAGTACAACCAGTGTCAATTTAAATGTATTAACGGCAACCCGCCAATATAAAAGTTCATTTTTACATAAAGGCATTGTGCAATAAATATTACTATTATTTAGTAGAATGTAATGTTATACTGCTACTACTGTTGAAAAAAATTTATAAAACTTTATTTTTTTAAGAAATAAATCACACAATATTTCTTCCATGTTTTAATTTTAATAGTAAATGCGATTTATTTACCAAAGAATAAAATGTGTTTAAATTTCATTAATTAAAAGACGAATTAAATTTGGGTGAAACTTGTTTACTGTTTTTCATAATTATATTACTTATAGAAAAACTTTAAACACAATTGTTAATAAGTATAAAGAATGGCATTGGTTTTATTTTTAGTGATAAAAAGTGATTGTTTATTTGTGGTTGTTTATTTAATAGTGGTTGTTTATTTAATACTCTAGGCCAGAGGTCTCCAAACACATTCAGGCTAAAGACCTTTTTCTTGGCTAGAGAGACGCAACAGGTGTTTCATATTATATCAAATGGAGTGTTGTATTCACATATTTGTTATGATGCCATTTGCCAATATTGATGTACAGAGTCAAATGCACTACATACTACACTTTCATCTGAATAAATACATTTTATTGACAAGGGAGCTGAGCTTGAGCTTCCTGACTTTTGTTGAAGTATTGACTTCCTGTAGAATAAAGATACATTATCTGCATAACTGCAAGACATTCATTCAGAAAAATGGGTAACACATCATTAATTGGACAACTGAAATCAATGTCTAAGTGTCAAGAATGTCATGCTTTGACTATGAAACAAAATCAATAACAACAGCAGCAGCAGCGGCCAGCAGACGATCGCCAAGAATTGCAAATGAGATTAGGTTGTGTCTTACGTAACATTTGCGACTAAAGCCCAGATTCAGGATACTACACTACACACCTAGCAGTAACACTCGTCATTGACCAAAACATATAAAGAGATGAGAATCTACATCAAATCACCGCACAGATTACAATCTAAGACTGTGGCCTCTCTCTAAGGCTGACATGTCCAACACAAACCACATAAAGATCATCTAATGCGCAGGAAATTAAACATGCACCAACAGAGGATCTCAGAGAGAGGGGTGTATTTCACGAGAAAGCTGCCCATAATAACTCTCTAAGTATGAGAGCCACCGCAGCGAGGGCTCAACAAGTTTGTGTTCATAGAAAGTGCTGCTCTTTAATATTGTTCAGGCCAGTGCTCTGATTGTGAACTTAAAGCTAAAACTATTCAAATTAGATTTAAAAAAAAAAAAAACTATTTCAGTTCAGTGAAATAAAGATGAGATAAATAATATTACATGAAAAACACTTAAATGAAAATAAGAAATAACTGAGATTAATAAGATGAAGTGCCAATATTACTTAAAGTAAAACAGAAATAAAAACTGAAATATACAACAACAACAAAAAAACTTAAATAAAAATAAAAATATTATATAAAATGAAAGCTTAATATTAATACTAAGAAATAAGAAATTATTTAAACAAAAAAAAAAAGAATATAAATATTCACTTAGTTAAAAAAAAAAAGTTTTTTCCCCCAGTAAAACGTTCTTAAAATCAGTTTTTTTTTCTTCTTAGTGAAAAGAACATTTTAATAGTTTAAAGAACCATTTCCCACTATAAAGAACCTGCACTGGAAAGATTTCATGAATGTTAAAAGGCTCTTCATGAAACCGTCAATGGCAATAAAGAACATTCACTTTCACAAGCATTGGCTTTTCTCATAAACACCTTCAAAAAAGTCATATTCACTCCCTTTAGACATTTCTTTTTCAGCTTTCTTCAACCATTGTATATAAATCTCTGTGAAACAACACAAGTTCTCTGATGTGAAAGTTCATTTCCCTGTAGCCGAAGGAGACACAACATGCACTGAAACATGGAGGACAGTAAAACACAATGAGGATGAAAGTTTGTTCTCACAGAAAAGACTGATTACATATTCTCCACAATTATACTGTCTTATTCCACAGTGTTTGGCACACAGCAGATGGCTCCATGTATAATGTGTTAAATGGATGTCAAACTCCATCAGGAGGTCCATTAACCATGTCTGAATGTCTAATGAAGTTAAATATCACACAGAACCATTCATCCCATCAGAGATATTTATACACCAGATAAAGAGTGCTATGCTGATGTAGGTTACAATACACACACACACCGCCCCCTTAAACAATATGTGTGTATCATCTCACACAAGATCATTTATTTGGTCAACATTAAAACAATTAGTCACTATGTAAACTAACAACAAAACTGCTTGACAGTGCAGATGAGCATCACCATAGACTGTGCATTACCATAGACTGTATAAAGTGCATTACACAAGACGATCGGGCTGCGTCCCAACTTCTAGTGAGCACTACCTAGGCAGCATTTTTGTCTAGGTGGGCAGCGCACTTGGTTTTGGAACACAGCCTGCGCGTGCACGGAGCAGCATAAGTCCAGAATGAGTACAGTGTTGGAAAAGTGAGCAGAAAGTGAGTTACCTTTGGAGTAGAGGGAATTGGGCGAATCGAGGTCGACATCCGCGCTGAAGAGCGAGGTGAAATCAGAGGGCATCGCAGTGCTTCCGATCCAACAAGAAAAGACTCGGACTTGCTCTTCAAGTGCAGCTTCTAACAAACTGTCATGGTTTAGTTTGGCCGAAACGAAAAATCAAAACAAACGAAAGTCATGTGCAGAGAAAACAGGCAGTGACACTTCTGAATATCATAAATAAAGGGTTTGCGTCGCTCCGCGCTCTTCGTAGTGTGTGCAGGTGTGTGTGTGTGTGTGTGTGTGTGTGTGTGTGTGTGTAAACACTCCGCCAGCGAGCGCGAGTTTGTCTGTTTCCTCTGTGGCCCCGCCCACTCCACGCGTCATCGCTTCACAATCACAACACTGAGCTTACTCTGTCAAAATATATGGATGATATTAATGAAAACACTCCGTTTGTTTACATCAACCAGAGTCCAAGAGAAAACTAGTTTTGGTTGGGATTTGACCTCAAGAGATTTTTTTATATATTTTAAATAAAAAAGCATATATGTTAACTTTATGCTGAATCTTATTATTTTATTTGATAAACTCCATAGGCTAATCATATTTCAATTCATTATTCAATTTGCCAAAGAGTTAAAGTTAACTGGAATATTGACGTTTTTTCCGCCTATTCTTGTCAAATTATATTTTTGTATATTTATATGCTATCTGAAATGTAAATTGTAAACCCGATTTTTATTTATTTAATTATTTATTATGATGTATTTTTATAATTGTATATGTTTCTGTTTTGTTGTAGTTTCTAATTAAAAAATAGATAAAAACACTGAGGGTTAATTAGGCTGAATTCAATCTTAGTTAATATAACACAGATCACTTTACCTGCCACAATAAGTTTTTGAATAATAAAAAATAATAAATTCAGAAATATGTCGGAAAGAATTCTTGGGGTATTCTCCTGTCCAAAAAAAAAAAGCTGTTTAAATGTCTTTTTACATTAGGCTATATACTGTGATCCAGTAAACTATAAACATGCAATGTTCAGTGACAGTATTTCACCTAGGGGCTATTTTTGGCATCACTGTAAGGATGTAGTTACCTACTTATTTTGTAATAGTGTTGACTTCAAAGTGATTTGGGCTAACTTTTCAAAATTTTTAAAAACATTATTTATCATCAAACGTCTGCACGAATAAAGTTGTAAATAAATAATAATAATAACTGAGGGGCTTACATGCAACCATTACAAAAAAGTTAAAATGGTCATTGCTCCAGAAGTAAGCACGATGCATTAAGATCCAGGGATGTTTTTTTTTTTCATTCTTGTTTCATTTTTAATTTCTTTCATTTAGTACTGCTCTTCAGAAGCTACAGAAGATGTTTCCAGAAGACAAAATAAATTCATTTTACCCTGATCTTCAAAGGATCTTCTCCAGGCTCTTCATGCATCGTTTTTTCTTCTGGAGCATCAGTGACCATTTCAACCTTTTGAAAGAGTTGCATGTAATAAGTCTCTCAGTTGTCCCCAGTGAGAAAAGACTGATCTCAAAATCATACATTCTATATGAGTGGAAGATGTTTATAGGATCTTTGTTAGACAACAAACCTGTGTGCTTGTGTTTAACAAAGCCATCAGTGTCTAGGAGTCACGCCATCATGTCAGAGCTGTTCCTGGGAAAAATTAAGCCATTATTGTCTAGAGACCACGCGAGCGAGCTGTGAGGAGCGTTTGACACCGACACATGATTCATATTCAGCATAGACTCACTATTGTCCTCACACAATGAACGTTAATGTCAGAGCTGTGTACTAGACAGGACTGAATTAAGAGTGGATTTGAAATCAGGTCGAGAATTTTTGAGGAACAGAATTCCAATTCAGATTTCAATGTAAGGAATTACACTTAAAATCAACTGAATTTCAAATAATATATATAAAAAAAATCCTAGAGTTTGACAGGAAAAGCTTGTCCATACAAACTTTAAATGTGTGAAAGTTTTATAGTTTAAAAGCCATGAGGAGATACTGTAAGCCATTGTTAATAAAGAACAATTCATTAATTATATATCCTTAACTGTGTAAGCATGAAAAAAACAAGTGAGATTAGCCGATCAACTTGTGATCACAATTATTTAATAATAGGCAGATCATCAGAAAAGCTACATTGAATAGTTATTAACTCTCCTTTATAATACCTCTTGAGATGTATCTCCATATGATTTGTTGTTAGTTGTGTTTCATATTAATACCAGGCTGCCACAGTATTAGTACACTGTTTCAGCCCTGCCATTTCAATCATGCTCACAAAGTCCACACAATTTGTGTATCATAATTACCTTAAAATACAATTTGACAAATGTTTATAGCCCTGCCATTATTTTATCTGTATTATTTTATAACTTTGTAGACTACTCAGTGCTTTATTACCCTATAATACACATACCGACTAAACATTTAGACATTCTAAGATGATTCATCACAACAGTAAATGATTTGCAAACAGATTATGCATTTATTTATTTTTTTTGTCAGTACTACATATCAACTTACTATAATAACTGGGACTTCCATTTAACTAACTAACTAACTAACTAACTAACTAAATAAATAAATAAATCCTATGCATGAACGTAACACCTAAAAATTGCCACAGAAACAAAATACACAGCATCATCTTGTGTACAATTAGCGTTATAAGTAATCAAAACGATTACAATGTTTCTGCATTCACAGATAAAAGGATATTGAATATTTTCGTTATTGTGCATTAATTATATCTAAGTAAATTTTGGTTTTATATCAAGAAACTATGCATTTGATGTATTTAACACACCGACTTCAATTAAAGATGGTCAGGGTGTAGTTCCTCCTCCGGGCCGCTGGGCGCTCGAGTGCGTCACGCGTCAGGCAGAAGCGGAAGCGGAAGCAGCGGCGTCCATCAAACTAGTGTGCTGAACAACAGAAAAGCATTATATTTTCTTGAAATATTCGGATTTATTGGGTAAAAATGCCGGATTTAGCGGTAGAAAGGGTCGTCGTTCATCCCTTGGTGTTATTGAGTGTCGTCGACCACTTTAACAGGTAAATCTGAGTGTTGTGAAGGCTCTGTATTAAAACTGTTAACTCACTGTCATTTATGTATCAATGAAAGTAGCCGCTACAAGCTAGCAGTCACAGTCTAAGAGCAATTATACAAATAAACAATATTGTAAGAATAGGTTGGAAATGTTATATTATGGTGATGCATACCGGCTCAGCTTCATAGCGTTTAAAGTCTGTTGTAAGATATTGTAAAAGTAAGCAGATGTCTGTCAGTTATTATGATATAATTAGTTATTATGATCAACTCAGCAATATATATCTGATCGTTTTTCTCACAAGTAGACCTATAAACACTCCGAACATGAACAATCAACACAAAAACTCCTAAATTTTATAATCTATTATAATTATGTGCCCCTGGAGCACAAAAGCATTCGTAAGCAGCACGGCTATATTAGTAGCAATAGTCAATATTACATAATATGGGTCAAAATTATATTAGTTTTCTTTTCTGCCAAAGGTCATTAGGATATTAAGAGAAGATCATGTTCCCTGGATATGTTTGGTAATTTTTGTACTGTAAATGTATCAAAACTTAATTATTGATTAGTAATGTGCATTAATAAGAGCTTCTTTTGGACAACTTTAAAGACGATTTTCTCAGTATTTGGATTTTTTTTTTTTTTGCACCCTCAGATTCCAGATTTTCAAATAGTTGCATCTCAGCCAAATATTGTACTTTCCTAACAAACCAAACATCAATGGAAAACATATTTATTCAGCTTTCAGATAATGATAATCACAAAACTGACCCTTAACTGTAATATAAATGTAATAAATAAATTTATTGCATGTCAAGGTATTTATGTTACATGCTTAGCTTTTGGAACCGACACTTTCAGACATGATCTGACCTCGCTCATATTTAAAGAGCCATTTGAAGATGTATTCAAAACCAGTGTTTTTCTTTTGTGTTCTTTGTGTTCACATACATTTGTTTTGTAGGATTGGTAAGGTTGGCAGTCAGAAGCGAGTTGTGGGTGTTCTGCTGGGTTCGTGGCATAAGAAAGTGCTTGATGTGTCCAACAGCTTCGCTGGTATGTTTGCAGCTCTTGGTGCAAAATACACTTCTTTCCAGTTGAAATATAGTTGATGTAATATTTTAATCATGTGGCAGTGCCTTTTGATGAGGACGACAAGGATGATTCAGTCTGGTTCCTGGACCACGACTACCTGGAGAATATGTACGGCATGTTCAAGAAAGTCAATGGTAAGATTGCTGTACTATGTCCATGTAAAGAATCAATATCATACAAACGCGTTGTTGAGTTTTTGACATGTCATTGCTATAAGACACAACCTCATGTCCAAACTCATGTTGTTGTTGTTGTTTTTTTTCCCCAATTCTAGCAAGGGAGAGAATAGTTGGGTGGTACCACACAGGCCCAAAGCTGCACAAAAATGATATTGCCATAAATGAACTCATGAAACAGTACTGCTCTAATTCGGTATGTAATACTCTTTCTTTTAACACTGCGTTATTTCAAACTATGTACCCAGCAAGTCATGTTTTAGACTGAATTTCGTATTTGTAATAGTATTATGAGAAATTATGTAATTTATATATATATATATATATATATATATATATATATATATATATATATGTGTGTGTGTGTGTGTGTGTGTATATGTGTGTGTGTGTGTGTGTATAGATGTGTATATATATATATATAGATAGATAGATAGAAATTATTTCTGAGAATTGGCAGGAGTGTTTCATTTAATAGATAATAATGGCACAATTTTCCTGACAACAGGCTATATTTTCTTAAAGCAAAAAATAATGTTTTTTTTTGTTTTTTGATTTTGTATTTTGCAAAGGTTTTAGTCATTATTGATGTGAAACCCAAGGACCTGGGGTTGCCAACTGAAGCGTACATCTCAGTGGAGGAAGTGCACGATGTGAGTACTTGTTGAAGTTATTAAGCTATGTTAATCTATTTGATTTCTTACTTGCTAATTGTTGACATTTTTTCTTTCCTGAAGGATGGGACTCCCACATCGAAGACGTTTGAACACGTGACCAGTGAGATCGGAGCAGAGGAGGCAGAGGAAGTTGGTGTGGAGCATTTGTTGCGGTAAGATGGGGATGAAAACATGTACATTTCTGTTTATTTGATTTGTCATTTGGCTGTCAAAAATAACCTGTTTACTATTGAATATTTTCTATTTAAGAAGCATTTGATCGAGCAGCCAAATAAAATCAGTTCAGCCAAAATTCTTCTGATACTGATGTTGTATCTAGAGGATCCTCACATTAAATATTGATTCCAAGTAATTTTCTTACATATTGCAAACATTATTGCACAGATAAACTGGGGGGAAAAAGGACCGCTCTCATTCAATCAGAGAGCGCTGATATTGGAGGCAGTAACAACACACTATATTACAGGCACAGCTGTTAAGTTCATATAAATTTATATTTATAAGCCTATTAAATTGTAAAAATTGTCTTTCAATTACTGTAATGTTCAATGGCTATAATTACTCCAGTAATGTTTAAATATTTAAAACATGCTATCTTTGTTGTTCTACATTAATCTGGATATTTATTGTGAATATTTGAATATATATTAAAAGTTTTAATACTAGATGCAATTAATAAATTAAAAAAAAAAAATCTGTAAAGAACCTAGTTTATTTGTTCTCATGGTGATTTTTGCAGTGATATCAAGGACACAACAGTTGGCACTTTGTCGCAGCGAATCACCAATCAGGTTCATGGCCTGAAAGGGCTCAACTCCAAGCTGCTGGATATCAAGAGCTATCTGGAGAAGGTTGCAACCGGCAAACTGCCCATCAACCACCAGATCATTTATCAGCTGCAGGACGTGTTCAATCTGCTGCCTGATGTCAACCTGCAGGAGTTTGTCAAGGCTTTCTACCTTAAGACCAACGACCAGATGCTCGTGGTCTATCTGGCCTCGCTCATCCGCTCTGTAGTGGCGCTCCACAATCTCATCAACAACAAAATCGCAAACCGCGATGCGGAGAAGAAAGAGGGTCAAGAGAAAGATGACAGCAAGAAAGAAAAGAAGGACGAGAAGGAGAAAGATAAAGACAAAGACAAGGAAAAGGGAGACGCTACAGCCAAGAAAGATGACAAAAAGGAAAAGAAATGAACCTGAACTGGCATGAACTTGGTTTTGCACAATCTTGGCTTTGGGAGGAATTCAATGTTTCTTTGCCGCCTCTTGTAACCATCTGCAGTTTAAATTGGACATTTTTCTGTCTCTTTGATATAAATGGTTTACTTCTGGTTTTGATTAAAAGAGAGAAGGGGATTTGTTTCAAATGTTTCTTTCCCTTTTTGATGTTTTGGTCAAGGTTGACCCATTTACACTAACATTTTAGTACCATTATTAGACCATCGCAATATCAAGACTGATGTCCAGCACTGCAGGCATGTCATTGCATTGTTTCAGTGTATTTACAGAGATTTTTGTTTTGTTTAGTTTTTTTATCATAAAAAGCCAAAATGTCAAACAAGCTTCTCTGGCCTAACTTGTTTTTATTTTCTCAACAACATGCAACCCTTATTTATTTCAGTGATCATTAAAAAAAATTACTTGCTAATCTATAAAACAAAATGTTTCAGAAAAAATCTGCTCAATAATTAAATGGTACATTCACTTTTCATGAAAAGAAAATGTAAGTTTAATCAAATCTATGTTCAGTGAAAAATTACAAGACAAGTTATCAGACAGAGCAGTCAGCGATCCTCTTGATGAGGACTAAGTAGTTTTGTAACTATGAGTTTCTTCTTGCATTTAAAGAGGTTATTAGATGCTACATACACTTTTACAAACTGTTAGAAGTGAAATATGTGTTTGCAGTGAGTGCACAGTACACAACCACCCAATAATGATACAAATCCACCCAGTGTTTTTGTTTTAAATCTCATTAAACAATTTCCCCTTTCTCAATGTCCCTCGGAGAGCGGCTTGGAAGAAAGGGGTGGGGTCATCAGAGCTCATTTGCATTTTAAGGAAAATGTTACAAAACGGCTTGTGCTGAAAAGAGCTGTTTTTAACCAAACTATGTTACAGACAGTCATTAACATACAGATTATGTTAATGACTATAAATTTTACAGAATTTATAGTCATTAAGACTATAAAGAATCATATGAACTTGTGGAAAATGGGCATCCAATGAGCCCTTTAATGCTCAAGAGACTGAGGATCTTCACCAACATCTGGTCAACGACTTCCTCTTCCTCAGGAGGTTATCACACATCAGCCACTGGTCCTCCCGAGAGCTTCTATTCCTTTCTATGACACATGAAACGAATGCTTATATTCAGGATAATACCGTAAGAGCTTCTGTAGTACTGTAATGTTAATGTGTCATGCAAAGAAAAGGGATGAATTCAAATAGGCTCACATAGCCAGATCTATATAGTATCAAATATACTTAATAATCAAATGATTGTAACAGTGTAATTTTAATGATCTCATTAGTCGACATGATGCCAGTGAATGTCAGAGCTGGTGGTGGAAACATATCCACATCGCAATGATTGGATGCTTTCTTAATTTCTGCTTTCTCACTGCTGCATTTTTGTGTTTGTCTTGTTACTGAGATGAAAGCGGCCAGCACTGTATCAAGGGCTTCTGTGAAAGTGCTCTGTGACTGCAGTCTCGGTTACATTACAAAATGATTGAAAAATGTCCCTTTTTAGATGTTAATGAAATTGAAAGGCTACACCTGTATAGGTGTTCAGCTACATCTAGCTGTTTTGATAGCATTTAATTGTTTATATTCAGAGTATATTTAAATATAGTATTGTTGTAGAAATGTAGAAAATTGCTGTCTTATTCAGGTTTCTATAGTGTCTGGGTGTAAACTTAAGTTTAACAGTTTTTTTAGAAAGTCATTAAAAGTAAATAAAAACACAGTATTTTGCACTCCTTGTCCTTCATAAACATTTTCAACTTCAAATCTCTTAATTTGAGTTTCCTACATAGAAATATGACTTTGATTGGTTATTATATTGCTAGTTATGTTTATTTGTGTGTTTACACGCAAATATGTATGTCCATTTCAGAAAACATTCCATGATAATTTAGGATGATGGTTAGACTTTATCAAGAGGGATATATTGAAATTTTACGGTTGTAAATAAATATGTTTGATTCAAGATATACATATTTTTTTTCTTGACCAGAGCAGCACTAAATGACAGATTTTTGAATTGTTATTCTCTCATTAATCTTGACATTTCATGATTTGGCCTTTTTAAATCAACCAATTATGTTAATTTTGTCACTGGAAAATAGTGGTAAGTTAAATTATTTTATGTTGTATTTTGAAATATATTTCTGTGTTACGCGCATTCCATTATTTATTTATTTTTAATTTGATGAAAGGTAAGCGCATTCCAAAGCGCAGCTCAAGCTTTTGAATTAGATGACATCATAAAGAAATGGAACGTTCGTGCGCGCAGTTTAATACACAGCGTCACTTGTGTTAGAATACATTCGCAGTTGTGTCATTCTGCGGTATCCCATACAGAGTCACTTTCCAACTGTTATCATGGCACTGAAGAGAAAACACAGTTCTAACGATCTGATCGTTAGTGCTGGTGATGAAAATGAGAGGAGGAGGAAGAGGAGGAGGACGGAGAGTTCTGAGAAGCTGCTCTCTCTTCACTTCTGTGACTGGAGCAGCAGCTCAGATCAGGCTACTGCACCGATAAATGAGACACTAGCTGAGGGTAACCCCCCCCCCCCCCCCACACACACACACACACACACTCCACCCAATCCATTCATGGAATAAATAGATTAAAATAATGTTTTGTTCACTAAAATAAAAAGTCATTTATTAACATATGCTAACATATACACCATCACACCATATGAGATTGAAAAAGTCACGATCAGATTTTTTATTC
The DNA here is from genome assembly GCF_023724105.1 of Carassius gibelio. NCBI lineage: Eukaryota > Metazoa > Chordata > Actinopteri > Cypriniformes > Cyprinidae > Carassius > Carassius gibelio. The sequence goes on along the minus strand of NC_068402.1, from coordinate 34,434,167 downwards.
TAGGTCATGTCATAAACAGATGAAACATGATAAAACTGAATGAACAGATGAAACTGAAGAATCACCATAATATGAGTATGCCGAGTTTAATTATTATTTGAGTGAAATATCCTTTAGTTCTTTTTTCCCCTTTTTAGATCATATTTCTCTGAAGTCCCTTGGCTGGTCTCTAGAGGATCATGGCCTTCAGGAACCAAGTCTTGAAGTCCTTCTTCCTGAAGATCAGGAGGCTCAAACCCCTCCAGCTCCAGTTTACGAAGGGCAGCATTTAGAGAGTGACTTTGAGGTATTGTCATTTTCTTATCTATATTCAACTGGGATCTTGTTTTATCTCCGAAATCAATTTCAATACATCTTAGAGTGTATTATGCTCACTAATCCATTTTAAGGTCAATCTTTTTATGAGCAATGTTCAATAGACACTAATCCTGATTTGTGTTTTCTTCATTAGCCTGTTAGTCAGGAGAGACAGAGAAAGAGAAAGAGTAGCTTTGAGAAGCTGCCCTCTCTTTATTTGTTTAATTGGAGAGGAAGTTCAGGTCAGGATGAGAAAGTGGAGGTCCAGATTACTGCTGCCATCAGTGAGAGACAGGCTGAGGGTAGATCAAACAACCATTTGACATTGTGCACCAGTTTTACTAGAGCTTTGTGCATCATGAACTCTACATCATATTCATCACAATATAGGAAAAATCCATAATATCACACACTTTATCAAAATTCCATTGATGTTTGTTCAAGACCACAATCAGATTTTTATTCCAGGATGAATGTTATGGTTAAACACAGATGAAATCAAGCAGACATCTTTTATCATTGGCCCAAAAAGAAAAACATCCAGCACTAATGTGGCTGAGAACCATCTGCCCATTGGTGCATTTGAAGAACATGAGATGCCAATGAGAAAGAAAAGGAGGACAGAGAGTTTTGAGAAGCTGTTGTCTCTTAAATCCATTAAATGGAGCTGCGGTTCAGACCAGGCGATGATATATGAGAGACAAGTTGATGGTAAACCAAACAAACAATTGATCATTGCAAATGAGTATCCATTAATGGGAATCTTCTCATGAATCAGGGGAATGTTTCTGTTCACAAAGATGGTGTGTCCTTAATTGCCACACTGTATGTTATCTACAAACAAACTTTTAATCGAAATCCAAAATTTCAATATGATACGTTTTTACTGCAGGACATGACATAAATCTTCATCAAAAAAGATGAAACGTGGAAGATCGATTTCATGGAGTCACTGAAGAATTTTCATAATAAGAGTTTTCCATATTAAATTATTTGTTTTATTTGTTTTTCCCCTCTTTAGATCATATTTCTCTGCAGTCCATTGCCTGGTCTGTAGAGGATTCTCTTTCCAGTGATCTTGAAGACCTTCCTCCTGTAGATCAGCAGGTTCAAAGCCCTCCAGCTCCAGTACACCACAGTCCAGTCAGTCCAGCCACCGCTTACAACAACAGAGTGGACTTGACAACTGACGGTAAGTTTACTGCCCCCCAAATTACACACAACACTGTTTGACATTTCATGTCATCTACATAATGCATCTTTCAACAGATGACTTTCTGAGCTGTTATGAAATCGGCAAAATGCTTGGTGAGGGAGGATTCGGCTGCGTCTATGAAGGGAAACGCTTGGAGGATGGCCTAGAGGTTTTCTTACAATATTTAACTACTTTATGTTCTCTCACTATGACCATCATAGTGTCTATTATCACTCGTATTCTGTGCACTTGCCATGTTTTAAATGTAATGTTTTATTTTATTATCCAGGTGGCAGTGAAAATAGCCAGCAAGCCAAGGAACATGAAATACATCTACGTTGTAAGCAGGCTATGCTCACTATGCAAACATACTGACAACAATTTGTCCAAGACTGGACAAAAAGACTATTTGGTGAAGCAACGCAATCTTACAATGATCTTTCTTCTAGCCTGGTCATCATGCACCCCTTCCGTCAGAGGTCGCCCTTTTACTCCTTGTTAACAAAGAGCCCAGAGCTCCAGAGATCATTACGCTGCTGGACTGGCAGGACCAGCCTCAACGTTACATCCTGGTCATGGAACGGCCATCCCCCTGCAAAGATCTGTGGGATTATGTGATGCTTCAGGGAGGCTTCCTCAACGAGGACATAGCACGGTTTATCATGGCGCAGGCAACAAAGGCCGCTCACACGTGCTGTCAGCGAGGGGTATTTCACCGGGACATCAAGCTGGAGAACCTACTGATCCACCCAGAAAGGCTTGAGGTCAAACTGATTGACTTCGGCTGTGGGGATCTCCTGCAAGACTCCGGCTATGAACGATTTTGTGGTACGTATCGCACTTGTAGTTTGGGACTTACTCAGAACAAGTTAAATTAGTATATCTCACAGCATGATTGGTTTTAATTTAATAACACAGATATGAAAATATGTTGTCGTATTTCAAGCTTACTCATCAGACAAAACCGTTTTCCTTCAGGAACACCAGAGTACTGCCCGCCTGAGTACTATGTGGCCCACAGGTACCATGGGAAACCAACAACTGTGTGGTCTCTGGGAGTGCTCTTGTTCATGCTGGTGTGTGGACGCTACCCAGAACCCAGGGATGTTGAACTGATTGACGACGGCGTCTGGTTTGAGCCTGACTTGTCGAATGGTAAGATGCCATTCGTCTCAACAAAGAAGCCCAACTGTAATTCAATCATACAAAACAAGGAGGGTTTAAGGTAAGATAATCGAACTCTCTCGTCTCTTCCTCTGGTCCAGAATGCAGTCACCTGATTCGATCCCTGCTGAATGAAAGCCCAAGCCGGCGGATTGATTTGGGGGAAATCCTTCTACATGATTGGTTCAAGGTACTGTGTTACAACTGATTTTGAAGATAAATCAGTAATTTTTCAGATATAATCTCAAAAAAGCTGTTCTTTAATTTTGATGTATTTGAATCTGATTATAATGTTTGTGGGCAATAACCTTGATCTCTGTATTTATTTATTTATTTATTTATTTTTTGGTTCCAGATCACCAAACCAACATGAAGGAAATTGTAAATAGTGGTAAACAGAGTAACGAGAGGTTGCTGTGAAAGCCGCTCCTGCCATTTTTGTTATTAATAATAACAATTATTGTTGTTGTTTTTCTCTTATAGTTATCAAATTATGATTATAAAAAATTAAAATAAATACATTAAATACATTTTCGCCTGACTTTTTAATTAACATTTTCTACCTCTATTCAGAAAATGATTCTATGCTAATTTATATTCTACTAAAATGTTTTGCTTATCCATCTTGTGTAATGATAATGCTGATATTAGAAGATTCAAGTGGGAAAATATAATGTTTACAGCCTAAGTGGCGAAGTGAAACATGTTTATGAAGAGACTAACGATTTACAAACTGAACTTAAGATCTAGAGTTTTTTCAAATTTTGTACGTTTAGTCGCCTATTAAAAGTGGTGTCATGTTTTTGAGCTACAGGATTTTCTTTTCTTTTTAATACAGTGTCAATCCCTATTCAAAACTGCTGTTTTAAGTCACTTGTTTATGGTAGGGTTAAAGCACAACCAAAAGGACCTTTAATTAGCTTGACATGTTACAGATACATTTATTTTAGCCCATTAAGGTAAGGTTGAGTATATGGCCAAGTCAAATGAGCTCTCACACTCACAAAGGCTTTAGAAAATAAATCATTTTATTACATTAGAAGGTCTATGGCTACAAGAAGATTTCAAAGACACTTAGTCATAGAGGTACAGCGGCCTTATTTTGGTAATATTAATGCAGATAGATAGATCCTATATAGTTCTTTAATAATGTTTTATGGAGTAATAAAACCAGACTGTAGCTGTTTTGTAGATATATTTATACATAACAACAATTTATCATCTTCTTTTTTTTTTCTTTTTTTACCGGAAGTGTTTTTTACTCCTGAACAGCAGGGAGCAGAAGACATCTTCACTAAACATCTAACATTAAAACCAGAGAAGAAAAATACCGCATTCAAAACACACCAGTTTTATTTCGATATGTTAGAGACCTTCATATATGGAAATATTATACATATAATTTGATTCGGTGTGTTGTTTCTGGTAGTGTAGGCTCTTCAGAGAGGTGAGTGTCTGAAACACTAAACTCATCTCTTATTATGTGCTAGATAAGACGATTTTCAGTACATTGTCAACTCTGTTGTTGTCTCGACATTTTGTTTACATCTGATTCTAGAGATCGCCACAGGCTCAAAACATGTGTCTCTGCCTTTACTTCACACCCTGTAGTCTCAAGTCTCACCTTTTCATGAAATCCTGACAACAGTGGTTTCTATTTATTTATTTTACAAATGATCAAGCTCGTGAAGAATCACTATCGTACATGAGCTGTAAAACTGTGTGGAGATTTGAAGGTTTAAATGTTTTCTCGAGATTAGAAAGTAAAACTTCACGTCTGTTTTATAGTATTTTGTATTTATTTTAATAGTATCATATAACAAAACTTATATAAGTAGTGCTGTCAAACGATTAATCTCATCCAAAATAAACGTTTTTGTTTACATAATATTTGTGTGTGTACTGTGTACACTTATTATGTATATATAAATACACACACATGCATGTATATATTCAAGACAAATATGTTATGTTTATATACTATACTAATATCAAATATAATAATATAAATGTGTATACATGTAAATATTTTCAAGATGTGTCCTGAATGTGTGTGTATTAATATATACATAATAAATAAAGTACACATAAATATGTCAAATAATTTTTTTTTGGATGAGATTAATCACACACTATGTAAAAGCATATAAAACTTTGATAAACATATTTGATATGTTTATTTTTTAAAAACCTGCTGAAACCCAGTTATGCATAATCTTCTACATGCCTTCTGTCGTCTGATTAATAGTAAACTTGATACTTCAGTAAGTAAAAGGCTGTTTAGTATCACTCTGAAGCTGTCTTTTAGTTTGCTCCTTTTGCTGTGAAATCATTAACACTTCTATAAAAGAAACATAAGAATAACTTGTGTATTGTTACGAAGATTTCAAATCACACATTTCCCATGCATCCATTTCCTTTCTTTCTTTTATTATCCATGCATCCATTTCTTTTCTTTTTTTTATTATCCATGCATCCATTTTTTTTGACAAAACATGTTAAAATGCAAGTATATGATACATTAGGCTTTTGAGGAAATTTGTAGGATGTTTAGTTGTCCATCTCTCAGTCATCATTGCTTTGCAGTACACGCATTACATGTTCCCCTGCCCCACAATTAAAACTACAGAGTTTTCATAATGAAACTAAGCATTTAAATACCAAGATGTATTTTTAGTATACATGGATTATATGCATTTTATGTAAGTAGTCTGTATGGTTATATAAATTACATGTGCAGCAATTTGCATATTTTAGTTTAGTTTGGCCCTATGTACAGTAAGTATAAAATAGTAATAACAAAGAGAGAGTCACAAATTGCACTGTTTTGCAGAATGACATTTAGCAGCTTACAGCGTTCAGTGCAGTCAACTTTCTGAACCCCTGGACATGTATCATGGAAATACCATGTTTTTGATGGCAAATTTGATGGAATACAGGAATCTAATCATCATGTGCATTCAATTATATATACAATCTGAGACCGTGGATCCATAACTCTTATTAAATGTGATCAAAGAATTATAGTGTTTGATTTATAACATCTGATTTCTTCTAGGTTATTATGCTGCTGGCTCAGATAAATCAGTCCGCAGATTTCCAGCATGAGGGAGATGCTCAGGAGGTGACTCTCTGCTTAACTGAGAGCGTGGGGATTGCAGGTCAGAGCTGTACACTTTATAAACGTTTTCTTTCTATCAAAAATGGGCATTTTATTAAAGGGGAAGGTGTTCATATGCTGCTACCATTCCAAAGTCAGGGGTCAGTAAGATTTTATTCAGAAACGATGCATTAAATTGATCAGAAGCAGTACAACTGTTTTCATCACTGATATGTTTTGATCACCAAGAAAAGTACAGCATAAGAATGATTTCTGAAAGATCACGTGACATTGAAGCCTGGAGACTATCTAACATTCTTATTTGAAACTGTAATAATATTTAATAGTATTGGTGCGTTTGCTGTGTTTTTATCTGGTTAATGCAGTTTTGGTGAACATAAGTGCCATTTGAATGGCAGTGTACTCCAGTATTACAGTCGTCACGATCTATGCCAGTCTCTAATTGTGCTGTTAATGATTCAGATGGCGATCAGAGCATGGACACAGTCAGTCTGCAGGCTGTGACTTTATCAGACGGCTCCACTGCATATATACCTCACAACACTCAAGGTATGTTTATTACTGTGCCCAATCAACAACAATTTGAGCAGAAACATTTTAAGATGTATCAAAAATCAGCATCATTTATAGGAAATAAATTCACATATAGAATGGCAAATGCTATATGTGAACCTTTCCACACTTTTCATCAAACATTTGTATTTACTTTAATGGAAATGCATTCTCATGTGATGCAAATCTATGACATTGTCAACTAGTTTAGCTGCAGGATCTCAGAATTACTTGTTTGTCAGTTTAATTTTTGTATTTATTATTTTACATATATTTAAGGAAGACTTGTTCTGTCGTGAAAAAAAGGTAATTCTATCTCACAATTCACAATTCAGACTTTGTTTCTAAGATTTACATGAAATAAACTGAATTGTGAGATATAATCTCTGTAGTTCACATCTGGCAATTCAGAGTTTATATCTTGCAAATCATAGAAACAAAGTCTGAATCGTGAGATATAAACTTGAAATTGCAAGAAAACAGAATTGTGAGAAAAAGTCACAATTACAAATACGAATTGTGAGATGTAAACTCAGAATTCTGAGAAGAAATAGAATGTTAGATATAATCTCAGAATTCTGAAATGTAAACTTGAATTGAGAGAAAACACCAGAATTCTGACTTTATATTTTCAGTTATTATTATTATTATTTTATCAGAATTGTGTGAAACAAAGTGAGATATAAACCCAGAGCTGTGAAATAAAAAAATGCTATTACCTTTTTATTTTTTTTACATGGCGGAAACACACTTTCATATCTATTAGCCAAACATAACAAGACAGCTAAGATCATTAAAACATGAAACTGAAATGATCATGAAGCATCTACAATCTTTAACTCCTATATGTCCTGTTTTTAAAATAGTTGCATGAGTTTAAAAAAAAGCATAAAATATTTCCATAAAATAATGCAATGGAAGATTTTTTTTTTTCAAACACAGTTGAGATGATATTATAAATGAGGCATTAACTGAGTACTGTTTGTTTTTTTTACTCAGAAAGCAATATAGTAGAAGGACAGGTGATCCAGTTAGAAGATGGGTCTTCTGCTTATGTGCAACACATCGATGTTCAAAAAGCAGGTATTTTACTCTTTGTTATACAGCAAATCTTATATTAGATTCACCAGACGTGATCTGGATTTTTTACATTTAGGAAGAGATGTTGGATGTTATTTATTTATTTTTTAATTACACTAGATGAATCTAATAACTGGACGGGCTCATCAGTGTGTGATGTTGTTGGTAATGAGAGCTTACTGCTGGAGGATGCTCGGACGGTGCAGCTGGAGGATGGAACTACTGCTTACATCCACCACACTGGAAAAGGTTTTTCCTTTCTTCTCTTTTCACTATGCATCAAGATGTTAAATGGGATTCGGGTGACCATGCTTTTGAATATATCTGTATCAATATTGCATGGCAGATACATATGAACCCAGTACCCTGCAGGCGGTGCAGTTAGAGGACGGCTCCACCGCTTACATTCATCACGCTGTTCAGGTGTCACAACCAAACACCATTCTGGCCATCCAGACGAATGGCACGGTAGCAGATTTGCACACAGAAGCAGCTATTGACCAAGAAACAATCAATGCTTTGGAGCAGTACACAACCAAGGTACAACCAGTATGATTAGGACTAATGCAACGGTATTCACAATATATTTGCTGGCAATATAAAATTAGAGAGAACTGGTATAATATCATATGTTATAAATTATTTGGTAACACTTTAGCTTAGGGAACACATATTCAATATTAACTACAACTTTCCCTCAATAAATTCCTAATTTGCTGCTTATTAGTGAGGTAGTTATTAAGTTTAGGAATTGGGTAGGATTAGAGATGTAGAATAAGGTCATGTAGAATAAGGAAATAATATGTGCTTAATTAGTGGCTAATATTCTAGTAATATGCATGCTAATACACAACTAGTTAAGAGACCCTAAAATAAAGTGTTACCAATTATTTTTAGCACAATCAAAGTTGGTAAAATAAATACATATGTAAAGTGTAATTCTAAACCTTGAATTCTTTCCTGCAGATTGAAGAAATTGACTCGTACACAAACTCCGAGCTGATCACCGGTGATCCTCACGGGCTTGTGGAGATGCAGGTGAGAATGTAATTTCCATGCAATATAAAAATGTCATTAGCCAAACTCGGAGTCAATCCAAAATGTTTATCCTCCCTCTCTCTAGATCGTTCTTCAGGATCAAGGAGTTCGGCGTAATGCGCAGCAGCCAGGAGAGAAATGTTTTCAGTGTAATTATGATGGATGTGGAAAGCTTTACACCACTGCAAATCATCTTAAGGTTATTATGGTTTATATAGTGGAGCTTGTAAATAAAAGCTGTTCATCATAGCATCATCAGCATTACAAGCGCAGTGCATTTATGATTGAATTTTGTTTTTCAGGTGCATGAAAGAGCACATACAGGCGACAAGCCGTACTGTTGTGATCTACCAGGCTGTGGAAAAAAGTTTGCAACAGGTAACAAAAACACTAGCACAGCACGGGTGCAATACATTTACATTGATTATAAGTTGCAAAAGATTTAATTTTCAAGTAAATGCTGTCTATTCTTCACTCCTGAAAAAAGTGTATTGTGGTATCCACAAAAATATGAAGCAGCACAACTTTTTATACATTACATTACAATTATATATAACAACAGTGTAACAAATGTTTCCTGTGCAGCAAATCATCATATCAGATCATGATTACTGAAGTATCATCTGACACTGAAGAGTAACGATGCTGAAAATTCAATTTTGACACCACAGGAATAAATTACATTTTAAAATGTATTGCAATAGTAAACAGTTGTAATATTTGTTCACAATATAACTGTTTTGACTATTTTTTTTTTTTATCAAATAAATGCACTAATGCAAATAAATGGCTACATTTTTGGACTGTTATATAATAATCGCATATAATTAATTTTCTTTTAGGTTACGGTTTAAAAAGTCACATCAGGACGCACACTGGAGAAAAACCTTACCGCTGTCTGGAGATGGACTGTAAGAAATCTTTCAAGACCTCAGGGGACCTTCAAAAGCACACCAGAATTCACACGGGTACGTGTCTTCAAATCTTCCGTCCATTTATCGGAATATCATGAAAATATTAACTATCATTGAATTGAAAAGTAAACAAAAGGCTGCATGCATAAGAATCTGAAAAGCTGTTTAAAATAGCTTCATATGTGGATTTGTCCTATTTTCTGTCCTATGACACTGTCATACCACGGTACCACCACAGTGGCTCCTGGCACTGATCTATTTCTTCTCTGTTCTTTTAAGGAGAGAAACCATTTCTATGTCCATTCCCGGGCTGTGGACGATCCTTCACTACCTCAAACATCTGTAAGGTGCACGTTCGCACGCACACAGGAGAGAAACCGTATCACTGTCCAGAGCCAGGCTGCAATCGGGCGTTTGCCAGCGCAACCAATTACAAGAACCACATACGGATCCATACAGGTGTGCTGCTCTTTAGTCTTAAAGGGATAGTTCCCCCAGAAATTGAAGTTGTGATTCTGTCTCACCCTCATATCACTCCAAACCTTTAAGTGCAACTCAAAAGGAGGATTTTTAAATAATATGTTGACCTGGTAAGATTTTAAGTAAATAACAGATTCTGTATGCATATCTATCATGGTCATTTTTATACTTTTATGGTGGTTTATTTTGTAACTTACCTCTAACCTTCATTCATACTATGCAAATCAAAAGTCATTATACACAATTATTTGGTTACAAAGTTTCTTCACAATATCTCGTTTTATAGAGGGTTTGCATTGACATGACTGGGTAAATAGTGGCAGAACTGTCATTTTTTTTGGGTGAACTGTCCCTTTAAATATCTGGGTTTTTCAAAAACTGACCTTGTGTTTTCATGAAAGAAAAGAAAGTCATGTGGATTTGAAAAGACATGAATTCTTCAATCATCATTTTGAATCTAACCTAACTGTAACTATGAATTCAAGTCTATGAAATGTCTAAACCAGTGTCTTTGTTGCATGCAGGTGAGAGGCCGTACGTTTGCACAGTTCCCGGTTGTGACAAGCGATTCACTGAGTACTCAAGTCTATACAAACATAATGTAGTGCACACTCCCTGCAAACCCTACAAGTGCAACCACTGTGGAAAGGCATACAAGCAGATTTCCACACTGGTCATGCACAAGCGTTCAGCGCACAATGACTCGGAGCCTATAGAAGAGGAGTCGGAGGGCTACTTTGAACCCCCTTCAGGTTAGCTTTGAAAACGATCTTGATTCTAGACACTAGATGATATTTTCTGAGTGAAACTGGGCTGTGTTTTGTATTCAGAGGCTATAGATGACCCCTCCCTGACTGTTAGCCCTGTGAAGTGTGAAGACTCTTGTCCACAGATGGATTCGGAGATCTCCGATGTCACAGAACAACATGTAACGTTTATCACACAAGATGGAGAATCACAGGTGTGCATCAGGGTTATTATACACACAGTTTTCACTCTGAAATTAAGTGAATTTCTTTCAATTGGATTAAACATGAAAAACTTAAATGAACTGAAGAATTGGTGTAGAAACAATTTGCACTAAAAATGTCATGACATTGCAATTAGTTTATATGTGCTGCAGCCATAGACTTCTACAAATATAAAATCCAGAAGCTGATCATAATACATGTGCTGAATGAGGAAATTGTGTAATTTCTGACAGGCGGTTGGGAATGTAATCACAATGGTAACACAAGATGGCAGTGTGATCACCATCCCACCCACTGAGTCTTTACTGTCATCAGCCGAGGCTCATTCAGTGACTGTGGTCTCAGAGGACGGGACTGAAAGACAGGTGTGTACATTTGGGAACCAAACAAGTATATTTATGTCTGTGGTTTTTGTTTCCAGCAAATACATCAAACTTTCTCTTCTTAATTATCACATAACTATACTGTGTGGATATGACGTATATTTGTAGTTTGGTTCCCTTGACAAAAAACCAATAGGCCTTTGAGTATAAGCTCTGTGACCAACATAAGTTTATGATTCTTACACAGTTTGTTCATCATGATAATCTTTACTAATGAACACAACAGAAGTCTAATACAATCGCAAAAAGCTAAGCGAAGGCTATGAATAAGCTTCAACGTCACCATCATTAATTATCTGACAGTTCTTTCTGGTATTATTTAAAAAAAACTTTTCTTTCAACTTCTGTAGTCCTATAAGCCATTTGATAGCTCAAGTCGAGAAAAAGCTTTAAAAACAATCAAAAGAGGGTGTTAATGATGTATTTTTATGTCATCGAAAATCATGAAAGAGACTTTTTTTAACCACAGATGAATACCTTTACAACTATTAGCAACTTTATTTCAGGCATTTAACCAAAAACCTGTTCAAAATATCCACTGACTTCAGGACGATGGAACTGGAAGTTTTAAAATGCTGCAAACACATTTTTGGGTTTTGGCTTGGGGGGAGTCGTGGCCTAGTGGTTAGAGTTTGATTCCTAACCTTCAGGTTGTGGGTTTGAGTCTTGGGCCAGAATACCTCGACTGAGGTGCCCTTGAGCAAGGCACTGAGCCCCAAACTGCTCCCCGGGCGCCGCAGCATAAATGATGCCCACTGCTCCGGGTGTGTGTGTTTGTGTGTGTGTGTGTGTGTTCACTGCTGTGTGTGCACTTTGGATGGGTGAAATGTGTTATGTCATGTCACGTCACTTCACAGCAGTCTATAAACTGGTCACATGAACTGTTTGTTTCTGAATCTCCAGATGACTACTATGATTCCAGAGTTATCATCTTCCAGGAGCATACAGGATGAGTTATCAGCACATCCAATTACACTTCTGGCTACTTCTAATGGCACACAGATTGCTGTTCAGGTATAGTTCTGTTAGGCTGGAATGCATCACAATTTTGACCTGTTTTATTTGCCATCTATAGGAATTCAGCGCTTGCTGCTTAAAGGGTTAGTTCACCCAATAATCAAAATGATGTCATTAATAACTCACCCTCATGTCGTTCCAAACCCGTGAGACCGCCGATCATCTTCAGAACACAGTTTAAGATATTTCAGATTTAGTCCGAGAGCTCTCAGTCCCTCCATTGAAGCTGTGTCTACTGTCCATGTCCAGAAAGGTAAGAAAAACATCATCAAAGTAGTCCACGTGACATCAGAGGGTCAGTTAGAATTTGTTGAAGCAGTGAAAATACATTTTGGTCCAAAAATAGCAAAAACTACGACTTTATTCAGAATTGTCTTCTCTTCCGTGTCTGTTGTGAGATTTCAAGACAATGCAGTGTAGTGATTTCCGGTTCGCGAACGAATCATTCGATGTAACCAGATCTTCTTGAAACAGTCTAAAATATCTTAAACTGTTTTCCAAAGATGAAAGGAGGTCTCACGTGTTTGGAATGACATGAGGGTGAGTTATTAAGACATAATTTTGATTATTGGGTGAACTAACCCTTTCAAGTCAAAGCCAGATATGGGCCAGTTGGTTTGTGTATATAAATATGTTTTTGAGCAACTGCCAGGAGTCTGGAGCTAAAAGAAAAGATACTCTGTGCCCATCATACCAGTGGCGTAGCCAGGGGAGGGGCCATGGGGGCACTGGCCCCTCCTGAAAACTGATTGGCCCCCCAGTGTGCCCCCACATTTCTACTTGTCTGTCACTCACAAATTCAAATTATAATCTTTCAGTTTAGTAAATAACTCATCTGTACTTTTACTTCGTTACTGTGAGCGACGCCCCTCTCGTTACTTTATCTTAATGCAATAAATGTTATAAATGCTTCAGTTTATTCCAAACGCGCCGTCTACTTTTCTCTGGGCAATGAGCGATGCCCATTCGCCAATGATTCATTCTATTGAGTCAATTCTGTTCAAAGGCTTGATCAAACCAATTGGCAAACGAGTGAATTGGTTCATGAATCAGTTTGAATGATTCGTTCAGTTCCCTGCCGCACGCACTGAGCGTCTGAAGCGGTTCACTCAGAGTTGTAACGTTTAGCATCAACAGCGTTGAAAACGGGACTATGGAACTGCACTGAATTGAAAGCAAATCTGCAAAGGCTATTATTTGCTTGCGGTGGAGATCCTTATTAGATGAACACCGCGTGTGCTGTCTACTGTTTAACAGGTAATAACTTGGGCTACATTCGATTACAGTACACGATACCACTATGACAGTAGTTTGTTGTACGTGTGTGGCTTATAACAGAGGGGAGTCAAGTTGAATGCAGCTTCCAAAAGACAAAAAATAGCCGATTAAGATTGTATTAATTTTAATTCAATCACACCGGTGCGAGTACGTTCAGCAAGTCATATCATCAGCTGTTAAATTCAGATCTGTGATCGCTTGCTGGCGCTGAGCCAGAGATAGATGCGTTTTACAGCGTTGCGCATTATAACCAATCACACACGGTTCGTTTGAATGCATTGGCCAATCAGAGGTGTTCCGATGAGTCATCGCTGAAATGCCGGTGCTTCCTTCACTCGCTCGCTGACTGAATACCTCTTTCTGGCGAATTCTCTCGTCAGAAACAACAAAGTGCAGATGTGTGTACGAATCTATAATTAAGATATTGATTTTACAGTGTTAACAGTTTCAGTGATTTTAATGGGAGTTTCTGAGAGTGATTGAAATCTAGACTGTCAGTGAAAATGATCTTTAATAATGTTAATGTTATTTGCTCTCTTTCTGAACAATGAAAGATTAGTAGCAATATTTATATCACATTAACTTTCAATGTTAAATTCACATTTAATATAAAGTCAGTCGTATTAAAAATATGTTATGGCATGAAACCTATATCTGTTACTTAAGTAAACAGACAGGGTTTTATAATAAATTGCAGTAAAGGCTGATGAAATATATACATTTACACACGCACACACACATTACATACATTTATCTATATATCTAAATAAAAATAGGCTCCGTATATATGACCCAAAGTAACTAACTACTTGAGTAGATTTTTTATCCGATACTCTTTTACTCTTACTCAAGTAACTATTCAAGACTAGTACTTTTACTTTTACTTGAGTAAATATTTCTAGAATTACTTTTACTTTTACTTGAGTAAAGTTTTTGGGTACTCTACCCACCTCTGGACACATGCAAAAACATCGTTTTTTTTACTGGTCAATTTTGAGATTTGGGCCTGTTTGTCTTCAGTAACATATCTTCTTTCAGACTTGTGGTGAAAAAAAAGTCCAAAATACACATATAGGTCTTTATTTTTCTACACCTTTAGTCTATTTGCGTCTGTAGATTCCTAATAAATTCAGTTGGCGTTCTAAATCACCATGGTGCTCCGCGATTGCTGTTTTATAGGATCCACATATTTTACATGTTAAACTAAAGCTACCTTTTTGAACAAGTAGCTTTCTAACAAAGTATGGATATATGATATTTTTAAATCAATATGCTCAAGATTAATTAGCCTTGACATAAGTAGATTTTGTTTATTCGTCAATGCAAATTTACTGCAACTGCTGCTATGCAAATTGAATGGGACGTGGATAATAAACAAAAACATATTATGAAATTATATTAAATTTATAGTAGTTATATTAATTAATTAATTGTGTATTTATTTCTATGAATTATTAATGTTATTCTGATTATTATTATTTGTGAGTTGTACACTATTCATACATTGGATTCTTTTATTTATTACAGTTTTTCTTTCACTTTTGTAAAGTGAAAAGTTAATACAATTTGTATTTGATTTTTTTTTTTTAAGAGCAGTGAATAACTGCTATTAAAATATAATAGGGTATCACTGTTTATTACTGATTTTAAAGGTTACTGAACTCTTGAAATGATTTGGATATACAGTTCAAACAACACAAGATTGGCCCCTCTGTATTAATCGTGGCCCCTCTTGTGCCCCCCAGTTGAAAAAATCCTAGAATCGCCCCTGCATCATACACTACACAATTTTTGTGAAATTTGATTGAAACTTGCTGACTGGCTCTGACTTGTCTGCAGCTGACATCGACTCATTCAGACTGCGAATCAGGGGAAAACATCTGAGCAAAGTCATGTCATTTATTCCAGCTTTCAGTCACTCATTTACCTCTGTCTGTCTAGCTGGGCCTGTCTGTGTGTATTATTGAACACAGATGTTGTGTTTGCTCTTCCAGCTCAATGAACAGACTTCACTGGAAGAGGCTCTGAGAATAGCATCATCATTACAGGGAAGTGAAACGGCAGAACTGGCCAATTAACTACCTTCACCTCCTGATGCAGTATGACTAGAGATTACACGAGCAAATTATGACCTTTTGTAATTACCCTTTCGCCACAATTGTACAGAGGTTAAGCTGTGCACTATGATAGTATTTCTAACAGATTTTGTTCACTATGATATAGATCTCTAAAAGGCAGAAACCTGTTTGCAATTTTTGAATAAAAAGTGATGAACGGGATGTTTGGTGTGTTGTGATGCTTTCCCAATGTTTCCGATTGCCTTGAAGCACAAGAAGCTCAGATTAAATGCTGCTGAAATTAAAGAAACATGTGAAATACAAATAATGCATTTTTAAGTTCAGTTTTTATAATTTACATAGTTATGCTGATAATATGAATTGCATTTTCACTAGTGGTCTCGGATGTTTGGATATGTATAGGCTACATTCATTTTTATTCAAAAAGAATAAAGTAAATATTTTTGGCAAAAATAGTTATAAAAAGTGAAAACGAGTCAAGTTGAGAAATAACAGTTATGCAAACATCATGAATGTTTATTATTAGGATCTGTTTATAATGTCCCATGGAAATAGATCAAATAAAAAATATTATTTTCTATAAAAAGCCTTATATAAATATTCATGTAGCTTTATTTAATATAATGTTTATTTGCGGTTATTTATAAATTGGCTCATGAAGAAATGGTCAGAATGCATGAAATTATATTGTAGTCAGTACGGCAATACTGAAGAATATGAAAAAGGAAATTGCTGAAAAACAATGCGGTCTCTAGAACTTGTTTGTAAGATGACTTAAGGCCCAAAGACTGTCAGAGATTCTTAGTACTTGATGTCATTTTTGTAGAATATTAACTTCCTCCTCTGACTTCATTCTAATAATTGTTTGTTGTGGGGTCATTTACCAGACCCGTTTTTCAGGATTTGATTTTCCTTTTTTTTCTTCTGTTTGTGAATGCAGTGCAGAGAATACAGGAAATCTTTTTTTTTTTAATGTTTTCAATGCCTGCTACATCTACAAATGGCCTGGTAGATGACACCTGACACATTTCTACATTCATTTCTATTTATAGATTAAGACTGTTATTGTTTTAACAAAGACTTGCAGATTCATTATGTGTGCTGCATGTGGCCAAAGATTTATGTGGTAGACAATGCTCTTGTTTGGATGCACATTGTTTTATGGAACACTATTTAATCATTGCATTTAAATAAACACGTGGTGGTGGTGAGATGTCCTGAGGCGCGACATACTGCACGGCATTAAACAGCTTTTATTATTAGTTATTAGAAAATACAAATTTAAGGTAGAGGTAATTTTTTTCTCACATATGCAGTAAGTGTGCGTTTCATTTCAGTAGTAAGCAAGTTTAAAAAAAGTTCGTCAGAAAGCGGAAAGTGTGCTGAGGAGGAAACCTTAAGCGCTTATCATACGAACAGTATCGCGGTAAACAAGTGCTGTGGTTAATTTCACTTAATTATTCATTTACACACTGCATATATATCACAGCGACGATCTTGTGTGGAAGATTACTAATACAAAATACATTAAAAGGCCGACCCTGACAATAGTAATTCGCACAAGTTGAATAAAAGGGTTTATTATTTTTCCTAATGAAGTGCTGTTTATGGCTTAGTAATGCTCACATGGAAAGAACACTTCACTGACTGTAGTCAAAAACACTAGACTGGACAACGCCGAGATTGAAAGCACGGATGAAAGGAATTCTTCTACTGCGTTCGCCTCACATCACTTTTTTATTTCTAAAATGTAAATGATGAGATTTATGTAAAGCGTATGTCACGTGACTCGCGCTAACGCCGCGCGCGCTGAGAGAAGAGGATCAGTTTTACAAGCGCTCTGACAGCTTTAACTGAATTTATCATGCTATCCCGGGACGAAATACTCAAACCCATCTGGTACGCCTTCACTGCTCTGGATGTAGACCGAAACGGGAAAGTATCCAAATCCCAGTTAAAGGTAAGCAAAGTACTCTACCGTCAACTGTAAATCAATCACCTGTTTCTGTTTGAGCTCTAGTTTCCGTGTGTTGGCTCTGAAGAGTAAAAAAGCGCAGACGTTTATCCACTTAAAGTTAAAGTCTATAATATCAACTTGCTTATCTCGTACGAGCAAGTTGATATTATAGACTTTAACTTCTCAGTCATGTCTCTTTTAGACATATTTATTCAGAGAAGCATAAAAATCTAGATAAAGTGAAATCAATTTTCAGTTAACCATTTATGTTTCACTCTGCAACCAAGATGATTTCCTTTCATCATATATTTAAAGGAAATAATAGGCTATAATGAGAGAGATGGAGAGAGGGGCACAAACAAATGGTTTGAATAACGCTTGATCAGTCTTGCAAGACTTTCTCATGGGTGTATGCAGATGTATGTGCACTGAGGATAAAAATAAACTTAGATGTTAGATTAGCAGTAACCATCCAAAGTTTATTATTTTTTCCATATTTTACAATAATAATAATAATAAAACAAGATGACTAAGTCAATCAACATTTTCTTCTATACAAACCAGAATGCTTTTACATTTATGCATTTAGCAGACGCTTTTATCCAAACATCATTTTTTTTTTTAGGAACGCTTTTCATGCTTTTTCATCACTATCCGCTCTGACTACAATTTCAGGATTTAATTTTTCATTGCCAAAATTAGTTTTGTAAATAAATTCACATGTCATTTGCATGTAGTGTAACAAGTGTAATAAGCATGAATTCAGTGTAGCGTGGCAAAACTTTTGACCACGCTTGATCTATTTTATTTGCATGATTGAACCCAAGTGGCCCAGAGTTGCTGTCTGTCTCTCTGTAGGTTCTGTCTCACAACCTGTGCACCATCCTGAGGATCCCTCATAGCTCTTCAGCCCTTGAGGAGCACTTCAAAGATGATGATGAAGGACCAGTGTCAACACAAGGATACATGCCCTACCTGAACATGTTCATACTTGATAAGGTAATAAATACACTGTCTCTTATCAAAGAGCAACTTTATTGTTGTATTTCACTCCAGAAGTGATCAGGTGACAATAACACAATGATGTTCTTGTCACAGAATGATTACTGTATACCTCCTACCATCACCAATACAGGTTTTTGTTTAAGAATAGATGTTTATCATTTCCTGGTTGCACATAATATCTCATGACTCACATATTCTTTTTTTGTGTGTGTCTGTCTTGAAAAGAAAAAAAGAATAATGTCATCACACACCATGCATGAAAACTTTATGTATGCTATTTATATATATATATAGTACTACTCAAACATGTAAATTTTTCACACTGTTCATATGACTTACGATGCTCTTTAAACATGCTGCTCAATAAAACGATCCTGTCATTAAAGGAAAAGGGCAATGCATAAAACTTTAAAGCTTTGAAATTGAATTCATGTGCATTTTTAGTTTAAATCCCAAACTGCATCATTTGCAGTATAAAATATATTCACTAATGGTCTCACGCTATTTCAGTGATCCATTAATGTTTTCAGTACTTTTTAAATTGGAAAATTGTCCAAAAATAAAACAAAGCTTGTAAATACTAAAGAAGATGAGACCTAAAATGCTAAAACAACTGTAAGGAAGTTCATATCCATGGGCCGTCACTTGTGATTCATGGGGCATGAGACTTGTTACTCACATATTCATTTTTTTATATATCTTGCTGAAAATAAAAAGGAACGTTTAATCACACTTCTGACGAACTGTTTAAAATTTCATACTGTTTAAGTTGAAGTATGAAGTTTCTGTGGTACCTGTGTCAAAGCATGTTTTCAAATGCCTTATTTTAAGTTCTTCTTATCTCTACAACAGCTCACTATTTTATCTGGGGCTGAAATGTGAGACAAAATGTGAGTTTAGCGTATACATTTCAAGAAGAAACTACACAAGCTTGATGTCTCGATTGAAACCTAATATCTTGTAAACATACCGCCAATGTGTTAAGCCCTGTTTTACTCTGTTGTCTTTCAGAATCAGAATCAGAAAGAGTTTTTTTGCCAAGTATGCTTGCGCATACAAGGAATTTGTTTTAGTGACATAAGCTTCCAGTACACAGAGACAACAACAAACACAAAAAAAACAAAAATTGTGTATTTTACCCAATTTTCATATTTTATCTTCCAAAAACTAAATCGCAATTAAAGCTGTATGGTTCCTCATTGGCTAAACACCCTCTGGCTCCGCCTGCTACAGTAGCCACGCCCCAAACTCTCACTATTGGTCGAGCTGGAAAGAGATTGACAGATATTAGTGGACGGCTCTAAATGTTTTGATGGTGCTGGGAAGCTCAGTTTCAATTTTTGGGGAAATAAACCCATGAATGGCATACTGATGAGCAAACAGTAAACTGGGTTAAGAGTATGTATCCTGACATTAAAAAAAACTTTTAAACTTTTAAATTCGGTGTGAGATTTTATGCCGATTTGAACTGAAATACTCTCAGTGGTCACATCATTAACAGTCTTGCCAGATAACATGCATTTTCCTCTAGTGTTATATTTTCAACATAATTCATCATATTTTAGTTGTGAATTGGGTTTAGTTAAAGATTTCTGCTTGTTTTTCTCATTTGACACACAATACTTATTTCTTAAATAAAGCGCAAAAAAGATTTTCTTAAGAAAAACACCCAAATTAATCTGAAGTTTCGATATATTTTCTTCTTGGAAGTAAAATACAGTATGATTTGCTTTCCCTCAACATTCAGACCTTACAGCACCTCTTCTGCTTCGTTTCGACTTCACAGTTTGACATGTGCGTTCAGAAATGCTTTTCTTTGTAGCACTACTGTAACGTGTGGTTATGACTTCTGTAAAAGTTTCTATTGCCTTCCTGTCAGCTCAAACCTGTTTGACCATTCTTCTCTGACTTGTCTTCGAGGCGTTTTTCTCCCTGAGAAACTGCTACTTACTGTTTTTGGTTGTTTACACCGTTCTCTGTAAACTCTAGAGACTCTCAAGTGTGAAAACACCACAACATCAACAGTTTCTGACATACTCACTTACAGTAGACCATATTTCTTCAAGAACAAGAACTGAACCTCTTGTTGTTTAAGCATTGATATAGATATATACAATTTATTGCCTATGTTCGCTGATTTCCTTGCTGCTTGGTATGAAATTTTAAAAAATCAAGCCCCTTTCAGTTAGTCAACACAAAACAAACTTTATGCATTGCTTATAAATTCAGCCAAAATATTTGAAATTGTAGCTCTAAAATAAGGTTTATTTTTAATATTTCAATGGCAGATCCAGGCCAACTTTGACTTCAACGAGCTGAATAAGATGTGCTGGACTTTATCTTCACCAAAGCACATCAGTAGCAAACATCTGCTCATCTCAAGGGATGATACCTTCAAGGTGTGGTGCATCTTCAACTTCCTGTCTGAAGATAAATATCCACTTCACATTGTCACAGAAGAGGTTGGTTCTAGAGTATTAAGTTGTTTTTATATCTTTTTCTAATTACATGATATCAAGTGGAAATAACGCTGTATTTTGTGTTGTATCAGCTCGAGTATTTCCTGCGAAGGCTGTTTGGAGCAATGGGTTGCGGTTGGAAGGAGGACAGGTTTGAAGACTACAAATTGCAGCTCAGTGCAAAGAAAAAAGATCTGAATGCTTGGGAACTGATTGAGCTTATTGGCATGGGCCATTTCACCAAGGGCATAAACACTCAGACTCTCTCCATGGCCATCAGTGTGGTCCATCAGGAACTTGTGATGGATGTTATTAAGCAGGTGGGAGTCTGTGTTAAAGCCAATGTAAAAATCCACTCTCCAAAACTGGAGAAATAAAGAGATGTGCCTTACAAGCGATTAACTTGCTGTTTTTTATTCAAAAAGGGTTATATGATGAAAAAAGGCCATAAGAGGAAGAACTGGACAGAGCGATGGTTTGAGCTCCATCTCAATTACATGTCCTATTATGTGAGTGAAGACCTCGTAGAGCAGAAGGGATGCATTTCACTTGATCGCAACTGCTGTGTTGAGGTAAAATCAGTATTTGCTGTCATTAAAGCTCTTTTCAAGTTCACACAAACAAGAACTTTGTCATCATTTACACACCCTCATATTATGGAAGCTTATTTCTGCCACACCTCTTTATTTCACAATCATAATTGTGAGAAAAAAGTCATAATTGTGAGATAAAAAGTTTAAATTTTTCTATTCTATGGCAAAATTAAGCTTTCATATCATGTCGATCCAACCCTGTATGATTTCTTATGAAAGCAGACGTTTAGCAGAATGTCCAAGCTGCTCTTTTCCATATAAAAAAAAACAAAAAAAACTGTCCCTTTATATATCTTAATTGCTCTGTCTTTGCAGTCCTTACCAGACAAGGATGGAAAGAAAAACCTCTTTATTATAAAATGTGTTGAGAAAAGTTTTGAGATCAGTGCATCGGATAAAAAGACAAAACAAGAGTGGATTCAAGGTATTGCATGTCTGTGCTGGTTACAAATAGAGGTTACACTTTTGACTGTGAAATATTTGTCTATCCACAATGTCATGTGTTCATGTGTATTCAGCCATCCAGGACTGCATCGTCCGCATAAGACAGGGCCTTTCCTCCCCACACCGAGAATCCAGACAGAAACGCAGGGAGCTGAGAAACAGGATGAAAGCCGAACAGGAGACGATGGAGAACAGAATGAGACAGCTGCAGTTGGCCAACGAGAGAAAGCAGGCCCAGCTGGAAGCCATGAGCAAGGTACTCGAATCCTCCTTGAAAGATGTTATTGAAAGAGTCAAATACAAGTTACCTGCTAAAACAGCTTGTTTCAAGCTATTTTAGTAGTATCTCTAGTGGAGATATTGGATTAAAGGTGCATTTAGTAGTTGTATATCTAGTGGTAGCATTGCTGTTCATCGTGTACTTGAAACTAGTGAGTTGTGCATCACTACTTTCATATTTTCTCTGTCAATAAATCTTTCTACCTTGTGTTTTCCGTACCAATGTTTACTTTTTGCCTTTGTTGGGCTTTCACAAGTACAGATTTTACCATTGTGAAGCATGACAATGCGTGCATTCCAGTGTCTAAATTTTCGCTTTTTGTATTACTAAACGAAACTACATATGCAAGCATTCTGATGACTCTTCTAAAAAACACATATTTATTTCTTGTGCAAAACTTATATCATAAATCTTCTATCTCTGTCACAAACGCCTCATTTCAATGCAATATTGCTAACACAATTGCTTTCAAGAAAGCAATATTTGGCAATGCTATAGCTTTCAATACAGGATATTGTATGTAAAATAAGATATACAAAACATTCTCGTTCAAACCTGGTATGCCGGTAAAAATAAACTTAAGCCACGCATTTTCTAGTAGATCTATTAGAAGGACATCCCTAGTGAAAAATAAAATAAATATACAGTATTGTTCAAAATAATAGCAGTACAATGTGACTAACCAGAATAATCAAGGTTTTTCGTATATTTTTTTATTGCTACGTGGCAAACAAGTTACCAGTAGGTTCAGTAGATTCTCAGAAAACAAATGAGACCCAGCATTCATGATATGCACGCTCTTAAGGCTGTGCAATTGGGCAATTAGTTGAATTAGTTGAAAGGGGTGTGTTCAAAAAAATAGCAGTGTGGCATTCAATCACTGAGGTCATCAATTTTGTGAAGAAACAGGTGTGAATCAGGTGGCCCCTATTTAAGGATGAAGCCAACACTTGTTGAACATGCATTTGAAAGCTGAGGAAAATGGGTCGTTCAAGACATTGTTCAGAAGAACAGCGTACTTTGATTAAAAAGTTGATTAGAGAGGGGAAAACCTATAAAGAGGTGCAAAAAATGATAGGCTGTTCAGCTAAAATGATCTCCAATGCCTTAAAATGGAGAGCAAAACCAGAGAGACGTGGAAGAAAACGGAAGACAACCATCAAAATGGATAGAAGAATAACCAGAATGGCAAAGGCTCAGCCAATGATCACCTCCAGGATGATCAAAGACAGTCTGGAGTTACCTGTAAGTACTGTGACAGTTAGAAGACGTCTGTGTGAAGCTAATCTATTTTCAAGAATCCCCCGCAAAGTCCCTCTGTTAAAAAAAAGGCATGTGCAGAAGAGGTTACAATTTGCCAAAGAACACATCAACTGGCCTAAAGAGAAATGGAGGAACATTTTGTGGACTGATGAGAGTAAAATTGTTCTTTTTGGGTCCAAGGGCCACAGGCAGTTTGTGAGACGACCCCCAAACTCTGAATTCAAGCCACAGTACACAGTGAAGACAGTGAAGCATGGAGGTGCAAGCATCATGATATGGGCATGTTTCTCCTACTATGGTGTTGGGCCTATTTATCGCATACCAGGGATCATGGATCAGTTTGCATATGTTAAAATACTTGAAGAGGTCATGTTGCCCTATGCTGAAGAGGACATGCCCTTGAAATGGTTGTTTCAACAAGACAATGACCCAAAACACACTAGTAAACGGGCAAAGTCTTGGTTCCAAACCAACAAAATTAATGTTATGGAGTGGCCA
Source organism: Carassius gibelio (assembly GCF_023724105.1). Taxonomy (NCBI): domain Eukaryota; kingdom Metazoa; phylum Chordata; class Actinopteri; order Cypriniformes; family Cyprinidae; genus Carassius; species Carassius gibelio. The sequence continues at coordinate 34,410,100 of NC_068402.1, read as the reverse complement.
GCCCAATCTCCAGACCTTAATCCAATTGAGAACTTGTGGGGTGATATCAAAAATGCTGTTTCTGAAGCAAAACCAAGAAATGTGAATGAATTGTGGAATGTTGTTAAAGAATCATGGAGTGGAATAACAGCTGAGAGGTGCCACAAGTTGGTTGACTCCATGCCACACAGATGTCAAGCAGTTTTAAAAAACTGTGGTCATACAACTAAATATTAGTTTAGTGATTCACAGGATTGCTAAATCCCAGAAAAAAAAAATGTTTGTACAAAATAGTTTTGAGTTTGTACAGTCAAAGGTAGACACTGCTATTTTTTTGAACACACCCCTTTCAACTAATTGCCCAATTGCACAGCCTTAAGAGCGTGCATATCATGAATGCTGGGTCTCATTTGTTTTCTGACAATCTACTGAACCTACTGGTAACTTGTTTGCCACGTAGCAATAAAAAATATACTAAAAACCTTGATTATTCTGGTTAGTCACATTGTACTGCTATTATTTTGAACAATACTGTACTTAAATGTATTTGAAATACATTTATTTCATGCAAAGTATTCTACGAATACATTTTTATATTTATGTACTCAATAAAATGTCCCGCAGTTGTACTTATAGTAAACTAAACTGATATACTTAAAAGTATCCTAAATTGGAACAACTAATATGGCACTTAATGCACTTTAATTGTGCAGAAGTAGTGCTGAAGGACAATTAAAGATATACTTAGTATATTTTATTGTGCTGAAGTGAAACTATTGCAGGTGTAATTCAGGTACACTTTAACAGTACACTTTAAATATTTTGCATTTGAAGTCTGGTATTAGAATAGCAGAATCACTCTTGTGATTGATGAACAGACTTGAGTTATATATACACAAGAGAACAACTTGATTTATATATACACACATTTAGGGGCATGTGGTGGTGTTTCAGATGGGTGGAACAAAAACTCATATTTTAAACTGGGGAGTCATCTTTAAAGGTATAAAACTTGCAGTACCTCTTCTGTTACAAGATCGGTTTCGTTTTGTTCTCTTTTCGCTGTCAGTTCCCCTTTTGGCTAATTTTCATTCACTTACATTTTTTTTATAGCACACTATTAGTAATCAGAAACTAACGTTTCACTTCTTTGTCCATTTATTTTCTCCCATTACATTCTCCCTCTAATTAGTTTCCATGTTACACATACAGTCCTACTCGACAATGATAAGAAAGCTACAGAACCTACTGAAGCTCTGAGACTGATAAATGTGTAGATATTTCTAGAACTTTTTTTTTTTTTTGCTATTGAAGCCATAGCTTTGTGTCTTCAAGTGGCTTACCTCAACTGTCCTGTCAAAAAAAAAAAAAAAAAAAGCCCCAAAATATAGCTTAAAAAAAACAGCTTTGCTTATGCAAATTCATTTTAGGGCACCTGCGAAAAAGCACCCCTGAGCAATGAAGCCACACTTCCTGCGTACAGGCAGTTTTGACAGTCAATGGTTCCTGTTTGATATCTTCAATCTCAAAGGATCGTTCTTTCATTAAGCTGTACTTTATTGCCTGTCAACTTTACGACATTTTCCAAATATCATTATGCACTTTAATAAACTGCCCATTGCTGCTTTTAAATGATCCTGTGAGCCTTGCCTCATATACTTCTACTGTAAGTGCTTTTTTACAAACTGAGGGAAGAGTTGAAATGTTTCTGTTGAAATCAATAGCATGACAGCTACCATCAAATGAATCTAGAACATTGTTTTAACATTAAACAGTGAATGAAGTCTAGTTGTTATTTGTGACCCTGGAGCACAAAACCAGTCTTAAGTCGCTGGGGTATATTTTTAGCAATAGCCAAAAAAAGTAAAGATCATGTTCCATGAAGATATATTTTTTTTACTTCCTACTGTAAATATATAAAAACAAAATTTTTGATTAGTAATATGCATCGCTAAGAATTCATTTGGACAACTTCAAAGGCGATTTTCTCACTATTTGGATTTTTTTGCACCCTCAGATTCCAGATTTTCTAATAATTGTATCTCGGTCAAATATTGTCCGATCCTAATAAACCACACATCAGTGGAAAGCTTATTTATTCAGCTTTCTGATAATGTATAAATCTCAATTTCGCTGAGGCTGGTTTTGTGGTCCAGGGTCACAAATTTTGCTTTACCACCTGTACTTTGTGATTTAATCAGGCTTACAGAAGCCTTTCATGCTTTCATTTTCTCTGGATATGGCAGAACCTGCAGGAAGCATCAATGAGGGGTGATTTTGAGGAACAGAGAAGACTTCAGACCCAAAATGAACTACTGGACCAATACAGACGAGACCTGGAGCAAGAGAAAATGGTAACATCAGCATTAACGTTAATGTCCCACTAGCAGACATCTCTCCTCTTCTAAAAGGACCAGGAGTCTCTTGCATATCGAAAGCGAATCCCTGACACCCACAAATGATGTGCAATCCCTTAAATTGAGAGAGTAAGATAGGGTCCCTGTTTCCTGGATATTAAAGTGTTTTTTTTTAGGTATTCAGTTACAAGTTGTCAGCTGAGATGCACGCCTGATGTAATAAAGAAACGTAAAACTGCTTCTTAGGCTCGAATGCAGATGGAAGAGCAGGTGGTTGAAAAGGCCAATGAAGTGGAGCAGTACTGGCAGCGTACGCAGGAGCTGGAAGAAATGTACCATCAACTGAAAAAGGCACTAGACGACGAGAGGCAGGCCAAGGAGGATGAAGAAGCCCTGCGCAAACTGCAGGCCAGGTGCACAAACACACAACTTTCAGTATACACATCAAGTAGTCAATGTTATGGGCCACAGCATTATGCAGAACATTTGTGTGTTTTATTTGCAGGCTGCTACAAGAGGAGGCAAACAAGAGGCTTGAATTAGAGCAGATTCACCTGCAGCAGCAACAAACCTTATCCCAGTCTCGGAAAGAGAAAGAAGAGCTGGAAAGGGAGCGAACAGAGAAGGAACGTGCCCTGCAGGCTGCTCAGGAGCAGCTGGAGAGCCTCAGAAGACAGAGAGAGGGGGCACAAGAGGAATACATGGTAGCAGTTTCAGAATGATAGAGTGTATTTAAGGATTTTTATACTGTTTGCTTTGTCTTCTGTGTTTTACTCTGTAGCAAAGATGTCCAAGTGAATTCACTTTCAGGTCATCTAAGATGAATTTGTTTCTTCATCAGATCACTTGCTCAATAAAGAATCCTCTGCAGTGCATGGGTGCCGTGAGAGTAGATAAAAACATCATAATAATCCACAAGTGACCCACACAACTATACTCCATCAGTGAAAAGCTGCATGTTTGTAAGAAAATCCATTCAAGACATTTTAATTTCAAATAATCACTTTTGGACAAAATACATGTCCATAATGCATAAAAATGCTTCTTTCTTCTGTTGTCCTCTCGCACTTTTACACAGTGCTTGATCTGTGCAGATTTCTCTGCTGAAGATTTTATGTAAAGCGGACTTTTTTTTATTTTATTTTTTTTAGCCAGAATCAATGATTTGAAGTTAATCATGAAGTTGTTTATTACAAACATACAGCTTCTTTGGATTTTCTTTGGATTCATGAGGATTACTTGTGAATTATTGTGATGTTTTTATCAGCTGTTTGCACTCTCATTTTGACGGCACCCATTCACTGCAGAGGATCCAATGGTGAGTAAGTGTTGTAGTGTTAAATTTCTCCAAATCTGTTCTGATGAATAAAAAAAACTCATGCACGTCATGGATAGCCTGAGGATGAGTACCTTTTCAGCAAGTTTGCATTTTGGGGTGTACTGTTCCTTTAAGGTAAATGATCAGAATTTCGGTGACTTTTATTGTTTTTCAGGCCGTTACAAGGAAACTGGAGCGCGCAGCTCACAAAACAAAGAATTGGAAGCACAAAGTCTCTAACCATGAGGGCCTACTTCGAACCATTTCACCAGGTGACAAGAGTGTAAACTTTCTCAGATGGCAGATAACATTTCCAAAAGCACCAGGTTAATGGTTTTCATGCATTTCTTAGGCACTAAGGGTCCCACTAGAATGACCAACTGGGGACAGGCAGCGTTCACTGACACAGAGCTGAATGAGATGGAGAGGATTTGGCAGGAGAACAAGAATAGACCATATGATGGACAATAACATCTAAAGCATCCATTTCTTTTATTTGTGTGTATTTATTATGTGTTTTCCAGGTAGTCATCATCATGACTTTTGTTAATGGTTAAATCTGTTGTTAGTAAAATGTGTTTTTATTCAACCATTTATTAATTGTGCGCTATTATTAATGGAACATTAGCAGCTAAATGATGTGCAGTTGATGGTGTCGATTTTTTTCAAGATATATCAAAATAATGTAAAATGTGACATCCATAGCTTTTAATGCTTTGTTGTATTGTTGTTGTTTTTTAAACACGCTTAGAAAATGTGAAAGTATTGTCATTCAACTTTAGTAATTTCAAGTGTATTCATTTTTTAATGTGAAAAAGAGAGTTTGGAGGTGCTAGTGCTATCAAAGCACCAGATTCCTACCCTATCCACTAGATGTCCTTATTGATACATAGACAAACCCATAAGACCAATTCATACAGTTTTTGTAGACTAGAGTCACTGATTGACAAAAGACACATTAACTGAAATACTGTGTTAGCAGTGCATGCATAATCCATTTAGCTCAAAATCTGCATTTTAACTTCACCTTTTTAGAAAATATATACCAGAATAAATCATGCTGTTCACGATGGGTTGATGTGGTTCATTTTGTCTTCAATGTCTTTGTCAACCGGATGAATTTAATATATCGATAACATTTTGCATGCTTGCATGTAGACATATGCTTTAATCCAAATCAGCATACACTAAATTGCATTTAAGGTATACATTTGATTAGTAAATGCATTATCTGGGAATCAAATTTGTGACCTTAGCATAATCCCATACTGTAATGTTTGAGTTTTTTTTATTTTTTTATCTCTGTTATTATCGTTGTTATAAAATGATTACAGTGCGTTTACATCTTTATTTTATTTTACTGTGGTGGGTGTTGTTAGGCAGGATGCAAAAACGTAACCATAAAATCACACCAGCTAGAGCTGTTAGCTAGAGTTGTAACAAGTGGTTTGATAGCTTTTTATGTTAGATAACGAACTGTCAAAAGTAGCCTGATAAAGGGCATATTGTAAGGGCCGATTCATAGTCAACGCATCTGTACGCATACGCGTCCCCGAGACTACGCATCGTTACGCTTCGGCCGCCATTATGCGTCGGTGCGTAGCCAAATGTGTCGTCCTAGTTTTTGATACGCGACGCGCCGATTCACGCAATACTATGCGTTGTCGGTGGGGGCGACATTGCAAGTATTGTACATCAAGTATATTGTGTTTAAAGAAGAAGAAAGTTTGAATACATTGGCGGTCGAAGAGGAAAAATTATGCGAACTTATACGTATTCATCCACATTTATACGATAGTTCATCAGCAACAGAATACACTCTTCAGTTGCCATTGTGATCTGAATATCACGCGACCCGACTCTACTAATATCACCCGACTCTACTACCCCCTGTTGCGTGAGCGGTGTATTGCATACACGCATCACCCGTGACACTTGCGTTCACTGTTTATGAAACGCGTCGCTCGCTCGCGTTTCTCGCGTTGACTATGAATCGGCCCTAAATATCTGGCGCCTTAATGAATCAGAACTTATCACTCTGCTTTTGAGTTCCAGATAGACCGTAATATTGTGCAGTGTAACCATAGACTGTATAAAAACATTGTAACTTACAGAGTTAAAGTCCCACAATTTTGTCCAGTTGTTCTTTCTGCAGGTTAGGGACTTTCTTTATGAGTGAATCATTGAATCATTTATTCAACCGGTTCATTTGAACACAGATTCATCCGCGAACAAAGATCCACTTTTGTGTGTTTGAATTCTCGGAGACAATGCGACGGTTTATTTTGCTTTTGAAGCTGTTTTCTTTGGCAAAGTAAAAAAAGACAACGTAAGTGGTAATACTGCCTAAAATGTACGTTGCTAAATATGATGTTTTTTGCTTACTGAATATCAAATTTGATCATTGAATATCGCCACTGAACATCGGCTCTTCGGCTTGGCCGTATAACGTCAGGCCTACTAATAAGAAAAACAAGCAGTTTTCCTTTTTACCAATGATTATAGTGTGACTTATACCTTCAAAACTAGTGTTTTAATAACCTTATTTTGGACACAAAACCTGACATTGGCTGAGACATTTAACGTTAGTGGGGCGCGAATGCAGTAGAACGTTATAAATCAAATCACCAAACTCAGTAAGATCACATTTAAAACTACAAGTAAGCTTATAGCAGTATATTATAAACATATAACGTGTAAAAAGCAATATTAATAAGAAAAAAAATAATCGTGCCAGCCACTAAAACGTTCAAAGACATGACTGAAAAGTGGTCGAAGTGCGCGAAATTCCCTGAGCGATTTTTACAGAGTGAAGATTGTTTGCTGAATGCATTGGTGTGGAGGGATCGAATATGCAAACATATATATATATATATATATATATATATATATATATATATATATATATATATATATATATATATATATATATATGTAAACGTACACACACACACACACACACAAGTCTCACTATTGTTCTAAATAAGCAAAGTATACAGGTAACTTACAGGCAGTATGCTTTGAATGTCTAAAGAAGGCTTTCAATATATTTGGAAAGGCTTAATATATTTTAATACCAAACTTGTTCACAGATCTGTCTGACCTCCACAGAGTGGGACATGTGGTACATGAGGGAGAGCAGGAGGATAGGAGAAGTCCAGGAGGGACCGGTGATGTGGATGTGAGTGACATACAAGCAATGGTACATATGGCTTTTCATTTATTTATTTATTTACACTTCTACAGAATTCAGTGACCACTCACTTTCAGCAACTTAAGTACAGACCCCATTCATTTTTTTCCTTTCAACAAAACCTTGTTATTAAACCCTTTAATTACTAAATCAGCCTGCTCAGAAATTAATTAAAATGAATGAAAACATAGGACAAGACTGAGTACTTAACCTTTTGATTAGGGATGCACCGATCATGATTTTTCATGGCCGATTCCGATACCGATTTCCGTTTTTTTTTTTTTTTTTTTTAAGCAGCAAACAAGAAAGAAGGAAAGTGTGCATAAACAAGATGTTTATTTGGTATTTAATAGACCAAACTGGCTTTTGGCTATTGTAAACAATAACTGCAACCATCTGAAATTAACATCTACATTACAGACATCAGCATTTAGCTTTTGTTACAGAGAACTGGCCTTAAATTTAAAGATTAACTGTAACCATGTGAAATTAAAGGCAACAACTGCATAGTTCTACAATCCAAACAACACAATCAACACACATTCAATAAGATGTTTCTTGATCAGCATTCAGTATTTTAGTTTTTAAATTTGGTTTTAAATAAAAAAAAAAGGTATTTACCAGTGTCTTTATTTACAGACTAAATAAAAGTATGCTATATAATTAGATTATTCCAAAATGTTAAAATCAAATAATGTTGGTGCGAATAAAACATTTCAAACGTGTATGCAAGTTCCACTTTACAAAAAAAAAAAGGTTTCGTCACAGTTTAGTCCGTTTCGTTTCTCATCCAACACGTAAGAAGTTGATCTTAACATCTCTTCACGGTCTACTCGGATTGCCGATTGCGTATTTTAAGCAAAAACCGGCCGGTTCCGATTTATGGCCGGTCAACCGGTGCATCCCTACTTTTGATTAAATTAAGTGTTAATCCATGACACAGTATGTAGATTTAATAATAGAGTTGACAAATACAAAAAAAATAAAAGAAAACATGACGTGAAATATATTATGATTAAAATTTATTGAAAGTATTAAAATTATTTAATACAAATACAACAGTATTTTTGTATTGAATTGAATTGAAACTTCTTAAAAGTGCACATGAAGCATACAAGAAGTGAAGTGCCAAAAATGACCAATCAGTCATGCCTGTTAGAGACAAAAATGGCAACAATCTCACTACCGTCCAAAAAAAAAAGCAGATGGGTACAATACTTCCATGAAGTCCTCAACCACCCAGAGCCAGATGGCCCTGCTAATCCCTCTGCAACAGGTGACATGCTTGATATCGATACTAGTCCCCAACTGAGACAGAGGTTAAGCTCTCCAGCAAAGCCACGAAAAATGGAAACACTGCAGGAATTGATTCCATCCGTGCAGAGATGCTTAAGATAGACCTCGATACCTCATGCAAGATTCTTACAGACATTTTAAAAAAATATCTGAGAACAAGAGACTATCCCAGATGACTGAAATAAAAGCCTAATTGTGAAACTCCCCAAAAAGGGTGATCTTCAGAGCTGCGACAAATGGTGTGCCATCACACTGGCTCTCAGTCCCATCAGCAGGTCTTCTATACAGAATTGACAAAAATGATTTTAAACTATCAGGATTCAGAAGTGGAATAAGGTGCATAGACCAGATCTTTAGATCATTCCGCAAGTGGAACACCCCTCTGCACATTTAAAAAGACACCCTATGGAAAATCAAGCTGTCCTTCTGAGTTCCACCAAAAATGGTTTCGCTGGTTTCGCTGGTTTCGCTGATGAGGTTGTTCCACAGGAAAATCAAAATCAGCGTCATTGTAGACGGACACTTGTGAGAATGGTTCCCTGTATAGTCTGGTGTGCAGCAGGGCTATATCATCTCTCCAAAACAACAGCTGACAAACCCAGAGGCATCCAGTAGACCTTGAAGAACTTGACTTTACCAGTGACCTTATGTATTCTGTACAAAAATTTATTCTCCACAAAATTTCAACATCTCCGAGAAAAGACAGACAGCTTTGCCATGCAGGTGGGCCTGAACATCAATCCATACAGCATGCTGAAACTGATCGAGTCAAGTGGAAACAAATCATTGATGCCTTATGTCCCACTCAAGACGAAGAGGTGTAAGCCAGTAAATAGTTCTTCAGTGGTAATTCCATAATTATACATGATTTTATGTATTTTTTTAATAATTGGAATAGCAATCACACTGCGGCGACTACCAGTGAATGATACAGTTGGCTACTATAAGGTAGGTACAACTGTTAACAACGGAAATGACTTGCAACCACACTGATTCCAATGAACAGCATTTAAAGGAATTGCTCACACCAAAATGAACATTTTGTCATCATTTACACACCCTCATGTCGTTCCAAACCTGCATGACTTTCTTCTGTGGAATCTACTTCTTGGAAATCGTTTTGAATGTAAATGGGTGTCAGATGTTGTTTTGCCTCCTGTGTTTCTTTTTTTAATATTTAGTAAACAATCCTTTTAAGGCTGTATGTATCCAACAGGTTTGTATAGGTCTTTCTATTCTGGATTAAGCCATTATTCTAGTAATAGATTCTGGGAATGTATACTTTTTGGGAATTAAGCCTTGCAGAGGCATAATGAAATGTGCTATATTAGAAGTTAATGCATTATTAATTATCATTATTATTATTATTGTGTTCCTGTAGCTCAAGTGGGGATTTGGATCCCTGGGAACACATGATAGGTAAAAATTGATAGCCTGAATTCTCTGTAAATCGCTTTGGATAAAAGCGTCTGCTAAATGCATACATTTTATTTAATTTTAATTTATTAACAATATATGTGAACCTGTCACAAAACCATTCATAAGGGTCAATTTTTGGAAATTGAGAGTTCTGCATCATCTGAAAGCAGAGTAAACAGGCTTTCAATTGAAGTATGTTATAGGACAAATTTGGCTGAAATACAACTATTTGAAAATCTGGAATCTGAGGGTGCAAAAAATTGAAACATTTAGAAAATAGCATTAAGTTGTCCAAATAAAGTTCTTATCAATGCATATTACTAATCAACAATTACGTTTTGATATATTTATGGTAGGCAAATTTACAAAATGTTGTGATGCAACATGATCTTTTCTTAATATCCTAATGATTGCATAAAAGAAAAAAAAAATATATCATTTTGACCTATACACACACTTAAGGCTGATGTCGTGGTCCAGGGTCACATACTGTATAATAGTTTAAAATACTCAAACTAGCCCCATGCAGATGACAGATCAGCAGATTCAGATCTAAGTGAATTAATCAAGGCAATGTGCTGAACTTCCTTTGAACTTTGTTCCAGAAAAGGAACTGAAACTCATTCCATAAATGCTGACAAATTATAACATTTAAGAAACCAGATTCCAGAAAACATGTCCTTACAGTGAAACATAAGACATGCAATAGACACTAGTCTTCACAAGTGAGTGTCAAAACAAACAGGACTATGTTACGCTGTGTCTTCGTTTCTGGCACTGGGCAGGAAAAGAGAGCCCACGTGCAGTTTCTAACGTCTAGTACCTGCAGAGATTGTAGCATTAGCTGAGCTCATCTGTGGGTTTTATCAAAACAAATGTTAGGCATTGGAGCCGACACTAAAGTCACACTCAGAACTGCAATGATGCAAATTAAAGGGAACAGTTCATTCTTAGGCCATAGCTAGTATGGATAACAGGCCTTGACATGCCAATTGAACTTGCACTGAGGTCATTGTCATTATAAAGGCTTTGGACAAACACAAATTACAAGCACACATTGTTTTTGTGTGTTGAGCTTCTCAGCTGGTTTTGTTCAAGACTTTACACTGGACATCAAGGATCAAAGTACCAAAATCAAAAGTAAACTGAAATTATCTTAAAATCCTATATATTCATATAAATATAAATGCATGACTTTACTTTAGTATAGCCACCAATTCTCACTATTAACTAGTTGCTTAATAGCATGCCTATTAATAACATATTGACTGTTTAATTAGTACTTATAAAGCACTTATTCTGCATGACCATATTCTACCCTGTCCCTAATCCTATTTAACACCTAAACTGAAAAACTCTCTTACTATTAATAAGCAGCAAATTAGGATTTTATTGAGGAAAAAGTTGTGATAATTAGACCTTAAAATAAAATGTGACCAAATATATAAAAAAATGCTTTTATAAATTTGTAAAACCAGTAACCACTGATGTATAAAAGAGAAGTGATTGTGATTTTGTTAACGGCATGCATTTGGAAACAGTTGATATAAACGTTGGTTAAATTAATAATTAATGTAAAAGCATATAGGCTACATATAACACTTAACTTCTATAATTCTAGTAGAACGCCATAGAATTTGCACTGTTCTGAAGAGTGAAATGAAATACATCATACAATCATTAAGATTACAGACTTCAAGGCATGAAGATGTATTTCCATGATGCATGTTAATTTTTGAATTTTAATACAATAAAATGCAAAATAATAAATATCTTGCATTGTAATATTTATTGCATATGTCAATTTCTGCTATTAAAACTACCATATATATATATATATATATATATGTTTATGTTAAACATTTTCTATATAAATATTTAGTTTTTGGTCAGTTTGGTCTTACATTTGGATTTTTATATATTGATTATCCTGCCTGAAAAGACCATTCTGAATGTTACAGACAACATCATAAAAGTAATCCTGTGTGACTGAGACCTTACAAATTGAGTGATTTTAGGTAATTTTTACTTTCATTCATTAATACGCTCTGTCTGTAGGCAATTGCATATGGGTGCATCTAACAAATCCGGTGGCTTTCCTGCCTGATGGCAGTCTAGAACACAATGTGCACTCCATTCATTTATATAGATTAGTGCTAGAAACATTTCATATAGTCTATAAAACATTGCCCAAACCATCTCATTTAAGGGCTTTCTGCACAACCTTTTTCATTACAGCCTTTCGTCACTCTCGGTAAACATATGACGCTCTCTAAAGATGTCCAGCAAGATCTTCTAGCAATGCCAGGAGTCACCGTCATGCACAGTAAACACCTTTCATACAGAGCCAGATCACACACCTCTCATAAGCCAGCTGTACATCCACATACCTGTGTTGGGTTGTTATACAGAGAAACCTTGCAGCTCAAGTTTACACTTTAACTGTATATGATTAAACATATTTAATTTGAAATATCTATGTATAAAAGCACATGCTAAGTGAATGAGATCTGTTGTTTGGACACATCTAAAGAAGCGGGAAACGTTAAGTCCATTATAATTAAGTTCTTATTTATTTTGCCACGTTATGCAAAAAACAAACTGAAGTTCCTTCAAGTACTTGTTCTCCAAGGGCATCAGAAAACATTGTGGCAATAGCTCCTTTAAAGGGCTTGTTTGTTTGCATGACTGGCTGTCATTCAAATGATATACCTCTAGGCCTAGTCTTACTCAATAACAGATCTGATAGCTGATAGCTGCGTGCTGGTGGCACTCAAGTTTTCCATAAACTATAATTCTGTTTTTCTCCTCAGAAACGTGTTGACTAATAGAAGACATCACTGTAATTGAAAGCACACAGTTAAACTGACAAGACACATGTGAAATAACTTCACGTGTTGGGTATCGAAAGCACAGATTTGACTTACTTTCGTATAATGCAAAGTAGATTCATGAACATATCTTCAGGCAATGGTTAATTTTTGGGGGGATGTTTTCTTGATGACTTCATTGTTTAGTGCCCTTTATGGTCTGGTTGGATGGTAGACTTTATAGTCCGCAGCTATGCTGGCAAAATTGTATTAACACATGGGCCTTCACAGATGATTGGCACCAAGCGAAAGCCAGCAGTGCCTCTCGCAGAGGAAATAGCTCTTCCATTGTAAATTAACTTTGGGGGTCTTTGTGGGACTCCGTTAAAGCGCTTACATATGAATTTAGCATTCCCCAACATTGGCGATTCCAACCTAGTTTTTCTAGTTTTGCTGGTGTGACCCATTCAAGCGTAACCCAACCTGACGATAATCATGTTTTGTTAATGAATTTTGATCATTCCCCTTATTAGTAACTACAGCAGTAAAGTTTACATTATTTAAACGAGTTAGGATGTCCAGGACAATAAATGTCATCATGCTGACCAGGTAAAGTAATTTACTCTAGTCTGCTGTCATCACCTCATGTTAATTGTGGTCTTGCAAACTAATCTGGTTTTAATATTGGGGGAAAACCCTGAAAGAGTTGTTTGAAGGTTAATGGTATTGATGTCGAAGGTGGTGTGGTTTGTTTAGCTTTTTACTTCTGGCGATTGTATTTAAAATACATAAAAGTTGTGTTGATTTGTGAAGATTATCCTGATGAACAATGTGTAAAAATGACTTTTGTTGGTCACAGAGCTTATTGTCTGCAATAATCCTATAGAAAAATCCTTCTGGGTTTTGGTTGAGGGAACCAAGGTGAGGCTAACTTCAGGGTTGACCTACAAAAATATGTCATCGCTATAGCCGACCTTACCAAACCACAGCTTTTTACCAGCTAGCTAGCTAGATAGGGTGCTGACATGACGGCATTGAGCGTATAATGTGATGTTGATTCTTTTTTGGTAACAGGAAGTGGAATGACGTGACCTATCTTTAGGACAGGTGTGCCCTGCACGCCAGTGCCACCTGCATTCAGCCTACATGTAATCCCCATTCTTCATGCTTTTGCCACATTTGCATTGTTCCCATTGCTGATTTGTGAGCAGTCGTTTAGACAAGAACATCTGTCATGTGTGGCGGCTGCCAACAAGAATCTGAAGTATGTCAGACAGTCGGATGTGCTCTGAAATTCAAGTTAAACTATGACCAGCCAGTATTAGCGCCCGGAATAAACAACGACCGCTTATGATAAATCTACATAAAACCCTGAAAGATTAAACAGTTTATTGTGTAATCAAATAAATAAAATGTTGATCTTTTTTATGGCAAAGGATGTTTAATATTTATATGAGCTCACAAATCTTAAATCTGCATGGAAAGAGGTCACATTTAAACCATTTATGAAAAGGAACTGTTATGACTTCAGTCAACAGATTCATAAGTCTCCTGTGAACTGCAATTCCTCCAGAGCATCGCATTTGTCCCATTCTAATCATTCTGGAGGGATTCCCTCTTCCGCTGCTTTGCTCTCTCTAATCCTCCACTCCAGGAGGCATCTATATTTGGAGAAAATTGTCAGAGCCCCAGTCCAGATGTTTTGCTAGGCCGACACCTGCTCTCAATACAAGTCAGCAGGGAACAACTAGCCCACATCATGCACGTCCCCAATGCTCTTGCAAACCTCGGTCCCATCAGGTTTTTTTTTTTTCTAGGAGCGCTGCAGAGTCTCGCCTCAAAGGCGCCTGTGGCCTCTTTTACTTATACATTACCACAAATGAGACCACTTGGCTGTGATCGTTAGATGAGACACGTTAGGTGTATCCAACAAAGATTTGTAGATGTTTCATCTTACTGTTTATTAAGTGAGATATCCTTTTCAAAACCCCAGAAGAAAGACGAGACTTCTTGTTTCCCTGTTTTTTTTCTGAGTGGAAGGCATGTATTACATATGAATTGGCTGAATCACACAGTGTATCAAATTAAACAAGCTGACATGTTGAGGGCAAAGCCAAATGATGACACACTTGAACTGCCCTGGCCTCTACAGTGACATTTCTGTCTACTGAGGTCTGAAGAGTGAAGCAATTATCGCCACTTAGCATTTCTTTCAAATTAAAATTTGTGCTGAATTTGTTTAGCAAAGATTGAGTAGCAGTGGTTTATTAAAGATTAATATTATGTTTTTTGGATACACTGGTCTCTTCTGGGATGTCCTGTGATGAATGTAATTTCCTATTGGCCTCATTTATGAAACATGAGCAGAATGAATTTGTGCAAATATTTCTTAAAATTATTCTTATGTAATGTCTCATTCAGCTCAGCGCAATAATTTATTTAAGAACATTTGAATGATCTCCACAGAATTGGAACATTTTATACAGAGAGAAACATAGGTATGCATGAATTTTCATTTTATACCGTTACACCCAGACTGGCTTAAATAGCTTTTAAAGAGCTTTAGGTTGAATTAATGGATTAAGACATGTTTATGCAACTTGCATGAGGATTATACAGCATTTCAAGGTGCTTGATGACAATTGCTAGTGAGAGCTGCAGAGGAACAAAATGTATGTCCTCTATTTTCAAGTCTATGTATGGTCCAGGCAGTAAAATGACTTTGACAGTGTAAACCAGAATTACATTTTGGTACATCAGGGCAAGCCAGATAAAACCCAGTTTGGTCAGCACATTTGCAAGCATGCAGCCCTGTCTCATGGCACTTAAGCTTGCTTGCATTACTGTGGCTGTGACTATCCACAGCACTCAAGGGGCTGCTAGAGTTACTTCCACGTGTCAGGTCTGTTTAACCTAGGGTGATGTTATTAGCGTGGTTGAATAAAAGCATACTGACAGTTGAGGAGTGAGTGCTGTTTTTACTGAACTGCGGCTCTGCCATCGCAGCTGTTGACCTGAAATAAAAAAGTTTACTCTAATGGCCACTATGGAACCCGTTATGCAGTGCTAAGAATAAATGGCAGGGCTCAATTTAAAGATGCGTGAGATTTAGTCTCAGCCTCAGACGTCACACACCCATTAACTGTTGGCCATCTGGACTATTGATGCATTTTATGCTGTCAGTCTTTATGAATAGATTCTATTACACTCAACATCACGCAACAGAATGCTAGAATGCAATAGAAAACGTTTATTTTTAATATTCTTTCTTGTCACATTGCTCATGTCACATGCATTGTCCAAAGTGGGTGACTAGTTTGTTTTCTGTGTGACAATCTGCAAAGCCAACTTTCTATGCATGTCAATTACCCTTTACAGATTACAAGTTCTATCAAAATCTAAATGTTATAAACTATAGAGTTTTCTTCTGACCCAATTTAAAAACCAATATTGCTGAAATGTCTGCTGAAATTAAAATGTTGTTTTGAGGATTTTTACACTTCAGCGTATTAAATTTTGCTTTTGCATTCTTACATACTTTCATAACATACTTTATAGGACAGGTCTTATTGTTCATGCAGAATTTAGGATATATAGTCATGCAGTCACACAAATTGTAATTAATTGTTTCTAGATTTATTTCAAATAACAGCAAAACCCAAAACAAAATGTAACCAAAAACAGTAAACAAACCAGAAACATTAGTGGCACCACAAAGTATTGTACATACAGTAACATCATTTTAGGTTCAGTAACAGACGTCTTGCCTGATATTTTTTCGTGTTTCTTAAAACTTTACAGATATGCTATCAAAACAAATGGATAAAACTTTAGTGCCTCAAAAAGCCATCAACATCACATATAAGCACACAGAGAATGGAGTAATATAGTGTTCTTCCCTTCATTTCAAACTAACGGATGACTGATAACCATCTCAGGCAGGAAGTGCTTTGCTTGGTCAGTATTTGTCTGTAATTAAGTATAAATATGAGTGTTTATTTCAAGTTAGAATAAATGATTAGAAAAACATATCTAACAGCATATTCAGCAGAATATAAAAAGCTGGAATTGTAATGTATGTATACAAGACTCTCCATTCAACAAAAACACACAGGTGACACTTTTAATGCTTAAAAAATAATTTACAGAACAACAACTCTGTTACGCATGAGTATAACATTCATACTGGAAAAAAAAAAAGTTTTTGCAAATATATATAAAAATACTTTGCACACTAGAGCATAATGTTGTCTGCTCCAAGCTTTCATGTGTCGTTAAAACATAATGCATTTAGCCTAGTTGTTCTAGTCATTAAAAATCTGTTTTGTACGGAGTGCATATCAATAAGTGCAAATTATTTGCCTTTTACACACTGTGCATCTTTCTAAACATTTGTCAGAATTTGGTGCTTGTTTTGCTTTTTAACAGCAGCAACAGTATTTTTATTTTGCAGAACACACCTGTTGTCACTACTATTTTGACCCGAGTTTAAGATTAGTGCTATTGCTTTGTCTTGGTTGCGTGTAGCAGTTTGTTCAGCAAATATCATAGTAGTGCATTGCATCATATCACCAATCACCTGAAACAGAAACTCAGGATCAAGTTTTTGAGAGCAGGTAGTGGGACGCAGGAAATTCAGGGCAGTGTTTTTGTACGTCACTGTTCAGGAGCAGTTTCAACAGGCACTGAAGGCTTTACTATGGTCCTACTAATTGCACAGTGGGTCTCCCTGCAGTGAGAGGTGGTGCTAATGAGTCATGTAGAAGAAAAAGGCTTCATGCATCTGAGATGCAGCTTTGGATCTTATCAATCCATAGCTGGGCATTCTGAGCATCTCCTGCACAGAAGTTGTACACTCGTTTAGTGGTCTTCAGCTGCAGGGGCAAAGAAAAAGAGAGAAGAGATTTTAATTGATTTTTGGTTGAGATTGAGATTGGTCATATTAACAGCATGTTTACAATGCTGGATTACAGGATCAACTAAATGCTGAATTCTGAAATGTGATGCTCAATAAAGCGAACTATGATTAGTGGTCAGATGGCCTCTTGAGTGGTTCTTGGCCAGCCAATGCTGCGATGAAGTCAAAACCATCTGCCGTCAATCTGAAGGTCTGGCAACGCAGGACTAGGTGCATCTAAATGTCTTGGCTCAGGCACTGGTGGAATACTTACATCAAAGAAAGCCTTTTCACTGATGTGTTTGGGGGCTCCTATAGTTGGTGTGGCAATCAGGACAGATTCCACTTCAGCCAGGTCAATATAGCCACGACAGCTTGTGTCCACATCCGTCTCATAATACCTCAGCTATAGGGTGTGTCAAAATGCATGACAAATAAATGAATAAGTTAAGGTAGACACCAAAATACAAAACATTTATAAACGACTCACCTGATGTTTTGTGACATCAAGAACAAACCACCTAGCTTTCCAAGCTTTAAGTAATGCCCCTCGCTTGTACAAGATTCCCTCAAATGATCTGTATAAACAAAGATTTGATGGCTTGTTTGCTTTCTCTATGAAGTTAGATTATGCAGTATCAAAAGTGTTGTCTGTCATTGTTACCTATTGTCTTCATTCTTTGGGGTAAACTGATTATAGAGCGTGGCTGCCCTGCGATTAACCCCGTTGACTGCAGTGGGGCTGCTGTCCTCTCCGAGGCTGCTGTCAGGTAGTTGCAACATGGAGTGTCGCTGATAGGCCTGCAGGTTGGAGGTGGGGACCAAACCAGAGATGGACACTGACTGTTTCCGCAGCTATGAGATTAAAAGGGCAAGAGATGAGGCCAGTATATCTGGAGAAGACACTTTGCTACTTGCTGTCAACAAACAAAGATGTTTCTTTGGTGCTTTCTAAAGCCTTTATACCATTGCATCCCCAAGCCATAAATAAGCAGCTTTGTTTCTACTGCTTAAAGCTACAGTTCTTGATGGTGATGTGATATTGGGTTTCTATTAAAAAATGGCAGCTGAAGCTACATTTGTGAGGCAAAGTGGAACTAAAATAGCTGGACAGAAGCAGCACTCACATTGCCCTCCTGTTTGAGGTCTTCCTGGATGCTGTCTCGCACCCTCTCCAGCGTGAGGTGCCAGGGCTCAGACTGCTGGCCCAGTTCTCCCTCCAGCCTCTCAATGTCCTGTAACCACACAAATCCATGTTAAGGCTTTGATTTACCGGTGCCTTTGATCAACCAGGAAATCTTTGGATTATGTTTTGATATTTTTGTCCTACCAAGCAAGCAGCAAAATGTTTTTTGATGGTTGTTTGCTTTATAGTAGCTACTAGCTAGTATAATTTCTGATATTCACAGATAACATAAAAAATGGAGATACAGATTGTGCTTTGATAATTTTAGAAACACTGAATATTGCACACATCCACAAGAAAATTCATGAAAAAGCATAGTGTGAAAAATACAAGATATGTCCTGAATTTTTTCAGCTGCGTGATGCAAGCAGAGGAAACAACTACTCACTCTTCTGATAGACGCATCTCTTCACACCTAGGATCAGCTGCAATTTTACTGCATCATGTAACATTTCATTTTGATCATGGGAGGATACGGACTTGGTGAGAAACTATTAAAAGACATATGGACTCACAGCCAAGAGTTTGGTGATGGCATCAGGCTGGGCACGGCTGACGCTGCTGTAACACGGCCAGACGATCCTCCTCTTGGTGGTGGCAATGGTGTCTGACTCTTCTGTGCTCTGTGAGCGCACCACGAGCATACACCAGTCATAAGACGGGCCTGTGGACAGTGTCTCCCCAGTGTAGAACTCCCATGTGGTCAGATTGGGGATCGAAATCAGCGGTTTCAACACCGCCTAAAGGGGAAAAAAACCCAGAAAAAATTCAGAACCAGAGAAAGCCACCATGATAATGTCGTATGCTCTTAAAAAGCTGACATATCAGAAGAGCTTGTTTCCAAAATGTTTAGTAAATATCCAGTCTCCTTTACTGAACAGTGTGGAAAATGTAAATATACATAAGCACGTTTGAAAGACTGAAAACATATGAAAAAGATAAAACGTATGGAATTAAAAAACGTATGGAATTAAGTAGTTGCATGCTTCATTTTCTTTGTTGATTAGATTATTTCAGCTCTAGCACTCTTATAGTACTTTTTACTTTTTTCAGACCTTTTTTTTAGCATCATGGTTGTTCTTTTCCCAACCTTAAAATCTCACAGTCTAAAGATTACAACGTGTGACCCTCTCTCCAGTGTTTTGGTTGTTACAAAGGTATGGGAAGGAAGAAACAGCCCACAGGGCCCTTTGCTCTCACTAAACTTCATAAAAACTCTCATAAAACCTGTTTTTGTTGGGCTATGGGTGACTCGCTGAACTTACTCACTCATTTTGAAACAGTGTCAGGGGATGACTGCCAGTAAAAACAACTTTCACTCAAGCCTGGATTTGAGGATAGCACACTTTCCCACTCAAGCTTTGTTTTTTATGACTGTCACCACCTGATTCACATGTAACAAGACTGCTTTCTAAAATCGAAGAGGCTGTTTTGCAATTGTGGGGAACTATTCTTCACTGTGAATAGGATCTGGCAAAAGACGCCAGCATGTTTGGGACTGGTAGTCAACATAACCTCTAAGCAGAGTGCTCTAGGGTAAAGGCCATTAAAGCTGTCTGGTACCTCTGTACACACTCAGATAAACTCTTTACCTCCGCCTCTGAGGGACTGTACAGGTAGTTGAAGAAGAGAGGGCTCTTGCGGTGCATTCGGTTGATACACTCCCAGATACAGATTCCCCTCTTGGACTGCTTTTCTCCTTTGTCCTCAAACAATGTGCCTTTAGTGAGGAGACACAAAGAAGAACTTGTGAATTACATATATCTCAGAGTAATGTGATAAGGTGTGAAACAAAATATCAGAAGCCAAGTCTGATAAGATTAGCAGCACTTAAAAAAGTGCTTCCAAAGGTCATCTAGGGCTGCTACAGGTAGGTACAACTTTTCTGAGCAAGACTGCACGTGTCTGTTGTAATACAATACAGGCATTCAAATCCATGTTTATTTGAAGAACACAGCTGAAAAACATTTGCACAATAACGTAATTATGGCAAAACAAAAAGACAAATACTGTTTTGTGGTGGAATGTGTTTCTTCTTAAAGAATGACATGAAGAGTTGTGCATACACACCGTGCTCCAGGCGCTCGTAGTCCGAATCCAGAAGGAAGTTTTTGAAGCGATTGGAGATGTAGTGGTATGCCAGAAACTTCAGATAGTATTGATTAAACTCAAACTCAAGGGGGTACTGGTTATGAACCTGGAATAAGAAAGACAATGCGTCACACTGGAGAAGCTGTTTGGCCTCATTTCATGGCCACAGCAATTCAACAAATATGAATAGAACACCATTGAGACCGCAGTTCAAGAAAATTATTAGTCAACGCCCAGGAAATTATTAGTTGAAGGGAATTTAAAAATACAAAAAATAGAGCAGCAGGAGGGACATAATGTGGTAATGTATAGCCAACAGGAACCAGACAGAAGAGCTTGCAAAGTTCTCACACTCCAGGCCACCTGGACTTCCTGGCAAAAACAACAGCTGCCTCTAAGATGAGACACTTCTATTTTCAGATGCTTTCACTATATTTCTGTGGTCTGTGACATTGCAGAACCTCCGCTGGGTCATTCAAATGCTCTACGCCTTGATTTCATCACATATTCCTAAAAACAATACATGTCTGTAAATGGATGGGAGTGGTGCACATTGTCTCTGGAGGGAGAACAACTCTTCATGCCCTTTACTTAATGTAGCACAGACTGAACAGAAACCCCAAAATTGCAGTTTTCCACTGGTTGTGCTAAACTTGCCGATGTTGGGAGGTGATGGCGAAACACTCCAGCCAGGGCAATGCTGGCCACAGGCTAAACACCATCTGTGTGCGAACATTTCAAAGGAGGTTGGGGGTAGGTAGATGTGCCGAAGGAGCAGCTCTGTCTAAATTACTTGCCCACCATGGGGATTGCAAAAGGAAAGCTAGAGCATGCATTCTGACAGCTGAGTCTTTCTCATCCTCCTCCTTCTGGCTGGATGATGCAGGAATGCTGTGAGCTCATGGACGAAGCACGGTGGGAACAAGAGAGGGGTGGTGTGAGAGACAGAGACTGGGAGTTATGAAGTGATTCTGGGCAGTGTGTGAAAAAGAGAGATGGAGCAATTGGTTATTTGTTATTTAGCAGACACTTATCCAAAATGAACATGGACAGTCCCATTTGGGGCAGCCTGGGGTTAAGGTATCTTGCTTATTATGCACAATGGTCATGGGTTTCAGGAGTCTTTCCATCTGTGGCTTGAACCTACAGCCTTTGGGTTTCCAGCCCAGATCTTTAACAACTACGACTCCATCACCCCAGATCATGCAAAAACATCAGAAGATTGCTGGTTCAAAAAACTTATAAAACTTATAGACTGCTTATATAGCCAACTTGCCTGATGTACACAGTCAAGAAACTGGAGGAAGATGGGAGTGAAGCCGCTGCCCTGGCTGCTGGGGGTCAGGGTGCCACGTTGGCTGAATTTGTGGCCAAAAGACAGCCACTCTTTCTCCAAAAGCACCTGAAAGCCCTCTAAGGTCCTGTAAAATGGATCACTGAGCACCTGCACAAGGGAAACCACCTACAGAAACAACATAGAGGAAGAGAGGAATGTAATGAGTAACAAACACGGGCCAATACTTGAGAAGTACACAGTGTAAGTAAATGCTGGCACCATTGGATTTTACCCTTGCTGATTGCAATGGGTGTATCAGTCACAACTTTTGTTCATCTTAGGAACACAAATTAAGATATTTTTTATTTTAAAAAAAACAAGCGCTTTCTGACCCTGCATAGACAGCAACACAACTACCACGTTGAAGGCCCAGAAAGGTAGCGATGACATTGATAAATGTCATCTTGGTTTAAAGACTCATCCGAAAGATGGTGCTTTTTGTCAGTAATTGCCGCGTTTCCACCGAAATTACCCGGAACATTTGTACCAGGAACTTTTTTTCCCAGGAACTTTTTTCCCCCCAGACCTGTTGCTTTCTGCGTTTCCACCGCGGTGTAAAGTACCGGGTAGATTAGGCAAATAGACTGGTGACGTAGGTCTGCGCGCGTTTCTCAATACAAAGTACCGCTGATAAAAAAAAAATTAAAAAAAGTACGCTGATTTTGGACGTGCATCCTCGGTAGTTGGTTCAGACTTTGTGCATTCGTCTCAGGAGTGTGATGTCCGCGACGACGCAAGTCCGGTAAATCTATAAACAGCAGCGTACTTGATAACTTCAGTCTGCTCGTCATGGCTACTGCAATTTTCCTTACTGTATATTTACAATAAAACGAAATATGATATCAAATACCACTGCCTCCTTTCGTTTTCATTTAAGCATAATAACAGCTGCAGAAATGTACTTAGTTCAGGGAAATGTGTATATGCAGCCATTACAATGAAACGAAATATTATATAAATTTGCCTTTTTTATTTTCATTTTAACATATAGATAAATTGAATACAGACCAAAGAAAACCTGTTAGATTTACCCCGCAGCTGAATTATATTTTATGTTTAACCACTAAAGACACATCAGAGCCAGCGGCACATATCAGAAGGTCTATCCAAGGTGAGGCTGCTTCTCGGCGGATACATGAGGACTGAGCTCCCGCTGATCGAGTGGAGCTCACCGTCTACGAGATCGGCGAAACACATTTTTTAAATAGGCATGATCTTTATAAATAAACCATAGATTTGAGTTTTAAACAACTACTTCTCGCCTGAAATACTTTTAAAATTACATTTCATGACACAATAACAGTAATATTTGAAAATTATCCGAATAAATGGTGGTTGAATTCAACCAATGCTGCGTGAACTCAGATTGCTTTGGCTACTGCAATTTTCCCCTCAGTATATTTACAATAAAACGAAATAGGATATAAAATACCACTGCCTCCTTTCATTTTCATTTAAACATAATAACAGCTGTAGAAATGTACTTAGTTCAGGGATTATTGTAACGTTATATACAGCCATTACAATGAAAGAAATATTATATAGACTTGCCTTTTTATTTTCATTTTAACATATAGATAAATTGAATACAGACCAGAGAAAACCTGTTAGATTTACCCCGCAGCTGAATTATATTTTATGTTTAACCACTAAAGACACATCAGAGCCAGCGGCACATATCAGAAGGTCTATCCCAGGAGAGGCTGCTCTCTGCGGATACATGAGGACTGAGCTCCCGCTGATCGAGTGGAGCTCACCGTCTACGAGATCGGCGAAACACATTTTTAAATAGGCGCTGTCTTTATAAATAAACAACAGATTTGAGTTTCAAACAACTACATTCTCGCCTGAAATACTTTTAAAATTACATTTCATGACACAATAACAGTAATATTTTGAAAATGTTGATCCGAATAAATGGTGGTTGAACTCAACCAATGCTGCGTGAACTCAACCAATCAGAATGTTTAGCGCCAAAGTCCCGCCCCCGAAAGTTCCTGAACTTTAAAAAAGTACCACCTCGCCAGCAGGGACTTTCTGGGGGGCATTTTTTTACCCGGAACTTTTATTTAGTTCCTGGTTCCTGCGGTGGAAACACACCAAGTACCGGACCAAGTCCCTAGTTCCTGGGTAAAGTTCCTGCGGTGGAAACGCGGCTATAGAGTCCCCATCACTACACTGTGATGCTAGGACCCACACAGACCACAAGGTGAGCACCCCTGCTGTTCTCACTTACACCTCTTCCAGCAGCAACCTAGTTTTCCCAGGAGGTCTCCCATTCAGGTACTGACCAGCTCAACCCTGCTTAGCTTCAGTGGGCACCCAGTCTTGGGCTGCAGGGTGATATGGCTGCTGGCCTTGTTTACAAGCAGAGGAAGACACACACTGAACATAAAACAATCTTTGTAACATGTCTGAAGATTTCGACAGAGAGGATGACTTGCAAATTTTTGCCTAGCCCTACTTGAACCAGAATATAGAGACAATGAACTAAGGAGATGGCCATTATGCGCAAGAAGAGTAGCTCCTGCTTCTGCAGCACCACACGCATGTGTCATGGGTACTCTCGTGAACACGCATCGAAGACCAACATGGACGAGAAAAAAATTGTTAGTATGTTTTTTTTTTTTCTTTCTGATTTTTTAGTTTTTTTAATAGCTTCATTAGATTATGGTTCAACCACTGATGTAACATGAACTATTTTAACATGTCCTTACTACCTTTCTGGTCCTTGATCGTGGTAGTACCCTTGCTGTCTGCAGGGTCAGAAAGCTCTCAGATTTCATTGGAAATATCTTAATTTGTGTTCTGTAGATGAATGAAGGTCTTACTGGTTTGTGGTTTGGAATGACATGGGGGTGAGTAATTAATGAGCAATTTTACGAAGCAATAAGCAATATCACAACACTTTCCAAGACTGAAAGCATGGCCATGTGACAACAATGTGATTCTCTTCTCTCCTACAAAGCCAGACATATGGAGCCTATTTAGATGAGTACATCACATCAGGCCTACAGAGAGAATGGCAAAATTATCAAGAAGCAGGGAAATTAACAAGAATAGACTTGTTCAGACACGTGCATGATTCTGACCACAGCTACATTTAACAACCCCAGTTGACACTCAGTTGAACACAATTCTGTTTCTAATGACAGTTAACTGATCAAGAGGGGATGGAAAATCTGAGCTGGGACCGCAAAAATGTCTCTGCTGCAACAGCATAACAGAATTAAAGTTTCAATTCAAAATAGACATTAAACAACAACTTTAATGTGCAAAGATGACTGTTAGGCATTTGTATGTTGACATTCCCATTACTGTTTTTACTGACTGACACATGAACTTTTGGTTCAACCATTGGCCGAAGTTTGGAGTGCAACTACAAACAGTTTTTAAGGAAACTAGTTATCATTATTTTTTGAACAATGAATTATGATTGAATGTGCATTGGGAATCCTGTTTCAAAATTGGAGAATCATATTTGAATCCTATAATAGGCAAAGACAAGGCTCTAAAACAAGCATCTAATAGGCAGAAGCAATTGTCACATGCTATTGCACACGTGTGAGACGATGCTCACCTGAGTGGTAATGTCCCAGCCATCCTCAAGACTAACCAGTACAGATGATCCACTGTCCAGCAACTCCACCACAACCAGAGCCAGCTGCAGAAGCTTGTGTAGCTGATGAACACACAGATACAGAGTACAAAACAACATTCTGTGTTTAGCAATTCCTGTGAATTTATTTTAACACTGCTGTGCACACTGCTGACTAAGAGCTGTGAGAGTGTCTTGGCAGAGATCCTTACAGATAATATTGTTTTAGTGTGTTAGACACAGAGGGGACCACCAGGCCAATGGGTTTTAGTGAGTGAGTGAGGTTTAGAGTGGTAAACAACTTTGTTTTGCTTTAATTGTGTCATGCAGTTTTCCCATCTTTGTGTTGTATAGTTTCCTCATGGGTGACTAGTTTTCAGGAAAGAAAAACAAGGTCAAAGTCACACAGACCAACCTGTTTTCTGGTTTTCTTAAGATATAGGCCACTGTGAGTCACAATAAGAGGAAGGTGCAGGCGTATGTGTGTTCAGAGGTCATGCTAACCTGTAACATCCATTCGCTCTCCTCCAGAGCCTTAAGGAACGAGTCGTCTGTGTCTGAGGACATGGAACTGGGTGCACATGCTCTTAGAAGCTTCTTGAAGGAGCCCTTCACCTGCCTTGTATCCGTAAACTCTACTGGCACCACTTCACAGTTCAGCGCTGAGTCCAGTCTTAAGCCCTGTCATGGAAAAGCATTTAGCACAAACCTTTAATTTGCTTTCGTTTTATTTCTGGAAATAACAGAACACATAGAAACAAACATTTGGATTATGCCTCTGGGTAGAACATTGTGTAGAAGTTTTGCTTACTTCCAGACCTGAGTCACAAATTTCTATTTCAATAAGCTTTTATTATATTCTATCCAAGACTATAAATTTGAGCAGACCAACTATTAAATTTCCACTTCACAGGCAACAACAAAAATTCAAAACAGAGAGTTAATGTACTGAGTAGGACCAGCCAAATAACTTAGAGTTTACTTATCTGTCAACCACAGGGCTGATTTATTCCAGCTATTCATTTTAATCTGATTTATTTTTTTTACATTGAATATTAAAGAAACACATTATTAAAAAGGTAAAACACAACACAAAGTTCTTTCAGGCATCCAAATGTAATATAATTTCAGCCAAAACAGACAAATTGTATCAATAAATCAGAGCTTTTATAAATGGCTATTACAAGGACCTTATCTAGTCATGAATTTATTATGCGCTGGGGAGAACACTGTCCAAGTATTTCAGGGTGATATGACCTGGTAAACTTCAGCACAAAAATGAAAAAAGGCTATTTAGAAATGACCACTTCTTTTGGCCTCCTTCCCCATAAAAGATTCATCACACAAGGTCAGGATCAAATCCTTAGCTTCTTCTCTTGAAGAACTCATAGTAAGTGTAACATCTTTACCCTGAGATGAGACTTTTCGCCAAAGATGTAGAGAGCTGCTTGATGCTTGAGGAGCTGCGCCTGGAGGTTCTCAATGCCTGTAGGGGGCGCCAGATCCTTGCCAGCCAACCGCGGGCCCACGTCAGCAGCAGCGGGGTGCTGGCTGAATTTGCTGCTAGAGCGCAGACTAGCCCACACACCTTTCGGAGAGAGGGGATACAGCAGATGTGTGTGGTAGGTTAGGCAGGATTACAAAAATTGCTTTGGAACAACAAACCATCGTAACTAATATCAAGGACGGACAAACTTAGCAGTGCTAAATGTGCTAAAAGGTGCTTAAGAGTACTTTACACTTAGACTGGTAGCATCAAATCATAATCAATTTAGACACATAAAAAAGGGGGTAAAAAAAGTAAGGCAGGCAGGGGTAAAAAAGTATGGGGTAGGGGACGTGAAGAACTTTGAATGATGGCTTTATATATATATATATATATATATATATATATATATATATATACATACACACATACATAATCAATGATGAATATAGTTTTTGCTGCTTCATATTTTTGTGGAAACTGATACATTAATCCCCTTGTTGAATGTAAGTTTTAATTTCCATACATATTATCTTCCTTTCTCCAAACCAATGGAAGTGTATCACAGTGTCCACAAAAATATTAAGCAGCAAAACTGTTTTCAACATTGATAATAAGAAATTATTCTTGAGCACCAAATCGACATATTAGAATTATTTCTGAAGGATCACATGACACTGAGGCCTGGAGTAGTGATTTTTTTTTTTTATCACAGGAATAAATTACATTTTAAAATATATACAAATAGAACAACATTATTTTAAATTGTAATAATATTTCACAATATCACGGTTTTATTTTCCTGTGTTTTTGATCAAATAAATGCTGGAAATCTCATTTATTCCAGTAATATATATTGGCCAATAACCAAACTAATAATCTCAATAGTATGCAACATACTAACCTTTTTCTTTGGAATCACGCTATCACATAGTTCACTGAGCACTTTGCTAACACTTGTCCAGGAGAGTTGCATTTTGACTGACTGAGACTATGTGAATGTTAACACACTTAGTAAAATGGGGCAGTGCTGTGATAATTCAGTGCTCTGTCATTAGCATCTACAACACATTAAACATTCATTAACATACCACTGAACCTCAAAACTGCAGTCAACACAGACCTGCCAGTACAAGCTACTACAGAAGTGGTCTAGCCACAGTAAAGTTTACTTCAGGAAACCAGAACAGTCAGTGGTAACCTCATCGTGGTATGACTTTCAGACAGAGGCATGGAAAGAGGTCAAAGAGATGCTGAGAACATGGATTAAGTCAAGTATGGATTAGGTTAGCAAGAATGAGTAAAACAGAAACTATACCTTGATTGTGAATTCTTCCCTTAGCTGAAGCTTTTTGGTTTGAGTGAGTGAATAGTTTATCCCTGTACCCAAGTACTGGTAGATTAAGGGTGCAGGAGTTGGTGATGGCACAGAGAAACAGGAAATAAAAACAGAAAACACAATTCACACATGCAACAATCAGCCCCTTTGAAGACAGACAGGACAGTCATTAGCAGCTCAGCTTACTGAGACAGATGAGAGAGTAATGCTGCAGGCCTGTATAACATCAGGAGTTTCAGTTTAGAGGTCCACTTCATTTATCTTTTGCCAAATAATCAGTTATTAATAATGGCTTTTAAAACTTTCAATATTGATTTCATTTATAGAATTATTTAGATTTCAATAAATACTAATAATTAAATAAATAAATACTGTATTATACTGAAAAGGGGAAATATTTGTTTTAATATAATACCAGATTACTGGAGGTTATTGTTGGGCAAATGCTGCCTGCAGATCTCATTGGCCACAATAATGTACAATATCATCTTTTTTTAGAGATATTATTGTGCTTTTTGGTTGCACAATAGACTGCACACAGGATTTGATATACTGTATACTGAACTCCTGTAGCTTTGATGACTTCCATGCTTTTAAAAGCTGTCTGCGAGCGATTAATTAGGAAGTCAATCCCTCCATATAGGCTAACATACTGGCAAAATCCAATATTGGTCGACCTCTATTTGGTTACCTGAATTTTTATCAGGCGTGACGTGAAGTATGTAAAGATGGGTCATCAATGAAGAAAATATGTTGGTTCAGTGAACAAATAACAGGTTTACATGAATGACCGGAACATTACGTCAATGAGATGAGTATATAAATAAGAGGAGATCATAGAACACAGAAAAATATAAGAAATATATATGGAAAACTAGATTTTTATGTTCTGTGATGAAAATGTGAGTGTTGCTTGACTCATACAATGGTAAGGTGTTGTAGGGGGTGGCCAGGGGATCAAGATGTGGTTCACAGGGTTTTCTGGGGGGTTATTTCCAGGTTTAGATATGATTCATGCAGCACAAGATACATACAAGGTGTGGAATGATTCAAATAAGTTAATATGCCTGGGTATTGATTTAATAAATTGATTTGATTCTGATTCACTTCTTGATTTGATAAGATTCTGATTTAATATCAGTTAGTGTGGAGAACATTTTCTGTAAACTATACAGAATACCTTGTCAATTGGTGCATTACTTTAATTTTAAAGGTCATAAATAACATCTAATTTACAAGTACAAAGCAAACACTGACTGAGTGATTATAGGAGACATTTCAGGAAGTTGAACGGTTTCTTTCAAAGTAACTGCTGACATTAATTCAAGATGACATTTCATACTTTAACTAGTTGTAAAGAGATGATCGGTTTAAGTGCACTTGAACTGAAGTGTCTAATGCAGTCTGTCACAACACATTCAAGAACATCAAACTTGGATTTACTGTTTGAATTACGTGATAAAATGGACAGAATTTGAAAGCTGAGGCTTTGTTTCATATCTAAAGTAAGAGCACAAAGCTTACTGTTCACAGATTGACAGAAAAATGTATATAACAACTGATATCACTTCACCAAAATAAAGATGTATTAAAATCGATTAGTTGTTTTTTCAAATCCCTTACCATAAGTATGAGCAAAATTAATGTCGATGTTAATACCACTAATGACGAAAATAATGTTACTAAAAATGAGGAAGTGAAAAATCAGTTTCACATTTCTGTGAAGAGCACAAGATGGGAAATGTCTTGGCATGCACCTGCTGGAGTATATTTGGCTGTGGTGAGACAGAGAAATGTCTCATTTCAGTGCAAAACAGCAAAGACATGAGTCTTCAGCAGCAGCTGCTATCTATAACCCAGATTTTGAGAAATATGGCGAGAAACATCTCTAAATCATGAAGTGAACTTAAAGCCATCAACTGGAACTTGCATCTATTAACCAATCCCTGTTAAGCCCTTTTCCAAGAACTCAACCCATCATGACCTGGCATAATGTTTTATATTGAGACATGATGTTCAAAACGAGACATAATAGACAAATACAATAACAGGATTATATAATGGGGTTAAAAAAAAAGACTACCAACCAACACTGAAAATTCTGTCTGCACTTACACACACTCATGTTGTTTCAAACCCTTACGACTCTCTATTTAAGGGTGAATAAATGACAGAATGTCACTTAACATAAAACCCTGTCATGGTCAAGTCAAGTAACCTTTATTTATATAGCACTTTAAACAAAAAAGATTGTGTCAAAGCAACATTGCTTTTGAACAACACTGATTAGGAAAACAGTGCATCAGTAGTGCAAAGTGACAGTTAAAGGCAGTTCATCATTGAATTCAGTGATGCATCATTCAGCTCAGTTCAGTTTAAATAGTATCTGTGCAATCATAATACATGTCTCTTTGATCCGAGGTGAGGTTTTAGTAATGGGGCAGCTTGAATTCAGAAGATGTGAGAATCTGAATCTAAATTGGATCTATCTAATACCCTCTCTGTGATGTACAATAAAGCACAAGCTGTTTACATAGCAAAGACCTTACAACTTCCTGAATATTTGATCATATTCAAAGATAGTGTGCAGATAATGGTGAATACTTCTCTACCACGTCAAGTAAAAAATAATAATAATAAAAATTCACAAGGGGTGTTCTGAATGTATCTACATGGCTAGCATTTTTGATTTTATGAAACACTGTGCACTTTGGAGAAGAGTGGTGACAACTATCTGCAAGTTCAGCGGAAACATCACCACAAAAAAAAGAAAGAGCAGACCAAAGTCAAAGCAGCATGAGCGTGTGTATGTGTGTGTGTGTGTGGGAAGATGAGATATCATGACAGAAGATAGTCGACTAACGAATCTTATCAGATGAAAGATGGGGAATTGGTTTGATGCTAAATATTTCCTTGGAGTTGACAGAAATGAAGAATAGAAGTCCACTCACCTCCTCTGGCGAAACTATTGGTGAAGGAAATGTCTAAATGGACAGGGGCCATCTTTGGTATTCTTGATGATCTTCTTTCGCTTGCTGAAGAGATCAAAACAAACACGATGCATCACATACAGACATCATAGACCTTTCCGAACCCTAGTGAGCTGCCAACTACCGATTCAGATAGCATCCTGACATAATGGGACAAACACTGATCTGAAACGCTCTTTGTGGGTCTGTTAAATCACTTACTTATCAGTCCTCAACTGATTCACAGACTTAAATTGCGTACATAAATGCAATGTATTCTGCAATGGCCTCATCCGAAGATAGATATGAAGGCTGACTTGCTGTTTGGAAAAGTTTTTGCATTTTGAGCATGGCTTTGACGCCTAAATGCTCTCTAGATAGGCAGCTTATTAGCTTGTATTTAGTAAACATCACTGAAATCCATTTCTGAGTGCTATAAAAAACATGGATTATTATGGATCAATATAGTTTATGGATGCTGGTGTGGCTCGCATGCTGTGAAAGATCCGTTTCTTGGTCTAATCACACAGTAAATGTTTTAAGGACACAACACTGCTTAAGTCAGATTCTGGTCTGGTGTCTTGCAACCCATCTTGGGTATCAAGACCGAATGTCTGTTTTGAATTGAGAGAACTTAAAGCTGCCATTGAGCACTATCATCAGAACTAGGATGAGCCATTTGCTTGTAAGAGGAGGCTTCTTTTTTACCCAGCAGGCGGGGATAAATGGAACATTCATGTGGCGACTCTGCATAGCGGATGGAGCAGGATCTGTGTGGTCTATGTCATATGCAATATGGCTGTGGAAAGCAGTGAGTGCAAGGAGAGAGATGGATGGAAAGTGACCTCGTCATGTCCTGCTTATATTATGCCCTACCTGGGGACAAGCCAATGAGGGAACGGTTGGTGAGGGTGTTGTTGCCGTTGGGTTTGAAGTAGATGGGAATAGAGCTGAGGATAGCCTGCAGGTATTTCTCCTGTTCCAGACTGCTGGAGGTCTCTGAGGAAGTCGGTGCTGTTAACAGAAAGAAAGCATCATCAATTAAGTGGCCAAAGAAAATGTCCAAGGGTACCACTTTATGTATTAAAATAATAATATTTTAAAATAATTAAAACATACACAGATGCACATGCAAAATCAAGATGTAAACAGAAATATTTTTCCCCTTCAATAACTGTATCGAAAAACATACAAAACAAATAGACTCACAAAACAAATCGTGTTTAAAATAAATAAATACTCCTAGATTCTGTTAATAAAAAAGTTTTGAAAACAAGCATGTGTCATAATTACAGCAGATATCCTAGAGGAAATATCTTATGGCACCAATATTTAGAATATTATGTTGAACAGTCGGGGCATTGTATCAAAAGTGTTGAAAACAGGACTAAATAGCCAACGGTCTGGTCCACATTGCAGCTTATTCTGGCCAAAAACCACCTACAACAGGAAGACACTGACTCAGACATTACAAAATGACCCACCACAGTTTGTTTTCTTTACATTTCGTTTTGGAGTGAGTTTTTCTCAAAATAATAGACAGCCCTGAATAATATTTAACTAATGCTGTGGTAGGTTCTTATAAAAAGACTGGCTACTTTTCTCAAATCAAGTGATTATTCCATCTTCAAAAGTGCTTGTTGTATTAAACTCGTACTTAATAAACAAAAACCTTGTGTTCTTATATTCCCGAAAGTTGAATG
Source organism: Carassius gibelio (assembly GCF_023724105.1). Lineage (NCBI taxonomy): Eukaryota > Metazoa > Chordata > Actinopteri > Cypriniformes > Cyprinidae > Carassius > Carassius gibelio. Next base: position 34,377,123 of record NC_068402.1, on the reverse strand, counting down.
AAATCATCCAATCAAGATAAGAGCATGCCAGATTAAGGATCACTGTCCAGTGTTTGCAACATGTATCTGATAGTTAGTGAATAGCAATTTGTCTCAGGATGAGACAAATCTTTTATCAGAATTAGAGCAAATATTTACAGCTCTAAATGTAAAACAACCTCAAGGTTCCATGATGTAATATGCATATTTAACTGCACAAACGTACCTGCTGAAGAAGGGTTCTGAGACTTGAAAAGTCCAACCACACTCTTGCTGTGAAAACCACCCGAACGAAGTAAAACCGCTTTGGTGCGAGGGTGTTTCCAACACACGACTGGCAGGCGGTTGTGGCGGTAGCAGCGGGACACCTTATGGAGGCTGCTGTCCTGAACAGTCTGAGGCACCACCAGGAGACCCGGGTAACTGTAAACCCAATATCACTATTTAGAAAAACACTCATGATTCAGCAATTGTAGCGGAAAGATTCCTTTGAAAAAGTATTTAAGTTTCTGTCATTGTTTTTCACAGGGACTCTGTTCTAAAACCTTGTGAGCTACCCACCTATACACAGAGCACTTAAAAGTTGAAATTAAATGGAAGCATCAACAGAGCCTTTCTTCCGTATTGAGATGCACATCCGGGAAAAACAGTTGGCTGTTGCTCGAATTTTCAGATTTGAGCATTGCACACAAAAGTGGAGTCAAGAGCACCATTTATGCAGTTTGCAGAATTGTAGGCAGCAATGCTACTCACTAGATTTTTAACAAAGTCAAGGTGTTGGGTTGCAACTTGCCTGCGACACAATGAGTAGAGCCTGTTGACTGCCGTGACACGGAACTGCTCTCCGCTTTTAGACCGTGTGGAACTAGCGCTAATGGTACCCAGACCCAGCCTCTGATAGTCACGGAAACAGGCTCGCTCCACTAACTGCTCCATAGTGGACTTCTCTGAGGCCTTCAGTGTGCTGCTGGCGGGGGGCTCACCATCATCTGAGACTGAAACATCAACATCCCACAGCTGAAGGACCATGGCTGCTGACAGAACATTTTTCTGACATTGTGAAATATACTTACTGGAGATGTCATCATCCTCATGCCACGTCATGCGACTGCCCTTTTCGTTTTTCTTCATTGTGGACTGGCGGCCCATTGTGATCTTGCCTGCCCTTTTAGCCCCTTTCACAATGGTCTTCGATAGTGTTCTACAAGAAACAGATTTTCATTTAATTGAACAATACATCCAAAATTCTGTCATTATTTGCTCACCCTCATTTTGTTCCAAAGCTTTATGACTTATTTTCTTCCATGGAACACATAGGGACAATTTAACAACATCTTGGCCACTCTTTTAAATATAATGAAAGTGAATAAGCACTGAGGTCAAGCTCCAAAAATGACAGGAAAATATCATTAAAGTAGTCCATATGACGTGTGTGCTATATTCTGACTCTGGTAAAGCCATACAACAGCTTTCTGTGAAGAACTGATGAAAAATTAAAGAGACCAAAAAATGAATATCATCCCATTATTTGCTCGCCCTCAAGCCATCCTAGGTGGACATGACCTTCATCTTTCAGACGAATACAACCCGTCACAATTTGGAAGTGAATGGTGATTGAGATTTTGAAGGCAAAAAAAATGCATCCATCCATAATAAAAAGTGCTCCACATGGCTACGGGAAGGGGTATTTGGCATTTTTCAAACATTGGCATCCATATTTAAAACTTTACAAACTGTAATTTTCAGCTTCCGCTAACTGTAGTAGGTTCATAAAGTGGAATCCAGAAGATGATCCAAGCGTTGTGTACACCAACTCTGGTGTGAATATGGTAGTCTAGTGAGAACCAAGTTTTGTTTACAGCAAAGGAAAACCAGTCTCCTTTTGGCAAATATCAAAATACCGCCAGTATTTTTCTTTACAAATCCTCATTTTGTAGTTCGAATTCCCAAGTGGTGTTTTGTTTTGCTCAGTCCTCTGCACTTCCATGTTCGTCACTTCTCACTGGAGCTTGCACTATGCCTATTTCCTATGTCATAGGCTGGAGAGCCACTCTCTCGTGAATGCATGCATGACAGTTAACAGAAGCTAGATATTCTAGTTATGAATATTTTACTTAGCAAATGCACTTTTTGAGCGTAAAAATCTCGACCACCATTAACTGCCATTAAAAAGCTTGCATTCCTATTGTATATGTCTGAAAGAAGAAAGTCGTATACACCTAGGATGGATTGAGGGTAAGTAAATAATGGGCTAATTTTCATTTTTTGGTGAGTCAGCCTTTTAAGTTTTGATTTGATCTTTTCTTGGTGTTTTCAAAAGAATTCATTAAATAAGTAGTGATGTCTAATTACTTAATGTGACACTATTTTGAGTCCGATTCTGAAATCAATTAATCTGTTATTATACAGTTTGCAAAAGTAGTTTGAATGGTTTGTTTATGAATTGGACTGACCCAGTTCTCAAATTCAGATTGACTCAAGATATTGGGATGATGCAAAGAAAATCTTAAGTTTTGTGTGTCTACTGAAGATTTGGAATATAGTGCAGATTATCACAGAATTATTTTATGGTGCATCCTTTCTAAAGCTTGATAACCTCAGTCCTCTGAGGTCAACAATGTTGTTGTTGCAGCCTCAACAACAGCAATAAAAGGAACAACACAACTCAACACTGAATCCTACATTTCCATTATGTCCGCTCCGTAAAACATAAATCGCACTGACCGGAAGCCTGTGTTTCTCTCCTTTTGCTTGGGTAATATGAGCTGTGGTGCCGTCTGTCCTGCTGCAAAGGCAAAGGTGCTGAAGATGGATGGTGGGTAGCGGATCCGTTGCAGATGTTTCCTGAAGATCTCTACCATCTCAGAGCTCACCTCCTCATCAAATGCTACCTTAATTAGCTAAAACAAAGCAGGACATACAGTCAGACCAGTTGTCCAACTACCATATCATACAAAGTGATGTAACTAATAGAGCTGCCACACCTTTACGAAGCAAGAAATTCTGCAAATAACAATTTGAAATTTTTGGGGGGCAAGAGAAATGACTTGCCGAAGTGCTCTGAGCTGGATAGCAGAATGGAACAAGATCTTTTTCTTTTCCCCCACTTTTCTGGGGAGAACATTCCAAACAGAGGTTTGGCTGTGCAAACACTTGTCTGCGTGACCCCAAATCCCCTCTCCATCTCCCCAGCACTCCTCTATCTCTGCTCCTCAGGGGTCTGACCTTAACTCTCATGTGGACTGCAGCCATTATTGAGCGCCTGATAATGTACCCTAGATACCAACTGTTGGCAGCGACATGTGGGCAGACCGGCACAAATGACCCTCGCTTCCATACAGGGCCTGATTTTATAGCTTAAGTTAGTAAAACGATAGGAATGAGCCATAAAATCTTTATGGCCCTATAGTCCATGCATAGTGAAGAACACAACATGTGGCTCTCTTGCTCTGTCCTCATCCATAAAGAGACTTCATGATGATAATGAGTCAAACAGAGAGAGACGTCTGAAACGTGCACATTCCTCTTCAGCAAACAAAAAGTTTAATCCAATTATTCCTAAAGAGGCTTTTCTAAATAACTGCTCTAATAAAAAAGTGCTTTACAACAGATTGCATCTGGTTCTCTGAAATCAGAAACTTTCTGATAGAAACTGAGACAGTGAGGCACAACGGAGAAGTTGTAGTTTCAAAACCAAAATACAGGCAATAAGGAAAGCTAACTTAAAAATTATATAACTAACTTTAAAATAACTATTTAAAATGAACGTGTCCCATATTAGCGGTAAGCTTTGCAATGTCAAGGGTTAAGAAGATCTATTGGGAAATATGCGAAAAATACATGAACAAAAACATTATCTATTTACTGGCTGCGTATTCTTTGCGTCAATACCTGGAAGGAGGCGGATCTTAGCTGAAGCCCCTCCTGCATGTTTTGCTGTAGCTGGTTCTGAATGGTGATTTTTTTCTCCTTGGTTAAAGTGGATACTGGAAAACTCCTGATCACGGCCTGTTCGCCAACTGTGCACACACAGACACAAACATAAACACATTACAGCAGGGTAAAACTATCTAAATATAGAACAGCAAACTCTCTAACCTCTTTCAAACAAAGTTCTTTCACAACCTACTCGAGATTAATTGTTGCAATCCCATACGAATTCAATTAAAAACATTCAAATGCATTTAAAACAAACTTGGTTTGACGTCAAACCTAGTGTGATGCATCTTGTGGTGGCAAGTTTGAATGTGCTAAAAATATAGTTCATCCTAAAATTGTAATTCTTTTATAATTTACTTACGCTCATGTTGTTCCAAACCCAAAAGACTTTTCTTTTAAGTCTAACAACCTAATTTGATAAAAAACTACGATATTTTAAATGAAACATAAGAGCTTTCTGTTCCTTCATTGAAATCCTGGTAACCAGAACATGCATACACTAAATGTATGAGATGTACTCTATGAAGCTCTGAAGTAACATGAATGCATTTACACTGAATACATAAAGTTACAAGATTCATGTTTCAAATAATATAATTTTTTATTTATGAATATAGAATGTTGGTAAAAACGCAATGATACTTTTACATATGAAACTAAGTCTTAAGTCAGTCAATAGTTGCGTTTCCACTGTCAGGCCAAAAGTGGGTGTGCTAGTGCGTGCCAGGGCCAGTCGCGTTTCCACTAGTGGTCGACCGATATTTCGCCAAGACCGATATATCTGCCGATATTTGTCATTTTTCAAATATTGACACTGGACTTTTTATTTTTTTGGCGGTGCTCACACTCTCGCTCTTGTTCGTCGTTGTCATTAACAGTTCTATCTAATACGGATATAAGTCTGTCTAATAATCAGATAGAATGGTTAACAAAGGAATTAATGTATGCAGAAAGTATTATAACAATTGCTTTTATATTAGGCCTATTAGTAATAGAAAGGCAAACATTATAATACTTTCTTACGCTTTATGCATTTGCCCACTGTCATATACATGTCATTTTCACTAAGTGCTGTATGAAAAATTAGGGTTACCCTGGCTTTATTTGAAAAATATGATTCCCACTGCACACAAACTTCCCAGAATACGGAGTGACCTGTTGGTTACAGTGTTTACTTTGTTTTTAATTATATTTTCATTAAATATTTATTTGTGAAAAATACTGTCATCTAAATTATGTTTCTTTTACACATTTATTTTTAATCCATTTTCAAATTATATATATATTTTTTAATGAATAAAAATTATATTTAAAAAAATTATATCGTTTTTAAATCTGCTATCGGCCCCCTGCTTTCCAAAATATCGGCATCTGCATCGGTTGTCAAAAAACACATATCGGTCGACCACTTGTTTCCACTGTCACTTTCAGGACTGGATCGTGCCTCGTCAGTGCTTCCACAGACAGGGTTTTTTGGCCAGGTGAAAACCTTGGGCCAAAGCAGACCAACTGGAGCTAGAGGACAGGTTATGGACAGAGGCGGAGTTTCTCCACCACATCTGGAGATTGTCAGCACGCAGATCATTTCATAATGTTAACAGCTATAACATCATCATTAAAGACTTTTTAAATCATTTTGCTCAAAACTGACTTTCAGATAGCAGTTTTTACCTAGTGGGTCATGAGGAGTGCCTTTGAAAACAATACGGTAAGTGGTAAGGAAGAGTGCTCCCTCTGCTGGCAGGATGTGTGGCCCTCCCAGAAGCCCACCGGTGGCCTCTTCTCGACCATCAGGGTCTAAAACCACCCGTAGCCCCTCGGACACCAGCTCCTCTCCGGGTAGCAGGGCAGGCCGCAGGATCTTGGGCTGGGAAATATCATTTTCATTAGTGTCTGCTGAAGACCAGGAGCAAATGCTTTGATACAGAGATTATTTTATTCACTGCTTTTCTCCTTAACAGAAATATAAGATTACACTTTTATTCAGTTTGAACCAGAAAAACAGCCAAGTCTTTGTGGTCTGCTTTTTGACAGACAACAAACGATTGTATTTATGATTGAGTAAGCATCATTTATTAGGTTTAGTTCAAGGCACAGTAATCACACTCAAGCCCTGCCTGTTTACCACCAGAGACACAACCCATCAACTTTTACATTGTCCAGAAAGCATGTTCTGTCCTGGCCCTGTCCTGGTGTCATTATCTAGCTCAGTAGTTGGATTCAGAAGGGTGACAATAACCGAAACAGCGCCAACAAAAATAAAATAAAATAAATTGGGAACTACAGCAAGTATTTGTTATGTGGAAATCTGTGGTATTAGAAGAACAGTCCACCTCACACTGTGGATGCCAGTTGGGATCTCCATCAGTTACTTCCATGGATTTTCACACTAATAAACAATCTACCGTGGTTTCTTTTTCTTCTGAAAAACAAACTTGGTCCTCTACAGAAACCAGGACTTTATCCAGGCTAGAATTCCCTGTTTAACCAAAGTATCTCAGAAGTGTCTCCATTTATCATCAGCTTTGACTACACACAATTTTAGGTTTTTCACTAGTCAGGCAATATTTACTGCAGAGTTTTCATAAACAATACTATATTGGTTCAGATGTGATTCATTATAATGTTTTAAATAATAGATAATATCTAAAAGAACACACAAACAAAAATGTTTAACTTCAACTACACATCATTACATGAAGAACTAAGTCAGTAATTTTCACAAACCTTGTACACATCCCCTGTTGTTCATATTTGTTAAGAACTAATTTGGACTGTTTTTTCTTGCAAGCAATACACGATCTGTACATATCTGATGGGCTGATTTCACACAAACGTGGAGCTGTTCACTTCACAAAACATCTCCAGGGCCCCAAAACACCCTAGGACCCCAGAGTGTTAATTGACAGACTGCAGTTACTTGGGGCTCATCGACACAAAGCCAGAGCTTTTCCTATCCAATCTTTTTTCCTCGTTCTAAAAAGAAATCCATAAAAAAGGTGTAATCTCAAATATATCTGCATACACACAAAACCACTGAAACGGACTCAAAACAATGTAGTATACATGCCACACCAGGATGTGGTGCTGTAATTCTGCCACAGAGATACACTAAAAATGGAGAAAAAGACTTGGAGCATGCACATAAACCTTGAGCGCTGTATACATGCGGGGTGATGACATCATCGTTACACAAAAATATACCGATTGGCTGTACACACGAAAAGCAAGGGTGTCGTTTTCAGATTTATCCACTATCAAAAAAAATAGTGGTTTCAGGCTCCCAAAAGCCGTATCTGTCTGGACGAAACGCCAATACAATACTAAATTTTTCTTTATACAGCTAAATGCACCTCTGTGTGTACGGGCTCTTGGATTATTTTATAGGCTATTTAGACTCTCATTCTGATGGCACCCATTCAATGCAGAGGATCTATAGGTGAACAAGTGACTAGAAAACCCAAGACGTGGCATTGAATGGGAAAACATGCAACACTGAATATGTCCGCTCTATCAAACGAAGCCCTGCCTTCGGAGCAAAAGAGCCAATCCCTAATCGGTAAAGTCAACGCATTACTGTAGAAGTAAGCATTCTGAGACATGCAGCTAGGACTACACATGCGTGCTGGTCTAGCCTGAAAAATAATGTTATTTGAGCAAAACGAACAACGTTTATGATACAGCTGTTGTCAGATTTCATTGGTGATTTCAAATATGAGATTTTATTGTAAGCTTGGTGAACAGTTTTGGAAAATTTGATTCTTCCCCATTCAAAGAGAGTGACATGACTTGATGGCCGCCGAGTGACATGACTTACTGTACCTTAAAAAGACTTCGGTAATACTAAATTTCTCAAAAACTCAACAAACCCAATGACATACAAGCTTTGAATTAGCTTTCACTAGTGGAGAGCAAGTTCTTACCTTCTGAATGGGAGGCAGTCTTCTGCTTTCTCTATGAACCGCCTCTAAAGTCTCCATCTGCATTGCCACAAGACCTGAAGAAACAGATAAACACCTGATTCAGGAAACTTTGTGGACAGGTTAGGGTCAATGGGTCACAGTACTATCCATTTCAGTTTCATCCTCCTACCAAAACTGCTTAATATATTGAATTGCCCTTCAGAGCGAGTCAATCTACTTTGAATAGCATTTTTTAAATAATGTACAATAATTATTTTCCATGCAGTTCTGGCCACAAAGAGTATATGTGAAGCAATACATTCCTTTCTCACAAGAGAGGACTACTGAAATCAACTAGTAAAAATGTTGAGCACTTACAAACTTTGAAAATGCACACCTAACCATACACAAATATATATATTATTTTTTTCTTTTCTTTTTTTTAAATAAAACTATTAAAATCTTAATGTTATGCAAATTAATGTCTGTGTACAGCTGTCAAAATGTTTCAGTTCTTAGACTGGTGTGATAAATGTATAAACGCTCTGTGTTGAGTGAGCGTGCACACAGTGTTTTACCTGGAATCATACTATGCAGACTCTTGATATGATCCTGCGTCACTCCACTCTCTGTGCACACTTTGTCAATGAAACGAGAGATGAACCTCCCCACAGAGTTGGCAACATCACTGGTCTCAGAGTCTTCAAATCCGCTCTCAGTGTCGAAGCTCTCAGCCACACTCCCTGCAATACTGTTTATTGCATGACACTTGTTATATTGCAGACTTAAACTCAGCACAACCAACAACAACGTTACTCTCAATATTCTTAAAATAACACACAGCTATTTAAAGAAGCTTTGATGTAACTCTGCTACTTTAGTTTACCAACCCATCACAATTCAATGTCTGTTTAGTCTGTTGCACACAATTGGTCTGAAATACCTCGGTTAGGAAGCAGGCAGCTCTGAAATCTCCTGGTTATAGTGCACATAGTGCTGGTGGAAAAATGATGTTATTCCCTAACTCTGTTTACAAATAGAGCTGTTCCTGACATTTCAGGCAGAAAATAAATCAAGACTAAAGTAAAACCAGGCAATCCCCAATCAATGCAACTTTTGCAGAAGAACTTTTCATTAATAAATCTTGTATGAGATTATTACATTTTATTTAGAAAATCTGAGTTGTGTTCACTATTGCACAACCGAACATGGATCTGGGTCAAAAACCCAATCTCAAATTCTTCCAAAAGCCGAAAGTATAAATCTGTTGTCTGTTTTCAGCTCCAGCTCTTGTACAATGAGCGTGAAGCAATTTTCATTATTAGCACAGTGATGCTGAATGCATTAATACAGAGTAAATTTTATTTTATTTATGGAGTACATATATATTTTTATGAATTGCACTCATCAATGTGTGTGAGATGGAGTGGACACAGAAAATTAAACATATTAGGGCCTTAAAGAAGGGTTTCCCAAACGAGGGTTTGAGTTGATGAAAAGCTAATTATGAATTATATTGAATGTAAAATTAAAATAAATATATGGGGGTGCACAATAATCAGGATATAGCCGAGTGTGGTTGTTTTATATACTGTATATATTTGTGTATGTTATTATTTATGGCTCAGCATTTGACAAAAAAAGTTTGTGAATTCCTGTCTTAAAGGATTTTCTTCCTATTTTATTGTCTGGCAGGTGAAAACAGTAAGTCCTATCGCTTAGTATAGTAATAGCATACTTCTCAACAAAAGACATCATCTGAGGAGTCATTTACAATATTCCCTAATCGTAGGTACAAGTGAAAATAAAATAATATGCTTGCCATATCAAACACCACTTATTAAAAATAAAGAGTAGAAAGAAAACGTGACATATGAGACTAGCACTTAAAACTGTCAGTGTGATGTTGTTGGCATTGAACATTTTCTGAGAGGAAGAGAAAAGGACAGCAGGAGGGAAAGATCAACTCTAGAGACATGCATTTGGCCAAACATGAAGCCTCCCAAAAATCACCCGTATTATTATTACTACAAAGCTCTACATCCCGATCGCTCCATCTTTTTTTGGTTATGGCAGACCAGCACTTGGGCTACTGGAGGGGCTGAGAAGAATGTGGTATATAACTGGATAGGGCTACTTCTATTTACATTTTTGCTCACTCACTGAATCAAGTGTATAGTTTTCTGCTGAAGACGCTGAGAAACAAGCTGCTTTAGCCTATATTGGAATGTGTGTTTCGTAACCAAGGTGAAAGGACAACCGTCAGCCCCTGCTGTGCGTCTTTTCCATTTGAACTGATCTGATGTCTGCCAGACGTACTGGAGCACCACTGACCTGCAAAAGTGTTTAGAGCCATAACCAGTTCTCTCACTTTACAGGACTACAAATGACACACTGACATTTTGCTTCTCTGTGACATTTTTATTTCAAAGCAATGAAACTGATTTGAATTCTTTTCAAATGATTATGTAATGGTATAAAGCAAATTGTGCTTGAAATATGCTGTTTGCATAAGCATTTTTATAGTTTTAAAAACCACCTCTGGCAAAATGATTTCTGGTTTGAACACTTTGGCCGACTCTTCTGCTCAGACTAGCTCCAAGTTAGGCAAATGAAACTAGTTCAACAATTTTCAAATATTCACAATATTATACTCCATTATTAAAGCTGTAATTGATTTCAGGTTTATCTCCAGATCATCCAAACACTGAAAGTGACAACCTTTAATAATCCGTGTGTGGGAGGTTTGTTGTATTGATTTGGACTTCCCTTATTGGACACCGAAACACACATTTTTCCTTTCTTCCTTTTCACAGATTCACAACTTGCACAATGATCCATTAAATTTGTGGAGAAAATGTGGAAGATATTTTAATCATTTGCAGGTATAGGTTAACTGTAAGGCAAATAAGTGTGCAGGAAGCATACTTAACTTTTAAACCTATTATTTCATTTGCATGTTCTGAGCTAAAATGGCATATTAAATGTTTTATTTTTTTAGTTTAAAGGCCATGTTGCAGGTTAACCACCACTTCGATTAATGGGTACATAAATCACTCAAGATATGTATATCATTTTTAAAATGTCTCAAAAATGGTCTTAAAAGACCACAACGATGACAGCCCATACGAATAATACTGCCTACGGATGCAGTGTTTATGCAAGTGGTACACGTTGAAAAAACGATTTTAGGTCAATGTAACGTTGCAATAAAATAAATAATCTAGTTACAATTCCTTGCACTCAGAAAGTTTCACTGGACCTGGTTTACGAACAGCAGTGCACAATAACGACACACACACACACACATATATATATATTTTATTTTTTACTGTCATTGAGTAGCACCGAGTGAAAAAAATCAACGTTTTCTTTAAATCTAGTGGCAGTGATCATGACGTTAGTTCAGATTAAGTACCGGTAACCTTTGTCATAGCGTCGTAGTACTGGTAAACTTTGTCTTTGTCATCTAGAAATAGAAGGCATCATGCTAGCTATATTGACTTATCTAAGCGTTTATCTCTTCCTCTGGTGAATATTTTGTTGCAAACGTAGCCGCGTGTGTGTTGCTGTGTTTGGCAGGTGCTTGTGTGGGCGGTGCTGTCCCATGGAAACTGCGCTGAAAAGCTTGTGCTGTAGGGGAAGTGAGTGCGTTTTGGTCGCTGTTGTTCGATATCTCTCTATCTATCTATCTATCTATCTCTCTATCTATATATAGATAGTCTGTCTATCTATATCTATCTATGTATTTATCTATTTATCTATAATCTGCGTTATCTGAATTCTCTCGTTTACTACTCGCCTCTCTAGTCACTCTCAATGCTCTCAAGGCGTGCTTTGGTAAATTCTCTCCCCAACGTGATGTGATGCAATGCATTGTGGGGGAAAGGAGACCGCTGTAAGATAGTACCTACTTTTTCGTATTATATTCCGTTTTGTGATACCCAACATAAAATACAGTGGATAACAGTTTAAATGCAAATTGCACAAATTCGTTAAAAAATTTACCTTGCAACACGGCCTTTAAGTGGTGGGAAAACTACATTCAGTAAAGTGAAACAGCAGAGATAACCAGTAACTCAAACAGTAGCAATGCCAACGTCATGGGTTCGATTCTCAAGAAAAGCAGAAATGCGTGCCTTGAATGAAATGTAAGTTGCTTTGGATAAAAACATGTGCCAAATGCATGAATGTCCCTGTATGGTAAATAACATATTCTGCAAGGGAACTTGCCTGTTTGTGAGGATGCTGTTGCTGCCGCTCTCCCAGTCGGCTGCAGGTGTGGAGCGCAGCAGTTTGTTTTTGCTGGTGTCCAGCGGTACGAGCAGATAGACCATCAGGCTGGCGTAGTGGATGGCTTGGCTGAACACTGTGCTCTCCTCGTTCTTCACCAGCTCCTGCTGCTTCTCTTTGCTCAGACTGGGCCAAGCACGTAACTGCTCTGCTGCGAGGTCCATAGCAGTTCGTTCTGACTCACTGGACGCTGTTGACATTGTACACTGTTCCTGATAAAGATAGATGGTCAGATGAAGAGATGAGAAACCGGGTAAAATTACATCGCTTTTCTATTGAAATTGTGCCAGGTTTTGATATCCATCAAAACCAACCACGTTTTTTCTGACTTGAACAACAACTAAAATTGTCACTACAAAATGTACTCATAAACATACAAGGTCTTAGTTTACAAACCTTACACCTAGTAAGAGTTCTTGTTTTATTATCCTTTTATCGCTTATAAGCATAACTGCAATCATAAATCAATCATAAACATAACTACAATGTTAAGTGGGTCAATAAAAATACTTAATTACTTTTACACATCTTAATTGTTTTCAAAATAGTTTTTGATGTTCTTAAAAACGTATTTTAAATAAACCTACAAATTATAATTCATAAATATCATGGTTGCACCAAATGACAGTTAAAAGGCTAACCTTGTCTTGTCATGAAAGGTTAAATTATCTGAGATTATAAGACAGCATTTTTAATTTAAAAATAAAATAAAATATCAAAATTAGTTATTAGAATATGTGTATTCACATCACTGTATTAAATTAATTGCATTTTAAACTTCAAAACTGTAGGGATTAGTCAAACAAAAAAGTAGATTACAAGACTTTACCTTGATCTTGGCAGTGATAAGTTGTTTTTCCTCAGGGGTGGTGAGGTAAAGCGCTCGGATCTGGTTTTGCACCTCAGAGTAGAAGGTGGCCTCCCAGAATTGCTGATTGGTCCAGATAGGATGGTCTTGTATGCAGGTGTAGGCAAATTGGTCCACGCCAGCTGCCAGTTTCTGTAAGCAAGAAGATGGATTAGCGGCCAACCCAATGTGACCTCTGGCAGCCTGCTAAGATAAACACAGTGCTTGCTACTGTCTATATAACAGGTCAAATCAGCCGAGCTGGGGTCCTCACAGCTCATGAAACCAACTGGGCTGTACGCTTGCTTGTAAAGGAGTCCATTAGAAAGCATGGTGAAAACAGGAAAGTAACACACTGCTGCCAAAGGTTTTAGGAGCAATCTGTCATTTTTTAGTGGTCATAATGTTCTCAACACATACAGTAGGCCTCACAGAGAGAGATTGCAAAGCAAGACTTTGAAAACCTTACCCTAGTGTTTTTTGGTGCTTTCCGACGCAAACCAGATCACCTGTGGGCTGCTTACTAGCTCTAAAGGACATCTGCTAAAGTTATGAATGCTGTATTTGTTGTATTTGCACATACAGATGTGTAATTTAGTGGATTGCACACCATGCATGACATCTTTCTCACCTTCCATTGGTCTGTAAAGCTGCACACCTCAGATTAAATTACTATTAAATGTTTTCCTCCCAAAACCCCTGAACATACGTTATGACAAACTGTCTTTGCTACTTAGTTTCCTTACAGCTAACCAAACCACAATCACAAGTGAAACTGCAGATGGACAGAGGGAAATAGAAGAATCAGCAGCAATGGAAAGACGGAAGCAAACATCGTAATAAGCAAGAACAGATTCTGGCTGTGTCCCAATTAACATACTTTACCAGGCACTAAAAGTATGTGCTTCACTGGTGATAAAAAGAACATACATTTGAGGATGCAGAAAGACAATACGCTAATGTTGGAACATATTTAATTCCACAAACCTCTTTATTGCATACTGTGTTGATGCAACTCCTTTGACATTTTCCTGCATTAAAAACAGCTGGGGCTGATTTGGTCTCACAGTTATTTGTTATTAAAAAACAATATCATAAGAGAACCATCAAACTCCTCTTCCATATCACAAAAGGTTGTAGGTAATGATATATGAACAATAATTTATGGATGCATTTGAAATAGTACATTTAAACTTACAGATTTTACATTACATGAAGTGAGGTGTACTTAATGCAAACTTGTTGCATCTCTGTCCAGCATTACCTGCCATTCAGGCCACCTCAAATCACAAACGTTCATTGAAAAAACTGCAGATTAGGGCTGGGCGATATATCTAATGATATGATCATGCGCATATAGTCAGTAAATCTGGTTCCGTGATTACCGCTAAATTGCCATCACCTGCTTTCAAATGGAGCGGCATTTAATAGACAGAGCCGTAGATCACTTACAAGCTACGTAATATCGCGTTCATATTACGTATTCATCAGGCGATAATGAACGTGATATTGCAGATCACTGCTATTCTGAACCCTTGAGATAAAGATGGCTCAGGAAGATGGTAGCTGTTTTTGTTTGGTGGTTGTGTATCAGCTCCAACCAATGCATACTATTTACAATAGACAGCATCCAAAATGTGACACAACCTCTGAAAGCTAATCGCTTTAAAATCACGTCAGCAGAGGCACTTGGGAAGCCCATTTTGCTGTTTCAATAAATCCAATCCCAAATCTTGAATAATCCCTGTATATCTAAAGGCTGTTTCACTTTGACAAATATGAATTCTCCCACTCTCTATTACTGGGAAAGTACCAGCAAAGACATGAATGTAAAGGTTTGTTTGGACAGTTGATCTTTCCCTATGTAGTCTGGAATGCCTAATATGTATTTCAACACCAGGAGACCCTATAATACCAATTTATCCACATTAAGCTGTGCTGATAAATCCCGCTCATCCATAATTCTAGCAGATATAGCTAGCTGGCCAGGTTGAAGCTTTGAGAACTTGCAGATATTCTGAGGCTGTCTAGACCCCGTTTCCTCAAGGCTGACATACAGATGGAGCTGAGTGAAAAAGTGGCAAGAAATGCAGCAGGGGAATCGGTGCAGTTGTTATTGTAAGATGTGGACCAAGAACGCGCAGCCAGAGTAGTACTATTTGTCTTCAACATGGATGTGACTGGCAGCAGATGGAGGTGGATGTGAGCAGATTGGCCGGTTCGCTGACAGCAGATGTGAGGGGGTCAGTTTGACCTCTTCCAACTGTACAGCCTTGATAAAAGAGCACATGTCAAGATATTGCATTCCCTGGGGGTTTGTTTGATCAGACTTCCTAAAAGTGTTTAATGGCGGACAGGAGATGTGGACTTAAAACTGATGCCCTTGAAAGAGTACAAGACATTTTGATGGTCTTTCTTCTAAATAATAGAGGTCTCAACTGTTGGTTGTCAGTAGGAGTTTTTGCTTGTCACACCAAATCACCAACCTTCTCCTAAAAAGAGACTTTATGATTCTTTCTCACTGCATATTGCTTCCATTCTGAACCCTTGAGATAAAGATGGTTTATCAACATGATGGCTGGTTTGTTTTTGGTCCAAGATGGCCTATCAGCTCCGGCCACCTTGAACAAGAAGGTCTACCAGATCTTCTGCCAGTCTTTTAGTTGAATTTCCCAATAGGGATAAACAGCAAATGCGTATTTTGTGTCAGAAAAAAAAGATCTCACTGTGATTCATGAACAGCACAGGGTAATGATTTACCAACATTATGGAACAAATCCCTGCTTACTTAATACTAAGAAACATTCCATTTGTAGAGCCAGGAAGGAATCAAAACAGTCCAATTTAAATGCATTGTGTCTTAAAATATGCACGTCCATGTGA
The DNA here is from genome assembly GCF_023724105.1 of Carassius gibelio. Taxonomy (NCBI): domain Eukaryota; kingdom Metazoa; phylum Chordata; class Actinopteri; order Cypriniformes; family Cyprinidae; genus Carassius; species Carassius gibelio. The sequence continues at coordinate 34,361,280 of NC_068402.1, read as the reverse complement.
GCTAAAAGACATCTAGGCTTAAACAGCGCATTTACAATTCTGATTTATGTAAAACAAGAAGAGCAACAACGAACATCAGGACAAAATGTTAAATGGTTGAAAAATCAGAGCCGTCTGGCCCATCGGTATGGAGGACATGCTGTAATCATGTCCCACAATGCAAAGTAAACAGGAGAAGGTCAAGCTATGGTCAGCGAGAGCCATGGCAGGGTTATGCTAGCTCGTGAATGGACAAGAAATTAATGTAACGCCTCGACGACAACAGACACCCTAAAACCAATTCTGTTGAACTGTGGCTGAAACACTTGCCTGCTGCAGAGAATGCCAAAGACATTTGTGGTACATTCAAACCACAACTGTATGCACAAATGACATTCATTTATTATTTTAAGACAGATACCCGATACTTTACATAACAAATACAGACATGACATTATTTACAGACAAACACAATGGAAAATCTCTCCCTTTCCCATAATACAGTCACGTGGATCTATGCAGTATGTGACAGTCAGTGCAAGTGGTAGGTTGGTCAAAACTGGACCAACAAACTTTACAAACTGTTTTTGTTTTTTACATTTAATTCCTTAAAAATGTATTTGTTTATGTTTTTTTCTGGCTGTTCATATCCAAGATCCTCTGAGTAAACACTTCTGACTCTAACAAGTCAACAAAAGGAAAATAAAAATACAAAGTTAACATTTTTGTTCTTTATATGCAAATTAGTGCATATTTAATTATACAACTCCTTATTTGCAGAAAACTTTTGGTACTCATACCAATCGCATGCATATTAACTAGGGCTGTGCGATATGGACAGGGAAAAAAAACTATCGCGATTTCTGATAAATTTTGCGATTTCGATTTTATTTACAATTTTGACACACACAGACATGCTTTACAGTGATAAATGCATTCAGTATGAATTTGAAACATATTTCCAAAAGAAAACCAATTACAGCTTTATCAAAAAGTTGTAACATGCCTGTAGAACAGACATAAGTCAAAATAATCACAATGTAACGGTGTGACAAAATGTCTAGATATATGGCAAAATAAATAAATAATATATTTTTTTAAATCCCGTGATACTTACAGGGATTTATTTTTCTTTTTTTGCCATGCATTGGTCATAGAGCTCATTGTAGCGGTGCCTCAGATGTTGAAATATATTTTTTACGCCAGGTTCACACGTACTCCACCTGCAGTGCACGTACAGTATGTGTATGCGGTGCAGAAGCAGCAGCGAGATCGCAATTTCACAATTAACAGATTAATGCTGAAATATGAGTAATATTATTTTACGTTATATCACAAGATGGTCTTTATGTTATCAAAATTTTTGATACCATAGAAATTGTATAGCTAATTCTTGTCAAGTAAACAGCAGCGATTAAATTACAACTAATAGGACAACAAATACAGCAGAACAATAAATAGCTAATGCTGCATACACTGTGTACAATAATCAAACTATAAGTTTTCATGACACACAGGCACAGCATTGTGAGTGTGAGAAGAGCAATTTTAAACACTCCTATCAACATCCCAAGACAGACTGCACCAGTGATGTAGACTCATGCTACAGGTGCACACACAGAACAAAATAAGCCCCTGAAAGATCTACAACCTTCCCAGCCGTCACAGCAGACATAACTTCACAGTGCAGCAACAATGACACCTGACGATCTCGGTCGTGAGTGGGGTAAAAAGAGAGCATGTTGAGTATGTTCCCATGTCCGATGGCATGCAGACCTTGACTACAGAACAGCATAGCCCTCTGGGAAAGACAACAATGTGCTGGAGGAATGCCACAATGAGCCAGCTAACGATGTTAAAGTGCGAGGAAAAATTATCATATTCTCACAAATATAAGAACATAAATATATCATAACAAAACAGCAGAAAAACCCATCCACTCCATTCATCCATAAAATGTTATATATTCGAAAATTCCAGATTTATTTATTCCAAATTATTTCCCCCCAATTCTGCATATTTATGACTCAATATAATAATAATAATAATAATAATTCTTAGACTAACTGAAACTTGTTATAGCACTTGCATATCACTGCTCTTTTGTTGATTTTGTTTGTTTCCATTGTTCTCATTTGTAAGTCGCTTTGGATAAAAGCGTCTGCTAAATGACAATGTAAATATATTTAATTATAAGTGGTAATAATTAGTTAAAGACATAAAACAAACATTTTTATGAATCTTTTAAAATGTAAATAAAATTAATATGTAATAATCCCCTTTTGCAAACAAAGTGCTGCATGACAGGTTTGCTGTTAAAATTTAATTCTTAAAAAATAAAGTTTTAATAGTTGTATTATTGCAACATTCTATTGTGCAACATAAACATATTTCTTTCACAATTATTTTAAGATAAAGTTAAAGGGATAGTTCACCCAAAAATGAAAATTTTATGAAATGAACAAAGATTTTTAACACAAACAATTGCAGTCTGGCAGTCATATAATGGAAGTAGAGCTACAACTAACGATTATTTTTTCTGTCGACTATTCTAACAATGATTTTTATTACAATAAATAATTAATCTAATGTTCTTTTTTTGATTAGCTAATGAATCCTTTGGATAACTTTACAAAAAAATATAAGTACAGCTTCTAATACAATATTTCAACCTTTATTCATTTTCAACCAATGTGGTTAGAGTTTTTACAGTATACAAAAATAAAGAGGCAAAGGAATTTTTTTTACTATGGTAAATATGAGTTTACAATAGCGCTTATAATTAAACAACAGTAGCCACAAATTTACAGTTGTCTGAGATGTCATGAAATGTTCTTTAGCATCACAAACCATATAATGTAGTCACATTTTGCTATGGTTTAGCATGGTTTCCAGATCTGGAGTTGATTCGGGGTAGCTCGGTGGTTTGTGATTGTTGTCTCGTGGCGCCCTGTCTTTTAAGGGGCCGTTCACATATTCACAAGTTCATTATTTCCAATGTAGACGCGCTCATAATGGAAGCGACGCGGTCGTTACGCGCAAGCGAAAACAGGCGCGTCCGCACCGCATCGAGTTAAAAACATCTAAACTTTTCAGAATGCCGCAAGCGCACCGCGGGTCATCTGACTTACTAACCGTTTCATCCTTTCCCATAACAACGTTGAAAGCTCAGCTAAGATGAAGAAACTGCTGATCATAGCTGTATATGGATTGCCATTTTGAAATAAATTTAGTAGCAGAGCTACTGCAAGCGATTTTTATACTGCAAATCCATTTATCCTTTGCTGAAATTTCCGAGCACGTCATGGTTGCTTAGCAACGGCAGACTCCGGTGCTACAGTTTAACTGGCAGACACGGTGACCAGATAAACTGTAACACCGGAGAACGCCAGGATGTTTTCCTCTGAGGTGCTCGTGCATCGCATTTGTGCTGCCGTGGTACACCATATCGGTTTTGCAAAGGGAACAAAGGGCCATTTTATTTGGCCTCTGTTTAAAGTATGTCCCATACTTTTGATAACAGTGGTTTCTGTTTTTGTGACAGAATGCAACTTTCTCCATTCCCAGTATGCCATTACGCGAGATGTAAACAGTGTGACGCATTGACGCATTTCACGCACGTTGTCGTATTTTTGCAGTCGACGTAATCGATGACATCGATGCGTCGTTGCAGCACTAAATGGAAGTGAATGGGAATCACTGCTTTGAGAGTCTAAAACATACTCAAACAAAACCAAATTAAACCCTACGGCTCGTGACGACACATTGATGTGTAAAGACACAAAACAATTGGTCTGTGCAAGTAACTGAACAGTATTTACATAGTTTTGTTTTTACTTCTGATTTTCACCACAATGTCTGAACTGTTCCGTTTTAAATTGGTTTAGTTTGAGTATGTTTTAGACTCTCAAAGCCATGATTCCCATTCACTTCCATTATATGACTGACAGACTGCAACAGAAAGTTTTGATGGTTGAATTAATTGGACTACTTTGGCATTTTACAGGGTCCCGACCCACACTGAAATCTCACTGACCTAAAATCCTGCTCCAAATTGATGTTACTAAACATAAAATATGTTTGGAATGACTTATTGTGTCACGTTGCAAACAAAATATTTTATTCTCAAAACCTGTTTATACAGAGAGCAAATGAGGCTAAAATGCAATATCAAAAGCCAGACTCTGACCTAATTTTTTCCATACCTTGTATCCCCTACTATAACACTTGTAAAAGGTCTTTATATGGCATCTTTAACTGTTCAATGAGCAGGAAGGCTTTATTTGAGTGATGATCTGTGAATGATAGCCCAGTATTTTACTAAAATCAATTAACTGCCCCGAGGCACATCATTTCCCAGAAGAAAGAGAATGAATCAAAGGCTAAATGAGATGCGTGCAGATCAGTTGTTAGAAACCTTTTGACCTGCTACGGCAAACCTGACGTTTGTGAGAGCATGTGATTTCTCATAAGGAAAGCAATGACGTATCAGGTGTCAAGTTGTTTTTCGTCCTACAAATCTCCATTTGAGGTGACTTTGAGGTATCCATGGCATAAATTCATTCTCAAGCCAAGAAACAATGAGCTAAGAGTTATTCAGGCTAAGTAAAAGCCCTCATTTACAATGCTGAAAAAGGTTTAGGTTGTAAATCAAGGCAAAGAGGTAGTTGTAAATGGAGCGGATCTTTGTGGGAATTGTTTTGTTGACTTTCTGGTCGAGTCTTTGAGTCTCTTTGGCCCAGAGGTAGAAAAAAAAAAGTTTTTTTGCTACTACAAGCATTGCAGTTACTCATACTTAGGGTTAGGGATACAAACAAACCCTTATCCCAGATGCATAACCTATTGATCATTCATATTCAGCCATTTGTGCTATGAGTGATACCTTGAATCATGCAACTTCTTGAGAGATCACACTTGCGCTTCAAGAATGCAAATGCAACAGTGAGCTCTAGTGTCTCTGCGGTAATGTCCATACTTCAGTTGGGTCATCTAATGAGAGGAAGCCTTTATCCCCTGCCAAGCATGCACTGAGAACCTCAATAACATGCAGTGTGGTTTAGTACAAGGCTACTGGGAGTGAAGGGGAAGGCATGTGAATCTCAGACTCGTGGAAAAATGCATGAGGTTTTAAATGTTGTGCGACAGAGATCATCTAAGGATAGCCAGAACACAGATTAGAGCCACTGCACAGCATTTTAGTGCATCTTGCTGGAGTTAGAACTGATTTCAGGTAATATGTAAAATATATTTGTTGAGTTGACCTTAATAATTTAGCCTTTGGTTTGTGTGATATCAGTGGCATGAATCCTTCTGGAGCGCTGCAAAACAAACAAGGTTTCATTTATCTCTCTTGTTGAATGTGCTGTTTATCCGTCATGAGGGCTTCACAAATCTGTCAGCTCTTTTTAGTCTAATGCTTTAATCAGGATTGATTACATAAAAATGGCAAATGTGAAACAGGAAAACTGAAAAACAGGAAAACTGAAAAACAGGAAATTCAAGGTTTGAAGAAATAGCTTTCAGATGTCTTCATGAAAGACTTGAATCGTTTGCCTCTGCACGAAATCTTCAGCTCTCCAAAACGGTTTGTGGCAGGTGCATCTCATCAATTAAAATGAACAATGACTGTGGAAACATTTCGGATTACGCATCTCTTTAACTAATTAGTGGTGCTCAGTTGCATGTGGACGAACTACTAGCCCTGAGTTTTAAACTTAACATGTAACTATCCAGCACTGTTACACAACATTTTTTTTTTCTTTTACACACATATAAAAGTTCACAGTTCACAGTAATAGGGCATCTGAAATAATTTGGACTAACACTTAGGGTCTGCATTATTTTTCTAATAATTCAAAGGCCTGTTGTAAATTAATTCCTTATATATGAACTGTGTTGCACAGAGAAACACAAGATTTTTGTTGTTTTACACATGTAGATAGAAGTAAATAAAAAAAGAAAGAAACAAATTAAGATAAATACACCGTTCTTGTGATTTTAAATATTGGAGTAGGTTTTTTACCTAAAAATGTCATGTTACTTGCTGCTTCTTTGTAATGATTTGTTAAATTTGCTAGCAATTTCTGAGTGGAAACTGTTTCAAGTAAATACTATGATAATTTATATAATTTTAAACGTATTATAAAATAAATGTATTATATTAATCTTTCTAAACACTCAACTTTTTTCTCGAGAGCAATATTACAATAGCTTACAGTTTTGCTTAATATTTATAAGTAACAACAACAATAATTATAATTATTAGGGTTATTATTTTTTATTATAATTATTGATATATAATCACAACATTTGGCCAAATTGTACAGCCCTAAAAAAAATTAAATCGAACCTGAAAAAAAAAAAAAAAACATTTTAAATTGCAACCACAATTTCTGATTTTTATTTTTTATTTTATATAAATTAAATAAAAATTTTCACCCAAATCATGTAGCCCTATCCAAAATGCAACCATATGCTGTAATGCCCTAGCAAGTGCACAGCAAGCAACTCCTGGGCAACTACCTGCGACTCTTCAAGGTATGAAATTCAAGCTATTTTCAATTACAGTCTTTCTGACAGTACTTTCTGATAAAACTGCAAACCGTTATTTTTAGACCGATAAGTTTCCTGGAGGTCATTTAAAACCCAAAGGAATTTAAATGCATTCCTGGATGGAAGAAACAAATTCATATCATAAGATTTTGGGTCACGATGACCATGCAAATTTATAATGTATAGTGTTACAGTTAGGTGTCTAAGCTTTTTTTAAATGCTACTGTCCCACAAATGAGCATGAGGGTCACCGACATGATATTTGATCACATCACATATCTTCTGTGCATAGTGTGAGTCACAGCAGGCGGATCGCAGAGCAGCCCAAAATTCAAAAGCAACACCGTTAGTTGTGTCTGTCTCTATGACAACTATAATGTGGGTACGTGATGGATTGGTGTTGAAAGCCAGACACTCTCCAACACTTCCCCCCACACTGTACCACAGTGAAACCGAACTAGGCTAAACTGACTGTCACGCTTCTCAGTGGTTTTCTTCAGCGATGGGCTGAATAGAGTGGATCACAAAGTCTAATTGTACTCACAGCAAAGTTTTTTCCCTTCTTTACTTAGGAGTAAAAAGAAGTTTTACTCAGGAATATACTTTTAGTTGGGGCTGTGTGATATGATGATTTTTGATAGTGGACGATAAAAATGTCTCCACGATCAGCTTTAGTAGAAATATGGTAGTATGGTGCACCAGCGCACATTCTATCAGCTGCAGTTCTGGCACCACCGTCATAAACTGTACAACACCACATGCATTCACATCAATGTTAACTCAGCGGTAGAGTTACTCTCTCGTTATCTACATGTGCTTTTAAATGTTTAATTCGCACGCTGGCCTGACCTGTGCTTTTTCTGAGCACGTCATACACCCAAAGTGCGCGCTGAATCCTGTCAAACATCGCCTGATTATTGAACTAAATTATCTTTTGCACTAATACTGTCAACACACACAAGGTTTTCATGTAGACTCAGTTGGTTATGTCTAAAATGAAAGTAAACCATTGAGAGAAAAACGTATACGTGCCTGAATATCAGATGCATGCAGGTATTAAAGGGACAGTAGGCCTATTAAACATGCACCCTACTGTCATTATTGTCAAGGGATAGATCACCCTAAAATTTCATTTCTGTCATTAATTACTCAGTCACATTGACCCAAACCTGTATTAATTTCTTTCTTGTGCCAAACACAAAAGAAGATATTTTGAACGATGTGGATATGGATGAACCAGTTATGCAACTCTGTGCTCCAGTCAAGTCATGTTCATTTACTGTATATAACAATTTACAGATAGATTGCTTTAAAGCAAGTGTCTGCATTGCTTTCAACTAGAATTACAACTTCAATCCCTACTAAAAAGCAGCTCTGCAGCATGCTCATGTTTTCACTCGTGAATGTCTGATCTCGACGGACTGAACAGAAGAAATGAACCAGAGAATATATTGCATAATAGCCATGGATCAATGGTAGTTTGAAGGTGTTTTGGAAAATTTGCACTGACAAGCTGTTTCAAACTCTCCTAATGAACTCCAAACAAACTTTGTTTTGGCTGGATAAAACAGTTTATTCCTGAAGTATATCAGGGCCTTAAGAGTTAAACTAAGCAGATGGAGACAGGTGGATTTAATGAACGCTGGTGCCAGTGTTGAAGTGCTGTGATTAAGATCCAGTAACAAGAGCTGCCAGTATGCCTGCTGTCAGCCTGAGCTCAACTCTTACTTACCCGGTAGAAGGCCGTTGTCAGGGGCAGCAAGGCGGCGGCTACAGTGTATTCCTCTGAGCTGGAACAGTCCTGCGAGTAAACAGAGACAGGGAGATGTTAGATGATAGCACTGAAGTATATAAACTGATGATAAAAAGAGCTTTGGCCAATTGTGCACAAAACATGACATCACTTGCTATATCCCTTGGTGTTATATAAGTGTTATTACCAAGGCATGACAATATGTCATGGTATTGGTTTCATGTCCAGGCATCACATTTTTGTTTTAATGAATATGGATAAACATACTGTATATGGGGAATAAACAGAAGTTGTGATTATTTTTGGCTTGGCTTCCATCCAGTTTGTTTCCAATGCTTAGGAGCTGTTTTAATGCATATGCTTTTAATATTTTATATAATATCATGTAAATTGGAAAAGCCAGTTTTCGGGATGTTCCAATTATCAATTTAGAAGAAATTTCATATTTTAAATTCTTAACTGACACGACACTGTCATATTTAAACTGGACAAAGCTTTTAAATAAAAATGTGTTGCATAAAAAGATCAACTGGTCTGGGACTGACATTATGTTTTAATAGGATCTTGGAAATAGTCAAATCCAGATGACTCGGCTTTTTAATGAAAAAAATGGCTCTTGGTTTTATAGCTTTATGAAAAGTTCCGGATTCACAATTTGTAGTGTATGACGTGGCACTCTGTTAAACAAAATCTTTATCTACAATAAAAGCTAATTTATTTTTAAACGATTTGTCACTTTTATAAGTTTTAAATTGTCTTACATAAGCTGCTGGAAGCAACACCAGGATTATATTTCTAAACAAAACCCAGTCACCATCTCTGTTCTCCATTCTGGCATAAACATCTGAATGTAAAGACAGAGGCAAATCTAAAACATCAGTCCATGCACAGATCTCGCGTTCCTGACCCCCCATGTATGGTGCAGCATGCGCTTTTCTCTTTCAGTTCTTTCTCAGGTTTGGAATGAATTGTGTCGTTTGCCAGAGGCGCTGGAACATTCCATCATTCTAAGCTTCTGTACACAATTAAATCACTGGAAATGAACTCGGAGTAAAGTCTGTAATCCTTTACCATAAAAGATCCCAATTATTCTGTGGGGAGACCTTATCGTGGTTCGACTAGATTTTCCTGAAGAATATGTTTGTCTGTGCAAAACTCGTCTTGATGCTAAGTAGTTGCTTATTTGTTGTTTACAGGTTGAAGGTGTTCTGGTCCCCAGATACAGTATGCCCCAGGATCACCTAGGTCTAAGGGATGTCTACCATGAATGAAATTCTTGAAAATAAAACCTCTTTAAGAAGTTTGGCATAATCTTTGACTATACTTTTTAAGAAAACAGCTTTACTGCTTTTATTAAAAACTTTGGTTTGCCAAAAAAAAAAAAAAGACACACAGATAGAAAAAAACAGGAACACAGGAAATGGTAGCACAGAGAAGTCACTATATCTCTTAAATATCAGATAATATGTTAAAACACATCACTTGCTCACAAATGGATCCTCTGCAATGAATGGGTTCCATCAGAATGAGAGTCCAAACAACTGATAAAAACATCAAGATAATCAACAAGTAATCCACATGACTCCAGTCCATCAATTATTATTTGGACTCTCATTCTGATGGCACCCATTCACTGCAGAGGATCCGGTGGTAAGCAAATCCGTTCCAATGAACAAACAAATCTTAGAGGTCGACCGATTTTACAGATACCGATTAATCAACCAATAGTTATTCAAATGGACACTGAATGAAAACTAAAATAGTGCATAACCATAAAAAAAAAAAAATTAACAAACATATTAATATTAAATATAGCTGCAAGCAGCAATAACAGGGCCAAACACTACAGAAGCAAGCTTCAGACGAACGGCAGGAACGAGTAATTAAGACAGTTTTAAGATTATTTTAGGCAAAATGGCTTGAAAACAATAAACACAACAACTAGTAATAGGATTTATTGGCTTATCACGTGTAACCAATTGGTGGCGCTGTTACCAAATTTATGTGGCATGGTCAGTGTGAGGTGACGATGACACATACAAAGTTTGGTGCAAATATGTCAAATCGTTGCAGAGATACAGCCTCAAATGCATTTTGGCACCCTTCCAGCAAATTCGTTGATGCGCTAAATGAGAACCGTTTCGTATATCGACACAAAATCCATAACTTTTTGCCATCATGGTCTGAAGATGATCCACGTCAAATTTGGTGAAAATCGTACTAACGGTCTAGGAGGAGTTCGAAAAAGTAGGTTTTCAACATTAAGCAAAATGGCGGACAGGAAGTATAGCCAATTTTCGGATAATTGGTATCAATGCTCTTGGCATGACCTACAGAATATAGTGAGACCATTTTTATTTTAACAGACACCAAGTTTGGTCTCAATATGCCAAACCGTTGCTGAGATATAGCCAGCCTCACATGTATTTTTGCGTGCTTTTCGTCATATTTTTTCACGTGTCATTCGAGAATGGTTGGACGGATCAACTTGAATTCCATAACTTTTAGCCAGGATGGTCTGAAGATGATCTGAGCCAATTTTCGTGAAAATCGGACAAACCGTCTAGGACGAGTTCGAAAATAGCGAAAAAACTAAACCTTGCGATTTTTGACATGAGCATGGGCATGAGCCAAGGATTCAGAGGAAAAAAGAATCTCCATTTTCTGGCTTACGGTTCAAAAGTTATTGGCATTCAAACATTGAAAGTTTGGACAAGTGGTGGCGCTAGAGAGTAGGAGTTAGAGATTTAAAATTTGCTATAGTTAATGTTGGGACTGTCCTCTATCAGTGTGCCAAATTATACAACTTTCCCGCAATCGGTTCTATGGGCTGCCATAGACTTGCGGAGGAAGAAGAAGAAGAAGAAGAAGAATAATAATTAACAACAACGAAAACAATAGGTGCCTACGCACCTTCGGTGCTTGGCCCCTAATTAGGACTGTCACTTTTAGTAAAAAAATTGATTGCACAATCGATCGGACCAACCAAAAAAAGTTGAAATGAAAATAGGGAATTGATTTTAACCAAATATGTACACTATTAATTTTAAAATAATTAAACAATTGAAAAAATAGATGTAACAAAACTCACAAACAAGCAGAAAAAGAAAATAACAAATTCCCAAAGTGCAGTATGCCTTGCGAAAGCTATACAGAAAATACCAGCAATTTTACGCGCCTATAAGACCCAGTGACGTCGAAAGCGACCTCTCTGCGTTCACACCAAACGCGAATAGAGCGTCTGAGGCGAATTATTTCAATGTTAAGTCAATGTAAAGATGCGTTTACGCGCGTATTGAGGTCTTGCGGCGTGGTAGACGCGAATTCGCCTCATTTCGCGCATCTAGATACAGGAGATTCTGAGTTATGAAAAGGACCATTGCAAGCTGACAGCGACCGGCTTTTGTGGTGGAAAATTGGCAGTAATACCCCCACCTTGCGCAGCTGTACCTGAGTGTCCCTGGGACATCAGTGTGGTTGGATTGAAGAGTTGTTTGAAATGGATTGAATCATTTAAAATAATCTTGGGAGATTTTTGAATTGCCTAAATCATAAATGCAGCCAGGTTGAAGCCTGCAGTGATGTTTTTCTTTTGTTATGGCAGCCGCCCCCTCTGCATATATATTTTTTCGAGAATGTTGCACTCCTGTTGCTGTTTGTTATTCTGCACGAAACTTCATGCCAATAAATAAGAAATATTGCTGACTTGTGCGTTTCCAGCGCTCTCTTTTCGTTCGTCTGTTATTTGACGTTGAAAAAGGAAACATCTTTTTTTTTTTTTTAGACATGGTAAATCGATTTTACAATCGATTCAATGAACACTTATGTCTTAAAAATCGAAAATGATTTTTTTTCACAAAAGTGACAGCCCTAATATGAATTATTATATTAATCATCAAAAGTTAGTTTATAATGTTTTAACTATTGTTAACAATAAGAAACTTTCAAATTTAAAATGTATTTGTAATAGTGAATGTTGACATAAACATTAACCTTAATGTTATAAATGGTTAAGTGTTACCACATGTGACCCTGGAGCACAAAACCTCCAGGTAAAGTAGCACAAGTATATTTTTGTAGCAATAGCCAACAATACATTGTTTGGGTAAAAATTATAATTTTTCTTTTATGTGAAAAATCATAAGGATTTTAACTAAATATCATGTTCTTTGATGATATTTTGTACATTTCCTTTCATAAATATATAAAATCTACACAAAGACCGTTTCATTGAATTTACATACACGTGGATATTGTACGTATACTTTCACAATTTACTTACTTTTGTTTTAGAATACTTGATGATTATCTCATCAAGATAGCGAAACATGGCAGTCACAAACCGGGCAAAAGCAAACTACAACAGGTTTTATACACACCGTTCTACTCCAGCAGTCATCTAAAACAAAGTGATCGAAAAGTGAAACAAAAAAGTATCATAGGTAAGTTTAAAGTTCGGTGTACATTTTAAAAATAAAATAATAATAAAAAAATAAAAACAGAGCGAGCGGAAATTTTAACTTAAAATTTGAAAAATATTTTTTTTTTAATTAAAATAGTTTTTTTATAATAATGAATAATTAATATTAATTCTGGATACTCTTACTATCTATGTCAATGAACCATTAGACACATCCTCAAGTTATCACATTTTCAGCTCAGTTTGTACAGTAATCACACACATCCACTTAAATGCCAGTAATGAGACATGTCTCTCACCAAGAGGTCAAGACCGATCAGTAGAGTGCTGTTTGTCTGCTGCAGGACAGCACTTCCAGAAAGGAGGGAGGATGTGGAGTGACTGTGACTCATCACAAACTATACGTGCTGCTGCACAAGTGTGAGTGGCATGTTGAATGTGACACGTCGTTCCCTAAAACTCAGTCTGCTGTGGGATCTGCAGTCACATGATGTGACTCATTTGCTCACTGCATAACTGGCACACTGTTTGCTGTGAGGCAAGAAAGGGAACAAGTCAACTTCCTCTAAACCAAAAGCTTTATTTTAATCACTTTCTAGGAATGCTTCTCTAAAACAGAAGTTTCGATCAATTTAAATGCAAAAACATGCTACTACTATTCCTAATGGTTTCAAACTTGAACTTGAGCTACCTACATGGATGATACAATACTGGTCAAAAGTTAGGAGAAATAAAGATTTTTTTTTACAGGACATATGCACACAAATGCAGCATTTATATTATCAAAAAATAGAGTAAAAATGTATAATTATATATTGTGAAATATTATATAAATGTAAAATAACTGTTTTCTATTTTAATCCATTTTAAAGTGTAATTTATCCCTGAATTACTCCAGTCTTCAGTGTCACATGATCCTTCAGAAATCATTCTAATATTCTGATTTGCTGCTCAAGAAACATTTCTTGCTATTATCAATTTAGAAAACAGTTTTTGCTGCTTAATATACACTACCACTCAAAATGTTATAAGTAACGTAAGCTAAACAATTTTAATAAAAAAACAGAATGGGATTAATATTTGTAATTAGCAAGGACAAGCTAAATCCATGGTACAACTTAAAAGAAATTCTACCAAGGTTTCCACAAAACATATTAGTAAAAACTGTTCTCAACAATTATTAATAATTGAGCACCAACAAAAATTCTGCATCAAAACAGATAATAATTACTGGAGGATCATGTAGCACTGGAGAAATTGTAAATGTAATAATATTGAAATTTAAATTGTAATAATATTTAATAAAATTACTGTTTTACTGTATTTTTGAATAACTATTATTATAAGAGACGTTTTTCAAAAACATTAAACAATCATAACAACAACCTAAAAGTGTGATTGCTTTTTTTTATACGGGCATGCAAGCATTGCACATTTTCTGCAAAGAATAAAAAAAAATCTAAACTACTTTTATTGCAAAATGTATCCTATCTTCGACATTTGTTAAGTCAGTGAGGCTGAGCCTTGAATGGGAAGCTGCACTTGTTCAACATGGGAATGATGCACTTCACAACTTCCCAGCACATTTATTTCTGCAGCTTTCACAGAGCATTGCGTAAGTTCATCTGACTTCAAGTCAGATATCTTCCACTGAATGCTCTTTTTCCAAGAAAAAGAACGGAGCACAATGGATCTCCTGCTCTAGAGTTCACAAGCAGCGGTGGCAAAACAACTGCAGACAAATGAGGAAAAGAAATGAAATCAGCAGGTGGCTCACCTAGACCTAGACTTTAAAAAAGATAGTGTGAGATCCCACTGTGCCTCACAAACCTTATTTGAATCTGCATATAACAAGTTTACTTTAAAGGTATATTTAATCCTGTCATTGTGTTAGTTCTTATAATCACATAAAGTGGTTTTGTGTCATGCTGTCAATGCAGATGCATGATTAGGGCTGCCACGATTAAATATTTTGGCTCATGATTTTTCAAAATGCTGCAATTAATTTTTTAGTTCATGTCACCTATTGTAACACTAATACACATAAACCTATTTTATTTATATTTAGCTTGGAATCATATAGTAAAATAGGAATGTCATATAATATAATTGTTTATATCGTGAAGTTGATAATAGTAATTGACTTTGGCATAATAACATTTGAATTATTTAAAATATTTACAATCATTTAAAATATTTCCCTTCTTATTAAACTAGTTGTTTAACATCATATGATATAATATAATAATGGAATTTGGTATAATAAAAAATAAATATTCAAATATTTTCAATAATGTTTCTCTTTTCTATAAGCTTCAAAATATAATATAACTGTATGAAGTATTATAAATATTAAAACTTTAATAGTTAGAATTAGGGCTGTCAATGGATTAAAACACTTTTTGTGCAAATTATCCAGATTAATCACACACTTATCATCAAATTAAGCATATACAGTTTATCTTGTTTAACAAGCTCATCTTGTCATCATTTGCTATTTCCAAAGGTCAACAGGTTACAAGTCTGTATATTCTGTAAGCTTTTGTCAAGAAAAATGTAAATACTTCTAAAAAAAAAAAAACGATCTAAAAGGACAGAAGTTTATATAATTGATACATTTGTGCACACCAAAGAACACACACACAAATTCTCAATGTATAGTAAATGTGTAAGAACAAACAGCTTGTTTACAGCAGAGGGATGTTCTAACTTTCTGTTCAGTGTGTATTTGGCACAAACTATAAATGTAAATGAATGATTACAGAGCACCTTTAGCAAATGGCTGCTGTACTGTACTGTTCAAGCAGTCTGCAGAGCAGATGTGCAAAGCTCTGATCTGCTTCCCTTCACCCCCAGCACAGCATAAAACAAATGTGCGTGTGACTGACAGGCTGAGTAAGTGTTTGCAAGGGCCCCCCGCTGATAAAGCAGGCCAGAGCTGGCCCGTAACCCTGCGGCACAGGAAATGACTGGGATGCCATAGTGCATCTCCACTTCATCGCATGCCACACCACTGCTGGGCTTGCACAACTTTCAGCTCCAGAACCCGCCGCAGCTGGACGAAACGCACAGCAGAAGAAGACAAGAATCTGTAAATAAGCCTTCTTAATGGGCTTGTTATGAGATTGTTTTAAAAACAATAAGGTCTATCAGATTTATTGTCTGGCGAGATAAGAACCATTCAAGAGCACTGACTCGGGCTCCATTCTTACGTCTGAAATCAAACCGGGAGGTGTCCTTTATGTCAACAGTCGTCAACAGTAAATACCCGAAGAATGCACAACAAATATGTGTTAACAGCTCTCTGATTTTCCGAGAAGTTGCGTAAAATCAGGCTTCCTCTGCTGGGATCGCCAGTGTTGCGAAGGAGATATGTGGTACCACGGCTCCGTCTTCTTCCACATCTGTCACACACTGCAGTTCGCAAAGCTGCCGACCTCAAACAGATGGAGCCAGAGTCCAGACGCCTGAGGTCATGCGCATGTTTGGATGACAATTATATTGTCTACATATTATAACAAACACTTGGGAAAAAAACTATAAATGTCATCTAGCTTTTAAACAAAAGCAATGTGATGATTCAAGGAAGCAGGAAAGGATGTCACAAATGTTTGTCAGCGTCGGTGTATGTGATTTATTCCTATGACGCTTGCTGCTATCAGAAATACAAATGGAATGCACACAGGTTTAAATACTTGCATATGAAGAGTTTGGTTCCAAAACGCAATAAACACCTTTCTTTTCTGCCAAAATAAGTAGAGTATCTGGTCGGTATTCAAAAGTAAATTTTTTATTTTATGCAAAATACAATATCCGCCGAGTTATTAGGTCATTTTTTTCCTGTTTTTCCAAACTGCCAAACTGTTTTTCCTTTCTCTGCAGAATGTGACATATCCGCTCAACCAATCACAGTGCACCGTTCCACACACTTTAAACAGTAACAACCAATCACAGCGCACCATTCCAAGCACTCTAGATAGTAATGGCAGTGCTTTGAATACACTCCGCATACTAGTTATCCTCATCTACGTTGTACTTAACTAACTTAGGGCTGCATGATAAATTGCATGTGATTGTGATGCTCATCTTGTCAGTAACGCCGGTTCTATGATTAATCATAAAGCAAGCTTTCAGATGGAGCGCCATTTAATACACATATCCATACATCACTGACAAGTTATGCAATATCGCGTTTATAATCGCAGATGAGTCGCTTTCAATTATGAATGCGATATTGATGTTTTTGTTTATACAGCTTATAGCACTAGTCAACTATCGGATCACATTTTTTGACCCATGGATCAGATCATTTTTCGGATCAGCAAAGAAAAAGTAAAATAAAATAAAAAATTAAATTTAACTTGCTTTGCATTTATTACTTAAAGCGAAGTACTTCTTTGATACAGCAGCAAATAATACTAGATTAACTAAGAAAGTGTAAACATGATTAAAGAGACGAGAACAGCCATTAAAAATAAGAACAAATACACAAATTACAATATGTTATAACTCAATATGTTACAAATAAAATAGGGTTGGAAGTATTCAGAAATACAGAAATGTAATAATAAGGGAAAATAACACTGCAGAGTGTTCACCGTATGAATTAAATATAGATTTGTATCACAGCTGTTTTGTTGTTTGATGATCATTCATGACACCAGCAGTATTTATAGAACGCTGTCTCTTTAAGAACTACACATCATATCCGATTTCTTTCTCAGCTGTTTTCATTCACTTGAGAAACAAATGACTGCATTTACCTAAATGATTGTCGAGATGGGTATTTTCTCATAATTTTATGAGTATGTGTCTGTTCAGAGGAATCAGTTCAGTGTTCGTGCACAGTCTGAAATGCATGTGTGCGCTTCATCATGTGTGCACAAGTAACGAATCAAGTTCCCTTTCCTCTTTGGAATCGATTACAATTGGTTTGCTTGTGTAAATACGAAAAAAAAAAAGTAGACTCTGTTATGATTGGTTAAATTTTGCACCGTGGGTTTTGGTCCGTACAGATCACGGATCATCTATGATCCGTTTAACCACTATAAAGAATACATGATCTACCGTGTGACGAGTGGGGCGGGGCCTAGAGCCGTGGGAATGGAGCGAGGCCGGTGGAGTGATTGGAAATGAGCAACACCTGCTCCATACACTTATTTTAATCAGATTTTTATCTCATTTTAATCTTTTTATCACATTTTAATTTATATTATAATCATATTCTTATCATTTATTTTTTGATGAAAAATTTTTTTACACTTTTTTTCCATTAACATTTCCATGACCCCGGTAGCACTCGAATTTCACATAAAAATTGTAAGAAAGTCTGAAAACCAATGGTATTAGTGAAAACTTAAGAAATAACAAGAAATGACATTAAACTACATTAAACTAGGTTGTGTAATGACTAGACAGCTTTATTATTGCTGTTCACTTTGCAGTGTAAAACACGGAGTTCATAAAGGGAACAATGTAGTTTGTTGCATCACTTGCCGTTGACATAAAAATCTAACACAGCAACAATGTGACAATATCACTGAGTCAGGAAAAACTAAATCAAAAAACAAGAACAGATTTATGGTAAAACTGTCTGTGCAATTATATCTCCAGCTATTCTTAGTGTAGACAAAAAAAAAAAAAAAAACTTGAGTAATCACTGGCGTTTCTGCTGTCTGTCGTAGCTCTTCGTTGAAGGCGATGAGAGCACCCATAAAGTAATATGAAAGCAATTTGGGTGTCCAGGCAATCTGCTATTTTTGTTTGTCTTAAAGCTCATCTGAGACAAATCCACTGACCTCGCGCCACACGAGACAACTCATGACAAACTATCCCGAAAAAGTGAAGAGCTTTTAAAACGCACAATAGAGCAATGCTACAATGCCACAGAATTTATTTTTTTTTTTTAAATCTTGTGACGCTTTCCCTGATCTTGTGAGCAAGATGATCCAATATTAAGGCTCTGAACTCAAGTTTTGTTCTTCGAAAACAGCGCATACCTGTCAGGAACCTAAAATATGTGTGAGCTCTCCGACAAATCTCAAATACC
Source organism: Carassius gibelio (assembly GCF_023724105.1). Lineage (NCBI taxonomy): Eukaryota > Metazoa > Chordata > Actinopteri > Cypriniformes > Cyprinidae > Carassius > Carassius gibelio. The sequence continues at coordinate 34,342,527 of NC_068402.1, read as the reverse complement.
AAATGCTCCAAAGGGAATTAATCTTTCCACTGACAATACCTAAACGTCAGCTCAGCAGCCATATCTGAGGTGAAAGATTTATGTCCTACATAAATAAAAAAAACAAAAGGTTTCTGACAGTAACGGTAGTAACAGCATCAGTCTGATGTGATGAGAATGTGAGGAGAATATTACTTCTAAAAACTGTTGTAAAGGCATGTTCACCACAAGAACTATAACTATAAAAATAACTTTAAAGCCCACTATATTTGTGTCCACTCCAATGGATGACAACATTCTCTTTATTACAAGTGTTCACCGCAGTTATTTGGTGATTAACTCTTTAAAGCTGCAGTCGGTAACTTTTGACGCTCTAGCGGTTAATAAACAGAACTGCTTGCGTCTTGCGGAAGAACATCGTAGCCGGATCTACTTCTCTCTGTTTATGTCTATGAAGAATCACAAAGGTACTGGGTTACTCCGCCGCGGTACCCCGGAAGCAATCTAAAATAGTCAGAATATAAACACTTATTATAGGTGCACCCTATGATTCAGGACAAGCTAAAAACACGGTTTGGAAAATGGATTCATGGTGTACTCGCTTATTATATACATTTTTCTACATTTTTAACACAAACATAGTTACGGACCGCAGCTCTGATTGGTTGTTTCTTACCGGGAGCGGATGAATTTCTGCAAATGGCAATAGGACCACTGGGAGGAGCCAGAGGAGCTTGATTTTTACACAGATTATCTGTCTCATATTCTACTGTCAGGACATAATGACAGGTTTAACAAATATGTAAAAAGTGACCTACTGCAGCTTTAAAGCAGGATGAATTTTGACTGGCTGTTGTTTTAATCATCTGAAAAAAAAAAAAATTTCTAAAAGCGATTCCTACAATGTCGTTCCTCTGTGCCATGATGATTATAGTTGTGCTCTGCGGAAAATCCTTTACCTAATTTGGTGTTCCCAATCGAACAGGACTGACCTTTTAAAAATAGTTTGTACATCTCTCCTTATGCTATATTTGATCCAAGCCTCAATCTTTTTGTCAACTTGATTTCATTCGATTAACACAGATTTTGCTTTACTTTTTGTAAAAGTCTGGTCATAGGCTTTGATGATCTGAGCTTCTGCATCTCAGTTTTTGACTGGAACAGCATTATTAGTGGATAATTCTGGTTAAGTTTAATAATAAACTGTGGAGCGTGGGCTCAGATCAATAAAGCCTATGAAATTGATAACCTGTGCTGAAATAAAACAAAAAGTTGATAAAATATTTTATATCTATATATATATATATATATATATATATAATATATATATAATATATATATATATACACACAAATGTAAATATACACAAAAAGTTATACACCTGTGTACTTTTAGGAAGGGCTATATTTAGAATGTCTTTTAAAACTGTATTCATCGTTACTGGTATATTTAGGTCAGTGCTGTACTCCTTTTTTTTTTTTTTATTAGGATTAAAAAATAATGATTATCAGTCAAGTGGGCTGTCCATATGCTCTTCATATAGCTTGTCGTCTTCATCTCTGTTCCATGTCATGTTGTTGCCTTTTTGTGCCGAAAAACCTTTTTCCTTGACACAGTCTCTGGAGATCTATATGAAATCACTCTTGCTCAGGCTTGTTTCTGTCTCTCATCTTGATTAACAGACTCTGGTAACTGATAGCACATGCATTTCATCTTTTAAAAGAGCCTCCACATATGTATCTCATCTCTCAATGGAAAACAATACATTACAGACCTACATACAGCTTAGCTATCAGATGACATAAGTATATGAAACCATTTCATCTGTATTGGTATATATATATATATATATATTTTTTTTTTAAATGTATAAATGTAGATTTTTCTTTCAATTTTGTTTTCAAAACTCTCTGATCTGACAGCCCTGCTCTGCTCGGCTGCAGATGTTGACATCCAAGGCCCAGGCTGTTCTGTATTATTTTGACGAAAGTATGTTAGGAATGTCCAGTGACTCTATAAAAGCCGTGAGCTGTTTAACCTGCACAGCATCATTAAAATCCCGCCCCCCACCAGACACACCGACGTAGTGAAGTAGTAAAACACGAGGAACTACCAGAGGGACCCTACTCTGAGATTAATGGCGATGTGAGACGTTATAAAGGAATGTGACACAAAATAAGTCATGAGGTGCTTTGACACGAAAGACAAAGTTATGCAAAACCTAAACAACTTAACGCACATCAAACATCCCTCTTACAGGAAGCACAATATTTATAGATCAGTGAGCTGTACCAAACTGTCACAATACATAATACTTTTCTGAATTAAAACGGTATCATATCCTATAGTGTAATAAATCTGTACTGCAATAAGTCATGCTGGCTCAATGCAGGCTCAGTGCTGGTTAAACAATTCTGGAAAAATCTGGAACTTAGAAACTAAAAGGTTCACTTCGATTCGACTTGTCAGAGATGTTTGTTTAACACTAAATCTGCTGTTCCCTTTCTAAAACGACTCCAGGCTTTGCGTTTAATTAATAACCTACTTTACGTCACGGATCCTATCAGGACGTCCCATCGCCAGTATTTTAAAAGGAGTATTTCTCCTAAATAGTCCAGTTTGAAAAGAATCAGTATACAATATTTAAAATATTTGTTTTGCACAACAGCAACCACTATATAACACTGCAGGAAACTCTGGACTGAAGAAGTCAAATCCAATGTTTTAGTGCTGCAGCATTCCTGTATTTTGTGATCTGGAACTCTGGCAGGAGTAATCGTATTACTTGACTAACTGCTCTGCGGCTTTTGCCTTTAGGTCGCTGTGGTAATAAATTCTGGTAATACTGATGCCCACCTGTAGAGCGCAGTTCATCATGCGAACGATATGATCAAACTGCTGGTGGTCCAGGATAGCACGGTTCTGTTGCACGTGGTGGCTGAGCTCTTCGGTCAGGCACTGGCGTGCTGCTTTGCTTTTCAGGGCCCGAAGAGCTGCAGGGAGTGCCTGAAAAAAAAACAGCAGCGTCAAGACATTACTAAAACATATGCTTTTTAAGTGCTCACCATCCACCTAAAGTGGTTCGCTTGTATACGAGCATGCAAACGGGCGCAATCACTCCAGCTAAATCCAGCCAGGTGACCTCTGACCTATAGTTAAAATTCCAGAACAGTTGTTATTGATGAGATTTTACGTCTAGACAGAGGCAGCACCCTCCTCTCAGGTTTACTCGGGCCGATGGAGTAGAGGTTGTGTGGAGGTGATGTCTTTACTAGCTCAGAGAAGCCATTAAGCTGCAAGAAGAACATTTTTACAACTGTAAAGGGATGCAAGCTTGCATTGTATAACCTATAGTTTAAACTCAAATGTGTTCAAATGTGTGCTGGCGACCACTCCAACGCAAACACACGCATGTGATGGCAGGCTCAAACATCCTCTGGGAGTAGATTTCCTTTTCTACAGGTAATTTTAAGTTATTTATCTTAAAAAATTGTTGAGATGCATTAGAAAAACAGCAGTCACAGTTAAAGTTAGAACAATATTAGTATAAGTGATAAGGGCAGGGAAATTAGAAGAAAATGCGTGACTGTTTGTTCACCCCTTTCCTCCTACGTTTGTACGACTTGCAGCTGGAAAGCTTTGCTTATCGTGCTGTGAATGCCATCACTAATGCATGCTAATCTGCATGCTGTCCTTTTCCAGATGTGCAAGTGAATGTGTGTGTTTAAGCCTTCTGTCATCACAGAAATGATTGCATCACCTTCTCCGTCTCCAGAGACTTGTTGTCAAAGATGAAACCGATACACGTCCGGACCACCTCCAGTCTACGAGCGCTGTTAAAGACCGAGCTGGGCTTGCCCATGATAGACACTGCACAAAAGATAAGAACAGTTCACAATGCAGTGCACAACACAAAGAGAAGTGTTAATACTGTAAACGTCTTAACTGTGATAAAAATCACTATTAAACACCATCTCAAGTGGTTTATTGCTATTATAACAGGAGACACTGCGTTAAAACACCAGTGTCAATAAGTAACCCCTTTCAAAAACTAATCAAATAGCCCAATTCAGGATGACACAAGACCCCTGTGCTTCACGAGAGGATCCTGATCACCCTTTTATTCTGCATTAATCATCAACAGTTCTACATTTGTTTAATTACTTGACAAATAAGTAAATAAGAGGTTTAGAACCTTTTTTGTCTGCCAAATCCATATTTTATAATAATTATTTGTCTCGAACCAAATTAAACTTAACTTTATCATGCTGACCTTAAACAATGTTACCCTCTCTGGAAATTTAGCTTTGCATCACAGGAATAAATTACATTTTAAAATATATTAACAAAAGAGAATGGTTTAATTAATGATAATTCCACACAATTACTGTTTTACTGTTTATTTTATCAAATAAATGCAGCTTAAGTGTGCATATGAGGTTATATGCACTAGTTAATACTCACCCACAGGGGGTCCGGCGGGCACCACACACTTCCTCTCTGGACGGGTACTGATAGGGGCGGTGTGCTGCTTGGCAAGGCCTTCCTGTATCAACTCCTCCACCCTCTCCTCCTCCAACAAGGGAAAGGGCACCACATGCACCCGCAGATGTGAGCCCTCGGTGGGCCGAGGCACTTTCTGGAAGGCCATGTGGGGGTTTGGGTTCTCCTACAGAATGCATGTCAAAACAACTGTCTAAATTCAGCATTAAGAGCCGCAGCTTAATGGTTTTCCTTGTAAAAACTGGAAAAAGTTCACCATCTGTCATCAAGAGCATAACTCTATGAGCACTACAAACTCCACACAAAATCTGCTTTCATTCATGCTGTGAGTGAAAATTCCCAATACCTGGGATAAACTGAGCAGCATTTGATCCAAAAAGGTGATAAAAGGTACCTCACTTACAAAACATTCATCAAAAGTACTATTAAGTCTTTAAGTGTAGTAAAACTTTTAATAATGGGGGGAAATTACAGAGTTCATCTTTAAAGAAGCCATGGCTCTTAATAATATCCATCAAATGTGACAAACTCTTGGCAAAAACAAAAGGTCAACCACAAGGACAGAGAAAACGTGCAACAAGCGGCAGCCGCTGAAGTTCAAGCACCTGAAGGAGCCGACAGAGATGGCGTCATGTGCTTACGTTTTTGTAAAGTTGCTCGGACAGCTCTCGCAAGCGCTTCTGGAATTTGAGCAGGTTCTCCTCTTCCTCCTTAAAGCAGTCTACATCTAGGGCCACCAGCTACAGAACAGAAAGAGAGCAGTTCAGTGTAGGAACCCATGAATCTGTGGTCACAATGTGCACAAGAAATCAGTTTTTTCCACCTGTAATTGATTTAACACTACCCAGAACAATAGCTGGAATTTCACTCAGCTACATTGAGTCACGCATGTATTATCTTCCTCTTGTGGAATGATGTTACTTAGTAGAAGAGTAAATATTTGCTCTAACAATGATTCAATCCGATTACAGTTGTTTACTGAATCGTGCCATACAGTACATGATGACATAGTCACAAATTTCATTCTGATTCCATCAGATTATTTTGTAATATTCTGAAGACAAAAAATGGGCTCTGTTTTAGCAACTAGCAAGTTTCCTTGCCGTCTACTGTCTAGATGGGCAGCATCCTAACAGAAATAAATCATATAAGTGACTGATATGGGATGCTCTATATAGGCAGCAACATGAAGAGAAGAGGAGACATGAATCATTAAGGATCTCACTTCGCTTCGTTTTAAATAAACTTCAAATACCCAAATGAAGTTATGTATGCAATATAAGAGGAATGGCTCCAGTGTTGGATTCCATAATAACCTCCATATTAGTAAATAGTGCATAGTATATAGTGCGTCATTTGGGACATAACTTATTTATGGTGTTAGCATGTTGCTTTGCTAACACTGCAATACACAATTAGGGTGGGCATTTGTCTGCTCTGTTCTGCTGCGTAAAAAGAGTCACAGCAGAACCGTTGCATCTTCAGAAATTTTTTAATTCTATGATTCAGTGATCCGTTCATAAAGACAATCATTCGTTTTTTTTCCCTAAATGAATCCGTTGTTTTGAACGAAATGGCTGAACGAATCAATCAATGATGCATTAATTAAAGTAATGACTTGCCTCCACCTGCTGTCATTTTGAGTTGTATACTTAAAACATTTTTTCCAACATTTCAAGTTTCTATAAAACAATCTCATAACATTTAAGGATGATCATATTACCTAAATAGTGTAATGTAATGAACTAATGTTACTAATTACAATTTCATGTCGTTTGTCATTTTGTATCGATAACGGACTACAATTTGTAGTACTGCAGAAATATATCTCACTATATTCAGTAGTACACTTCAAGACAATATAATTATGAAATTACATATAAAGACATTTTTTACAAAACTACTCTTAAGTTCAACTGACTGACCTACAACACATTTTCATTTTGCACATAAGTATATTCTTTTAAGATATATAATATCTGTAATGAGTAGTCTTACATAGCATACTATTTATTTTTTAATTATTGTGCTTATTTGTGACCAAGACTTGATCTTTTTGAAAGAATGATGACATAACCTGATATGGCTACCCTTTTTGTCACTGTAACAACAATTATTCTTAAACTTTGGATAGTGTGGATATGTAGGTTAGATGAACATATACATTTAAATGCACACTATCATACATTTAAAGTGCTAGAAAATGTGCTCTTATAAAGGTAATAAAAATGTGGACATCAATTTAAAGGTGGCCAAATATTCAACTTTAACAGAAAGGTTAATTTCTGTCACTGCTTGTAGGTTTGGGATTATTTTTTCAGGTATGATGTACTTTTCCTGCTTTCTCCAGCATCTTGGACAGACTTGTTTTTTTAACAAGTTTGTCGCATTGAATTCTGGGATTGCCTTTCTCACTGCAAGTAGCCAAATGTTTCCTACGTTCACAAACAGCCCTTGCATTTGGAGGGCACCCATTATTTTTTCATTTCTACACCCCTGTGTTACTTAGTGGGCTCTGATAAAGAAGTACCGCACCTCATCAAACAGATCGCAGGCTCTGTATGGAGGTCCCCGTTCAGAGACGAATCCTGCAAAAGCCATGCCATCCAACACCTTGGTCAGGAAGTCATTTTCTATCAGGCCCCGCTGGCCCAGGAAGGCAGCCTATCAGGGAAAAGAAGGTCAACGATCAAAGCAAAACCATGGCATCTGCTTAAATTCCACTTCAAACCAGCAGCCAAGTTTCAAATGTTGCAGAGAGAGAGAAACAAATTCCAGAAGAAACAAAGACAGACGTCTGTTATCTGTATCACCAGATACATCAAATGAGATGGGCATATGTATATTTTAAACTGATCCCCTGCAGCATCAGCCAGTAAATTAAGGAGCATTTGGCAGGAGAAGTTGCTCAGTTTCAGGATGTCAAGCATTCTTGTGCTATAATCTGAGCCATGTGGGGTGGTTTATGAGGGTCGTGTTGAGACGTTGCCACAGAAACATCGGCCGACACAAACAAAAACAGGTTGGGGGGTGAAATAACACTTGCAAATACAAGTTTGATACTTTTCATATGGCTCAGAACGAGGACAATCTGACGGACCAAAGTGTTTTAAACAAACTAACCACGATACCATCGGCACGAACGCTTACGTTTGCAGCGAGGCACTTCAAAGCGAAGCGTGGACGAGGCAAAGCTCAGTGCTTATCTGCCGAGTTCATTGAGATTATTCTTTCATTCTCTGGCTCTGAACCAAACCCACGTTGTTTATGAAAAGGCAGGTGTTTGTACAAGTGCAAGCTGCCTTGGGTTAAGGTAAGATAAAGAATGCTGTATTTCAAACCAGTCAGAGTTGTTTGTAGCGTCTGGCAGCCTATATAACATGAGGTGAGATTAATATTTATTCAGTGTGTTAAAGTCCTCCTAAGAAGTTCATATTTACGAGTTGGGTAGTCGTAATTATGATGTCAGGTGCGTTCAAATCATTTTGTTCATAGCAAGATGGCAATGTACCTTTTCAACAAAAATATAGTTATAATTCAACAAAATATGCACATCTGGAGTGTTACTGATTTTTTTTTTTGTTCAGTTTACTAAGGTGATGTTCACCAAATAATCATGTATTTTTACATAATTGTAACAATTTTGACATCCACCCTGGATCCTCTAGGAATATTAATGAGAGAAGAAATTGTAAGCAATTCATTAACACATCATTATTTTGATATTTAAGTAGATCAGTAGATCCAGTTGTGGTCTATACTTTGGTTAAAGCTAAACATGAAAACAAAAGACTATATGTGAATAGGGTAAAAAAAACAACCATATTTTCCGGATTATAAGTCACACTTTTTTTCATAGTTTGGCTGGTCCTGCGACTTATAGTCAGGTGCGACTTATTTATCAAAATTAATTTGACATGAACAAAGAGAAATGAACCAAGAGAAAACATTACTGTCTCCAGCCACCAGAGGGCGCTCTATGCTGCTCAGTGCTCCTGTAGTCTACACTGAAGCGCCCTCTCGCGGCTGGAGACGGTAATGTTTTCTCTTGGTTCTTGGTTCTAAATAAATGCGACTTATAGTCCAGTGCGACTTATATACTTTTTTTTCCTCGTCATGACGTATTTTTGGACTGATGCGACTTATACTCAGGTGTGACTTATAGTCCGAAAAATAAGTTAATCACTGAACATTAGGACAATTGTGTTGCATTACAAGTTTATTATGACATTATGTTAAAATGTCATTTATATTTTATAATAGCATTATCTTACTAAATCTATTTATTTCGTTCATTTCCAGAAACGAAGCCTTAACAGAGGATAAAGCCAGGTTTATATTTCCCGTTTCATTTTGTTAAAAGTTTAAACTAAGCTGTTTTAGATATCCTGAAAGCGCTAGCTCCTATTCGCTGGGTGACTAATGCTTATTTACTTTTTTGAATAAATTTCTTGAAATAACATGAGGGTAAGTAAATGATTTTTAAGAAAACAAAAAGTTCATTAATCAACCCCATTTAGAAATACATTTTCAAATACATAAAATATTAGTATCATACTGTACATCTGCCTACAGACCCCTGCTGAACTGTTACAGACCTCTCACTGAAAACCCTGGACATAATTAGCAAGAAGATCCTTCTGGAACAGTCATTATGCAAGCACTTGAGTTTACTGGACTGATCTGGCATGATGACAGTAATTGCTTCTAATCGCTCGTGGGCTGATGGGCCTGATTACTCTCCAAATGAGGTTTAACATGATAAAGCTGCAGATCAGCGCCCCGCTCTCACCTTATGAAAGTGAATCACAGGTTCGGAATGGATGCGAATGAGTTGCAGACAGGACCTGTAGCCCTGGAAGAGTTGTGCAAACAAGCGCAGGAAGACCGCCCTCACCTCCTTATCCTGTCAAAAACAAGAAAGCCAGAATAGAAGCGACTGAGAGACATTCCAGATAAACGTACGAGGATGGAATGAGTCAGAGTGAAAATTTTCTCGCCTCAAAATAAACCGTGTACGTGATGGGAGTTTGAAATGAACTGATTTTTCAGCCCCCTGAAGACCCAGTAAGAGACAGCCACATATTTCGCAAAATTCACATGTAACCTTGCAAGATTGTACAAGCGAAAATAGACAAACCAGGCTCTTACCAGCAGTTTGAGGTTGGATGGAGCAGAACGAGGGGATGGGAAGGCATTATCTGCTACTCCCAGATCTGGGTTCAAAACCTGAAGACAAAGACGGTATTTACAGTGAGGAAATATCCTGCTACCAGAGGGAATGAGACTAACGGTGCATATATAGCTTATATATAGCAGAATCATCTTTCAATGCTACGTAAAAAAACATCACTTATTATGGTGCAAGAGGTTATGTATACGTTGAAAGAGCAGATTAGCGACGATTAAAGGTGAACTGTGAAGAATTTCTACACCACTATAAAAAGCAAATAGAAAAATAAAGTATTTTAGAAATAAATTTAAACGCCAATTCCTCTGTAAACCTGGTGTTGAGGGTTGTTACCAGGGCATTGATACGAGTTCATGATGGTTTCTAGATGCTTGTTTACCGGCCCAAATCAAATTATCAAAGTATCTCTGATCTGGCTCGTATCATTGCTGTCAGGAGAAAAACACTCCAAATCCAAAAAAAAACAACTTTTCTCAAGAGCATGGATAAGTTGTTTTTGTCCTCATAAACAACCTTACCAAATGAATAAAAACAATTCCCTTTAGGCATAACACAATTCTATCATTACACATCTGTTAGACATTTTAACATGACTATTGATTGTTTGAGAGATTATTTTGAATACGATCTGATCTTTCACTTACTATTTGAGCTCAAAATCAGTGTGAGATATGTGTTCTGGGTGCAGTGCATGAACTACAGTCTATAGTTTAGACAGCCCGACAGCTAAGGACACTAGAACATAAATGGTTTTGACACTCAATTTTCAAGCCCATTGGAGATATTGGTTATATAAATGACCTGATTAAACATCCTTTTAATGGAATTTCAGCACACAGTTAAAACAGTAAAAAAAAAAAAATTACCAATAGCAGAGGCGAGTATTTTCCATTGGACTGCAATTGTATATGTAAGTCTTATATCGTATAATCTTAAAAAAAGTAAAAGCTCCCTCCTCGATGTCTTCAAGATTAATTCAGGTCAAAAGCAAAGTGGTGTAGGACAGGTGAAGTTTCTACTGTATATTTAGGGTTAGGAGTTTCCTCAAACGTGAAAAAAGTATTTTACCATATTATATATTTTTTCAAATGTTTAAAATAATAATTAAAATAAACATATGCATGCAATGCCTACTTGAATTCAACTCGAAATGCACACTAAATAAATTACATGTCACTAAAATGTATGTGAATTATTTGTATTTATTTTTTTTACCATGGACAGTGCTTTTTGAGTATTGTGCAACAGGGGTTCGGGGAGCTGGGAGAGGTGTATACACTCCGGTATTTTAATTGTTCCTCCGTCAAGGTCAGCAATGATCACATCGAGCTGTAAACAGAAACCAAAACCCAATCAGAAATTAGCCGAATGAGTCACCAGAATCTGACCACCTGTTTTAAGGCAGATTGAAAAATGTCTTTCTGTAAGGCCTTGAGCTCACCAGCTCTTGGATCTCACTCTGGAACATGGAGTGCACGCCGATGATGAAGGGCGTAGGCGAGCTCAACACCTCCAGCAGTCGAGATGGGAGGATGGGAATGTAGGGGTAGCTGTAGTCCAAATCAGAGTTAGGCAACCACCAACCAGCATCATGTCAAGCAATCAGCAGATGTTAACATCAGACTGTTCTCATTACATACAGAACAAAAATAGTGCATAGTGTTGCAAGAGACTCTAAAAATAGAACGATTTGCTAAATTACACACTTATCATTTCAGAAGAGGACACATTAATTCATGCTTTTCTTGGCGCATTTGAGTTGTCCTAGTTTTTATGCAATGCACTCACAGTTGAACTAGATTTGACAATAATGTAGCTAATGAAATAAGATGCTGTTATCAAGGCAGCTGAAGGTCAATTATTCTGGGTATATCAGTAACAGTCAATGTTGTTGTCTCACCTGTACTTCAGAGGAAACATGAGGGACTCTAAGGCACGACAGGCCTCTCCTAATCTCTGATAGCTGGAAGAGTGGAACAAAACCTTGTGCTCGGTCAGAACCGCACAGAAGAGACTAAGAACATTCTGGATCCCTGGAACACATGAAAACGACACAAACGCACAATTAATAATGACATTATTGATCTGCTAACATATTCAAACACCTTTTCTGAAAACATGAGAGGTTATGACTAGGGTTAGGTATTGTCTACATCATCACAATATGATATTTATCCCAATTCACACATCACAATACTCTTACACTGTGATATATCGCAAAACATCATATTTACATTATTAGATCTTCACTGTCATTGCTTAATTTTTTTGTACCACCCATTCAATCCCAAAAAAATATATAAATAATAATAATAACAATATAATGTATAAAATAATAAAAAGCAATTTTACTAAAATTTAAGATGAATTTTGTAATTACTATAAAAATCTTGACTGTTAATGTTAAAAAAGAAGATTTTTTACTATTATATATATAGTAAAAAAAAATAAAAAATAAAAAAAAAAAATAATAATAATAATATATATATATATATATATATATATATATATATATATATATATATATATATATATATATATATATATATATATATATATATATATATTTTTTTTTTTCCAAATAAATAAAAAAGGTCCTATTTTGCTCCTAGATGTACCTTCCAAACATGTTTGCAAACTAGTGCTTTAATAATGTTGTAGGTTAATAATAATAATTTCTTCTTATCATATTGCTGCACACTTAATCTTGTTTTCTGGCCAACTATGTTTTTAGGAGGATTTCTAAACTAATCTACAAGTAAAATAATAAAACCAATATTCTTATTTGGCAAGCAGCTGTAAAATAATCAAGAATTTAGAAGCCGCTGGCTTATCGGTGCTCAAACTGGGATCTGGAAAAATCTGGGCTCGTTTCCGTTCTTTTACGTAACTCCATCAGTGCATCTGGTGCTAAATCAACACCAAGAATGCATGCAAATAAACAATGCTCTCAGCGGGTGTGATTAATTTGCATATCTGTCTTTATCACAATGATGCAAAAGAGCCTAGAGAATGACAAATATGTAATGGGGACATAAATTATACAGCAAACTCCTCAACGGGAGTCAGAGAAGAGAGCCAGAGATAAAAGTTTACAGTTCCTGTTTTTGTTTGTCATCAACATACCACTGAGGCTATTAATCACACGCTCGGCAGAAACAGAGACAGCCAGCTATTAACAGACGCATCCGCAGCACTGCCGGGGTCAACGTTCCCATTATGTCTGTGTCAAACTCCGATATGCACCAATAAACAGGAACAAGATATGAAAATTCACACTGACTGTCCTGTTGACCACATACCTGAAAACAACAATGAGCAAAGAGAGGATGACATGTTTAGGAACATGAAGTCAACTGCATACTTGTCATTCCATTCGACCCACTTTAGAAATGCAATAAGTCATTGCAAATGTGTGACATGAATCGTCATGGTCTGAGTGGTTTCTAGCATTTGCCAGTGTCCTACAGGAATGACAAGCTGCTCCTAAACGTTCCTTGGAATCTCAGTGTCGTCGTGCGAGGCATCCAGTAAAACTCTTCCTGACATTGTGACATTCACTTATCTTTTGGAACGGCTACACATTTCTGACCCATGCACAGAAAGGGACAGAAAAAAGCTGTGACAGAAACTTTTTTCGGAAGGTTTGCATTAAGGGGTGATATTTAAAACTATTTTTTTTACCTTCACAAAGGCAACTTTTAACCTCTTTTACCTTTCATTTATTTTTTTCTATTTTTACATTTATTTAATACAGGGCTGTTACCGATCAAAGGAAATCAGCTAAATCCATCTTTGCACTCCAGAGGTTGCACAAAAACTGCATGTGAAGTGGCATTCAGATTCATTCATTCAACCAATTAGTTCAAAATTCTGTAATGAAGCTAATCACTTTTAGGAATGTGTCACAGTATCAGTGACTTGATTCATTAAAAAACAGAATTATTCAAGAACGAAAGACCACTGTGTTGATCAGAGATCAACAAACTATATTTTTAATCATATGTAATTGGATAAAGTATAAAATATGATCTTAAAATGTAGACAAATGTGCATCTGGCTTAATGGACATGGTATTTAAAAGGATAGTTCTCTCAAAAATAAGCATTTGATCACCATTTACTACTATCATTTACTTATCCTCCAAACTTGAATTAATTTATTTCAGTTGTTGATATTTTGAGGAACATTGGAAATCAGACGTTGACTTCCACATTTTTTTCAATGGCTACCGTCAAATGTTTGCTTGCCAGCATTGTTTTTGCAACAACTTTATGGTGAGTAAATGGTTACTTGATCCAGAAGCTCATTTGGTTACCTATAATTACTATTTTGTACTTTATCCAATGGTGTAAAATTAATAAATAAATAGATTAAAACAACATATATGCCCACATAGACAGGCCTTTCTTCAGGCCTCACTCTGAGACAAAGGAAATATGGATAAAGTCATTGGCAATGATATCTGTTTGCAGGCTGCAAGAGGAAACAAGCAACTATATGTTGACAGACAAGTTTTCCTGTTTTTCTTTTGATGCTTCTGTAGAGCACCTGAAGCTGAGTGTGATGTTCAAGATATTATGGCCACATAATGGATGAAACAAGAGAATGGCGGACAAGAACAGCATTTGAGAACACAGCTTTTTATAGGTCAATAATGTTGACGTTACCCATCTGAAAATACAGTCTAACCCAGGACAGGCTCTGAGCCAGAGAGGCCTGATCATTGATAAATCTGTTGTTGATTCACAAAGGAGAACAATGGAGTGGAGGGAGAGCGTAAATTATACAAACAAGTTCAAGATGACATTTTTATTAGCTCATGTAGGTCGGCATGTTGCTGGGATATTACAGGGTTGGGTAACCTTAAGATCAGTCCCAGCAGTACCATGTATCTGGGAGAATGAGACACTGACATGATGCTCTTATCAGAGACCATGCACACAGAATGGTATTTCGTTTTTTCCTCTATTGGGTTTCCAGTGCAGGACAAAGAGCAGGTACTAATGATCTTGACAGGGTTTGTTTCTCACTGAAGCTCTTGAGACATCTCGGAAAGCAAGAGTTTTTTTTCTTGAATGCAATTTGAGAAAAAGCTGAATTTCCAGTAAAACTGATATTATTCCATTAAAACTTGTACATTAGAATTTATCAAAAGTTTGAGATCATTATTTTTTTTCATTATTTATTTTAATGAGCAAAGATGCATTAAATTGATCAAATGTTACAGTAAATACATCTATAATGCTTTTCAAATTTTTATTTCAAACAAATGCTGTTCTTGTGAACTTTCTACTCATGGAAGAAAAAAAATACATCACCGTTTCTACAAAATATTAAGCAGCGGAACTGTTATTAACATTGATAATAATAAGAAATGATTTTTGAGCAGCAAATCAGCATTTCAAAAACTGATTTCTGAAAGATCATGTGGCACTGAAGACTTGTAAGTTATGATGCTGAAACCTAAGTTTTGCATCACATGAATGAATTCAATTTTAAAAATTTATTCAAATAGAAAAAAAGTTATTTTAAACAGTAATAATATTTCACAATATTACTATTTTACAGTATCTTTGGTATAAAGATGCAGACTTCTTCAAATACAAAAAATCTTAATGACCACAAATGTTTGAATGATGGTGAATGTACAGTATTTAAGTTGTCCAAATGAATTCTGAGCAATGCATATTACTAATCAAAAACTAAGTTTTGATATATTTACAGTAGGAAATGTACAAAATATCTCCATGGAACATGATCTTTACATAAATCAAAAACCGATAATTTTGACACATTTTTTTTTTTGCTATTGCTAAAAATATACCCCAGAGACTTAAAACTGCTTTTGTGCTCCAGGGTCTCTCTCTCACACACACACACACACACACTTATTAAGGCTATGAGAAATGACAGACTGGAATTTTTCTTAATTATCTCAAGTAAAAAAAAAAATGGCACAATGCAAACATTTCTTAATGGTTCAAAAAAGGATCTTTCTTAATTTTCTTCACATGATTCCTTTTTCCTGTGTGGGGCAGATTTTGTAGTGAAATGTGATCGTGACAGGCTTAGTAAGATTCACCCTTTAAGATGACAAGGCGACTGCTGCTCAAATCAAAGCTCTCAGAGAGACAGCCATGTGATCAGGGAAAAAGCCCACGCTGCTTTAAGGGTCATCAGGTTCATAAAGAGACTCTGAAGGCTTTGTTTAGCAAGAGTGTCATTAATCAGAGATCTACATAAATCCATAAAAAATGAAAACCCCCAGTGAACTGTAATGAAAAACTCTACATTAGTCCACATCGGAGTTGAACAGTTCAAGTCAAATTCCGGCCAAAATAAATCATGAACAATCTTAAAAATAGTGCACAGTATGATTATAACACTGATAATATTATATGACAATGAAACGGGTGAAACGAGGAAAAAGGTAAAACTACTTTCACAAGTTGCACAACACAAGGTGAAGAAAACACTGAGTGCCGAATTAAATCCTCTGATTTTATTTGACAGATTTAGAACATGTGATCTGTTTGTTCAATTTGAAAAAAGTAATCTTACACGCTGACAAAAGACCTTAAGGACATTAATGTGGTGTTACTTAGCCCAAGACTGATTAGCAGCTGGACGGTAGTACGACATGATGCATCTGTGTACATCTGTCCAAATGCTTTGTGTTGTGCTCCAGCTGAACATGGGACAGCACACGCACCATTAGTACATTCCTCTGCAGTTCACTACTTAAGGTTGCCATGCAACACCATTCATAATAAGCAACTTATTTTCATCTTACTAAATAAAAACTTATTTTTGTCTTTTTGTCTCGTTCAAAATCTGACACATTTGACTGATCACTCTACCCTTTCAAAACCATCTGTGCATTGTAGCTTGTGAAAGCTTGTTGAGTGGAAAGACCAGTTTTGGTGTACTTCTGCATACAGAACGAAAAGTGCAGCCAATGTGACTTAATCAGAGCAGAACTACATCAAGTAATATGCAGGAAAATTGACATCTTTCGTACAAGAACAGAAAACAAATCTATTAACATGTCGTCACATACTTCATTCTTTTAACTGAACACAAATGTTTCAATTAGCAATTATATTATCAGCATATCAATTTGAGTCAAAGAGTTGAACTGAAAAAGGAATGTCAGATTTTTTTTTTTCTATTTGGCTTGTTTCCTGTTTGATTTTATGACCGAAATGAATTGCACACATTTGTGTAATGCTGGTGATCATGTTCTCCAGCATGATTTGAGAATGATCTAAAACGCAGTTTTTTTTAAATGGAAGCAAAAATATCTGACGGTCTGTACAAAGAGTTTACAAAAAAAATTGCCACAAAATTACTTGATTTTACTTGTCACAAAAGGGATTGTGGCCTAGGAATTTTTCTGAATCCTAAAACTTTATTTCCATGTTTAAATTAGAACATCAGGTTTTCGTGGTGTAGTTTTAAGGAACACGTTTCGGCCACACAATTATATACAATTATATTTATACAAATACATATATATATATATATATATATATATATATATATATATATATATATATACACATGTGTGTGTGTGTGTGTGTATATAGGCAATTTTATTCTGTAATTCAAGTTTTTTTCTCAAAATTGAGATATTAACTCAGAATTCTACAATTATTTCTGGCAAATTCATGTTTACATCTCACAATGCTGAAAAAAAGGTAATTGCTAAATTTAATCTCACAATTCTGACATTTATTCTCAAAATTGCAAGTCACAATTTACTTTTTGTATAATGTAGTTATGTTCCATTATTATTATGTTATCCCACTGTTTGTGTGTGTGCGTGCGTGTATTTATATATATATATATATATTTATATATATATATATATATATATATATATATATATATATATATATATATATATATATACACACACACACACACACACACACACACACACACACACACACACACACACCCACTGTTAATATGTGGACATTCACTGTTTACAGCATATATATTACATCAGGCAGGTTTGTAGTTGTGATTGAGTTGTCGGTTGTCTAGAAATTTAACAAAAAAAATTTACAATTGCCCCTGTTCTCATCTATTATTCTCATACGAGTCCTCTCTACAAAAACATGTTTACAGGAAGGGACATTAAGCGGAACTATAAAGGACAGGAGGTGTCTGCATAAATATGGAAAATATTTTTTTTTTTTAAAGTCTAGTTAAGAGCTGACATGAAAGAAGTATACCACACAATATTCACAGTATACAGTTTACTACTGGCCTAGCACTATTAAAAGTCAAAGAGACCCACCTAACTGCTGGAAGAGGAGCGCTATACTTTTCCCGCTGACTGGCAGAGTGTCATTGAGCGGGGTCTGGATGAGCTGCCGGTCGCCCGCTCCCAGTGAAAAGAGCTTCTGAAAACATCAACACACACAGAAGATAAATACATTAACAATGAATACCAAATAATAGCTCGGAACTACACAAAAAAACACAACTGAGGCTGAAGCATATTAAAAATAAACATTTTTAATTATTAATTTGATTATATATATACTTCAAATATTATTAAGGTTTTAGGTTTCTACAGTAACACTTTATTTTAAGGACAAGTTGCTTACTAGCATGTATATTCCTAGCATACTGGCTGTTTATTAGTACTTTTAAAGCACATACCCCATATCTAAACCTAACAGCCATCTTACTAAATATTAATAAGCAGCAAATTAGAAGTTTATTGGGGCAAAAGTCATAGTTAAAAGTTAGCTAATCCCCAAATTAAAGTGTGACTATTTCAACAAATACATTTGTAAACACACACATTGTACATACACCCACTGGAAGTGATAGAACAAGTGGACAGCTCTCTATATTTTAGCAGGTTTATGTAATTTTTTTTTTAGATCTTGGCTCTTGTATTGTAAGAAACAGCAGACGTGCATTAAACAGAGCCAATAAGATGCACATGGACTGTTTCATGAACAGATGCGCGCTGGAGTCTCATGACGCATTCCAAGGGGATGGAGTTAGTCTCAAACTGAAAGATGAATATATACCTCTCCTGAGGTCTGTTTATAACTTACACCCTGTTTGTTCACCATGCTGCCACAATCCAGCTGGGAAAAATAATGGTTTCTGGAGGAATGTTTAAATGTATTGGTGAATTACATCAAAAACAACATGATTTCAACACCAGAGCCTGCGAAACTCTGCGGTCTGCATTAATACATTTCCCCTGAAACCAATTTCTAGATTGTTTAACAACATCTATTTGTTGATTTATTCATTTAGCTTGATTTATATGAGCGCAGTGTACAATAAAGAGTGAATTCAGAAACTCTTTAGAAAATAAACCATACATTTTAGGGATAAATCTGCTGTTTTAGGAGAATCAGACACTAAAGAGAAAAACCAGACACAAAAGTGAAGAACTGGGGTCCTCAAACCAAAACATGAGTGGTACATTTAATAATATTTTAGCTCTAAACAAAACAACGGGCTTCTCTCACTGACCCTTGAAGCCCTTTCTATCTCTCGGGAGTCTCCAGTGAAAACAAAACGCAATGAGACACCCTGCTTTCCTCAAGGTACACAGGTACACAGATGAACCCTGGCTAACCCTCTGTGTGCTTGAGTATCCACAGGGGTCAGGGTTCGAGACAGATGAGGAATTCTCTGGTTAAGTAATGTCTGACCTGGGAACCTCCAGCCACCGGGACCAAGCATGTGAAGAGGTTTGCCACAAGGCCTTCCAGAGAGAAGCTCAGACTGTCGATGTACACGGTGTAAATCAGACCCAAGCAGCCCTAGGAGAGAAAAAAAAATCAACAACAAAAAACAATAAGCTAGTCCCTGACACAAAAACACATGTGAAACACTGCTGGACACAAAATCAGAGTCAATGTGAGTGGTGCAACAATACTGGTGTTGACCTAACAACTTCCAAAGTTGTTCTTAATGGTTGATATGGTGTTGCTAGAATGTTCTGGGAGAATGTTGTGGGGTTGCTATACTGTTTAGGGTTTTCTGGGTGGTTTCTAGGGTGTAGCTATAGTGTTCTGCATGGTGTTGCCTGATCTATCTATCTATCCGGGCACAAATGTGCTCTCTTAAATGGGTACAATGAGATACTAGAGCCCCTTTCACACTGCCATTCCGGCAAATACAGGGGTAAAATGTTCCTGTAATTGTTCCCTGGTCGCTAGATTTGGCACTTTCACACTGCCAGTGATGACCCGGTATATGTGCGTGCTTTCACACACAACTCGTGAAGATCCCGTAACGACACGTGACATCAGCGCGTGACGTGTAATGTACGAGTCGACAACGCTTGGCACGTTATACTTTAACTGAAGCAAGCAAACGATCTCTGCGTCAGCGCGGAAAGTGAGGAACTAACTGATCTCTGCTTTATTACAGTTTGCACATATGTTTTCGTGGCGAATGTTGATCTTCCTTCAAAACAGCCGGTAAAAGAGTCGCGCGATAACGCGCGTCATCACTTCGACACGGAATTAGATCTGGCTTTTGTTCACACAGCGCTCGTTCCGGATCGATTACCGCAATTTTACTATGTCCCCGACCCGGGTTCGATTCGGTAATCAATTCCGGGACGTGGTTGCTTTCACACAGAAGGCGACCAGGCAATGTTACGGGAATATTGCGGGTCCGACGTGCAGTGTGAAAGGGGCTTAAGGGATATGGTCTGTGACCATAAATATTAGTTTTTTCACCAAGCAATAGTGCTCAACTAACTTATTCCCAGGCATAGCTCATAACAAATTCATAAATGTAGGCCAAAGGTACAAAACATTGAGACAGCCAGTCTGCATAAAACTTTAGATGAGAGGATTTCCTGCTTTTGAGCTGTGATATTCCTCTCTTTCTCTGTAATCCCTGTTTTTATTCCATCAGCAGACATAAATCTGTGACTTTAATCATTTAAAAGCTGATGATTGATATCATTCTCAACCCAGTGATAGTTTTAATTATCCTAAATCCAACTACAGCCAACTACAGTTATGTACAGGGGATTCACATCAAAAATGTGAGTAAAATTGGATATACACATTCCTGACATCACTAAAATATATTGGGAATAAAATGTTGTTGCTGTTTTTTTGAGAGGCTGTGTTTCATAGAGAGAGACTAGATAAATTTCAGTGGACAAACAGATGGACAGAGAGACAGATTTTTAATTACTCTAAATATTTCTGGGTAATCCAGCCTGGAGACGAGAATCAAACTTTTGGGTGCAAATATTTGAGCTGGCTGGATCAAGCCATCCTCCTCCTCTTCCTCGTCCACATCCTCAGCTCCATCCCCATCTGCCTCCAGCGTCTTCGAAACCTGAGACAGAAAACAATCAAAAATAATTTTTAAAGTCTGGAATAAATCAAATTCCATGTAGCTGAGGTACTCTTCAAGCGCAATCATATGAGATAAACCCTGGATGTGATTCTGGAAGAACCAACATCTGGGTCAGATTCAGTCGTGATGTCTTTGAATTAAAACAAGACTCTAATCAGCTTGTTTGTTATTAGTCTTTATAACAAACCCCTTACAACAGGGACGTGTGGACGGCTTCTGAAAGAGATTTTTCATGGACCGTGTAAATTGCTGTATTAAATATTTTATAATTCCGGTTTATATTTAGACGGATTTTGGGTTAAAGTGTCCGTATTATGGATTTTTGAAAATTACCTTTCATGCAGTGTGTAACTCAGCTTTAAGTGAATGAAAACATCCTGCAAAGTTTTCCATCTTAAAAGTGCACAGAGTATAAAGTTATTGTCTCTAAAAAGGAAAGAGTCGATTCTGAATCACTGAAACAAGTCCTTTTTAAAACTAATCCAAAGCGGTTTCATATTTACATTATATACATTTACATTAGCATATTGCCTGCCCACTTGTTGATCTGAATGAAAATGCAAACTGATTGTTTGCCTCTAGGTTCTGCTTTTGGAACGGCAAAAATTGCTGTGGTAAAAATGTGCTCACAAACGCTGCTTTATAAGCCATTATAGGGATAATGAAATGAAAATAAGACCAATCGACCAATCACAGCAGATTAGCATAAAAAATTAGCGGTTGAGAGAACCGTTTCAGAGTTATTAAGCAAGTAAGGTTTTTTGACCTCACATGCATGTTAACCTGATGTTGTGGACTCCCAAAACCAAAATCTGGAACTTTCATTACCCATAATAGGGGAACTTTAAAGGCACTCACTTTGTGTTATCAAAAAGCAATCAAAACACTACAATTATAGTATTTATAACATAATTATAACATTACAATATATGCATTTTTATTAAGGCTGTCGATTTAACATGTTAATTAGGTGGGATCAATTATGGGAAAACAAAAAACAAAATATTAATGTAGTAAATGCACCAGCCTCAGATCTGTACGTCATCTTACACTACATGCAGTTACATTACATTTAGTCATTTACCAGATGAGGACAATGGAAGCAATCAAAAACAACAAAAGAACAATGATACACAAATGCTATAACAAGTCTCAGTTAACTTAAACAGTACACGTAGCAAGGGCTTTAAAGAATATAATAAATAAAAAGAAAACAGATAGAGAGCACATAAGTCAGAAGTAATGAATTCTGGTAAAGGGGTGCAGAGCTAGTGGTGGTTTTGTATGAACAAGACGTAGGTAGGGATGTGCAACAGTGATCGAGTACTCGAGTACTCGACCGCGACAGCGATGATCGATCACGTAAACGATGATCGAAATTATTATTTATTTTTTTGATTGGTTATGGCAGCACGTTGGGCGGCACCCTGATGTCTGATTGGTTAGCTTCCCACTAGATGCCTCATAAGACGTAAGAAGACATAATAATGGCCTCATAATAAAGTCATGAAGTGATGGCTGGCTTCCCTTTAAGAAGAACGATTAAAAAACAGTTCAGGGTAAGCTGTGCAGCGCCAAGCTTTCACACAAATCTACAACAAATACAATGCGCTATCATCTAAAATTTGTACATAAAATATCTGGCGATAACAGAGCGGCAACTCAGACGAGCACTGAATCACTTGCCGTAAGACCTAAATGCAACACAGGCAGAACCGAGAAGACGACAAAGCTATTCGCTGAAATGGTGGTGAAAGATTTGCTGCCCATTAGTTTCAGGGACAGAGAAGGTTTACTTGTCCAGTGGTGCCTGGCTGTTCCTGCAACATCTGTTCCAGCGGAGCGTATTTATTCCACTAAATGTAAACAGGCTGCGCACGCGGCTCTCATATGAGCACGTAGACCGACTTTTCTTTTTGAATAGACATTTGAATGTTTCACCGGTCGTGGTAAATATAATATCCATTTTTTTAAATAATATTATTATTTTAGTTTTAAATCACATACTGATTAATTAACATGCTGAATTATGCTGAAATCGCTGCATATCATCGATTCGTTTCATACTCATATAAGCAATGCCCGATAATGATATTGCTCTTAAATGTTTTATTTTTCTATTATTATTATTGATATAGTATTACTGATGCTATAATAATGCAGCCGAGATTTTTTCCGTCATATTTGTGGGCATAATGCAATTCATATGGCTTCGAAAACACGCAGGTTTATGGAAAATAAAACTTAATTACAACTATTACACTTAATAACGTAGATGAAAATATAGACCAAATCTGCCATACATTTATAATGATAACTTTATAGCAATCTATTGTAAAATCTGTCCTTGCCCATCTTTCAGCGCGCTGTCATGAAAACGCATCAGCCGGAGCTCGCGCGCGCTCTCTCTCGCTCTGTCTCTGTCTAACGCATCCTATTGTGCTGATACAAGTTGTAATGTTACGCCTGATATGTATCTCAGTTATCTGATTTATCATAGGATAAATGTGTCATAGAATTAGCTTCCGTTTATTGGTATAGGCTACACTTCACCTCAGGCAGATATTTCTTGCTCCTTTATTAATAACATTGCTTCATCATAATCATTATCTAACCTGTCCTAATCATGTGTTCATGTTTTCATAGACAGATTTTAATGTCAGATTTTTATTTTTTTGTATTTTTTCATTTTCATAACAATCTTCAGATTTTTTCATTATATACATTATGCCCATGCCCCGCCCCCCGCATAAGCCCCACCCCCGATTAATCGATTAATCGTTTTTTAAACCTATCGATGATCGAAATGAGAAATTTCCCAAAATGCCCATCCCTAGACGTAGGACGACAACTGACTACATGATGCAGCCTATTAGAATGTGAGTGTGTTGCCAGAGAGTGTGTTTTTTCCCCTGAATATTTACAAATTTGCAAATGTGGCACTGGTTTTATACAACAGGTTAATTAACTGCATTTAGACAAAATATTGTATGTTTTGCTCCATTTCGCCAACAAAAATAGTTTCAAACAAAGCCATGACATTCAGCAATGCAGGGCTCTACAGTGCGACCATTTGGATATAACTGAAAACTACTGCGTGCAACTATAAATTAGGGCCGGGACTTTAACGCGTTAATTGAGATTAATTAATTACACAAACAATAACGCGTTAACTAAGATTAATTAATTACAGAAAAAAATTCTCGCATTCTTAATAACGTATTTTTGCACCGCGGAACGTTTCTTACTGGATGAGTTTCGGCGGACCGATTATACTGGAGCACCAACTAGCGTTCGCATTTCACTGCAGCACATGATCGAACCTCAAGTATCACCTCAATGCAAAACATATAGCAGCCAGCGTGGACTTTACACTTTATGTTGAACTATGTATTATTTTGTTGGTGCAACAGTTTATGTTGAACTCTTTATTGTTTTGGCCAAGGTTATTGAGAGTTGGACTTAGTATGTTATTGCCTCTGAAGCAACAGAGAGATGTTTTTCTAATAGTCAGTGTTTCCAATGTTCTGAATGTAATTGACAGTATTGTGTTTTACTTAAACACTTTACAGAAGGTTCCAGCACCTATAAGCTTCCTGAATTTCTGAAATGTACTATTTCTAAATTGTTTCTAAATATGCTATTGCTACACTTCATGGCAAAAATTGCACTGGTCTGCTAGACTTGGTTGAACAAAAATAAACAATATTTTGTTGCTTAAGCTTATGTATTCAGTCATTATTCAATGGTATACTATAAATCCATGTGAAAAAAAATTACTTCTCACTGTTCTCTCACTTTTCATTAAAATGCGATTAATTTCGATTAATTAATTACAAAGCCTCTAATTAATTAGATTATTTTTTTTAATCGAGTCCCGGCTCTACTATAAATATTTAGGAGCACCTGTGCGACTGACCCGATCAGCATCTTTCTGTTTGCACTGAGGAAGCTTCAAAGGTTCTAACATATGTGTTTTTGCAGCATTGAGTAATGTATCACAGAAATATCCTCTCATTATAACAAACAAAGTCTAGTTTCCAATTAAGATCATAACTTATTATAACATTAGGAGATTCTAAAATGCTTCCCTCAGACCATCATTTCAAGTTTATTTAGATTTGTGATTAAAAGTGGTGCTCTCCGAGAGGATGAGTTGTTTACTGCCTGATCAGTGGAAAAAGAACAGCAAAGAGCAAACACAGAAAATCCTCTATGTCCTCAGCAGAGATGGACAGAGAGTCTGATGGGGGATTGCAGGGCTCTGTTTCCTAATTCTTTGTTATTCAGCACTGATAAATATCTGAGTTGAGGAGTTGAGAGAGCACTAGAAAATAATGCATAAAGATCACACGATTACATGTTCTCCCAATCACTGATAAAGCTGAGCTTATGTAGACAAGTTTAGTCTGTATAAAGTGACTGTCGCTCGGTATTCAGGCTCAATCCAGTTTCCTCAAAGAAACCAAAGCACTGCACTCCAATACATCAAATGTGATAATGGTCATGAGGTCAGACGAGCAGAGCTGCCTTTTTTTCAACAAGCAAGAGAAAACGATAACAGGAGCCAATTAAGTTAGGGGGTCCTGCATACCTATCAGACGAAAGCGTGACAGCGCGTTGACAGAGTTAGTGTTGCAAAGGATGGAGAAAGTTAAGATAGGCTTGCATGATGAATTAAGGAGTGACCCATGCTGGCTGTTATGAAACCACAAAGCTGGAACCTGGAGTAAAACTGAGGTGCTGGTCTATTTATAGATTTTGCTTTTGGAAATTGGCTGGGCTTTGGGTTTGTTTTGTGCAGGGGTCCTGTCCCAAAGGCTGAGATGTTATTTGAAATCGTTTAGGCTCACATTATACAAGTCCTGCTTTAGTGTATGAATTAAACGTGTGTAAATTGTCTCCATGTGAGTATTGGGAAAAATTATATTTCCTAAATAATCACATCGAAAGATGCAATCAGCAAAAAAACTAATTCACAGTTATTACGACATGTTCAACCCAAACTTAGTTTATGGGACAAAGGGAGGATAAACTCAATAATAAACTATTTAGGCAAAAACGTAGTAGGTAACAAACTACATATCAAAATTAAATCAATTCAATGGTTATTAGAAATGTACTCTTTGTATTGGTTGGGGATTCAATTGGTTTAGATTTCATTTTCCAGTGCAATTTTTCAGTGCAATTAAAAAAAAAAATTACATAAAATGACAAAATATTATGTTGTGTAATAATGAAGTGAAAAGTATTAAATGATTTTTGGGGACTCACATCACAATAATTTACAACATAAACTAACTTTCCTTAGTTATAAAAAGTTAAATTACCCGTTATTTTATAAAGGCTACTGCTTCTTTTGAAAGTCATGAGGGTTTGCAGGGTTTTTCTGTGTATTGATTGTACCAATAATAACATAATTTATAACACAATAATCCACAATTCTCACAGCACCAGTCAGTCAATTAATGTTTTGTGAAAGTGAATTGTGAAGTGAAAAGCTGTGTGATTGTAAGAAACAAATTCAAAGACCATTTTAACTTTAAACCAACACCATTATAATGCATAATAACCCTTCCTCCAATGAAAAAGCCATCCCCTGTTGTCCTCTCACATCAAAATCTAACATATTTGTTTAGAACTGCTTTGCAATGTTTTTGTTTGTAAAATACTTGCTTGATCTGTGCATATTTCTCTCCTGATTTAGATGAAAACAGTTGTATACAAATATGTCGGTGGACTTTGATGTAGGAGGAAAACAGGGAATGGGGACTTTTTCACTGGAAGAAGCTTTATTATGGATTATGGACCATCATTTTGGCCTCTGGGCGAGTCCACAGTGCGCATTGACTTTGCTTATTACACACAGGGATGCACATCACACAAACATGCCAAATATTAAAAACAAAAGGATTAGTGTAAAAGAATATTATAGAGTAGGCAACATAAATATAAAAATGTAATGATGGATAGTCATCGCGTGTATTAGAATGAGGCTACCTATTTGCAATTCAGCCTATTACTACTTATAATGATGAATGAAATTCTACTTCTTCCCACGCCTTCTTCACCTCGGGAAGCTTTGGTGGATTCCTGCTTGTCCCGTAGATGATTTGCTCGCACTAAGGGTGTAACGGTGTGCAAAAAACACGGTTTGGTATGTACCTCGGTTTTAAAGTCACGTTTCGGTTCATTTTCGGAACAATAAGGGAAAGAAATGCAAACATTAAACTGCAGGTTGTTTATTACTATAAACATTTTTTTACAATTTTGTACACTTTTTTTAATACTTTTTAATATATATATATATATATATATATATATATATATAAAATAAAAAAAAGAATAAACAAATTGTAAAAAAATGTTTATAGTAATAAACAACCTGCAGTTTAATGTTTGCATTTCTTTCCCTTATTGTTAAATACATAAGAAATAAAATACTGCTGCAAAGTTCTCTACTAAATACTCTCAGTCTCAGTCTCAAACCAATACCATATAATAAAATATAATGAAAAATATAAATAAATAACTATGATTACAGTGCAGCATTATCAATCCTAGCTTGTAGGCCTGCTGATATTTAAAAAAACAGATTTTACACTTTTCCAAAGTGTAAAGTGCAGCATCAACAGTTTCAGTTTTTAGACCTGATCAGATTTCGTTATTGCGTTGGACCGATCGGAATTAAGAGCAAAGGTCTGTTTAAATGCCGACGGGAGCTGCGTTTGAATTACAATCATTTTTTTCCTAGTTGTAGTGATGTTCACACTCGTGTGATGCCTTTTGAAAACTTTAGGCCGGTGACACACTGGCATATTGCACCTGTCAAACATAGTCTATTTTGCCGTCAATACTGTTGATGGTGTCCTTTATCAGTAAGCTTTATATTTATGCTCAACATGAAGTATAGATATTGTTGTCGTGAAGACAAGATCCTGGTCTGTCGGTGGTCTCCCTCTATGTCACCTACAGTAGCAGCAGCGCCGCGTCAGGCACGATTCTGGTGTGTAATGACAGAAAACGCGAAGCAGCCATCACGCAACTGACACGCAGCAGAAACTCCAAGCTCATGCCACACAGCCAGTGTGTCACCGGCCTTAGAATCAACTGCAGGGCGGGATTTGAGCTGAACACGGAGACTTCCGCCACTTAATATGTTCGTTTGGAAATACGAAAATGTACCTATGTTCTGCATACAAAATATTGCATTCGGTCATTCGGTACACAAGTGCACCATACCGAAACGGTCCGGTATGAAAACACATACCGTTACACCCCAAGCTCGCACACTTTTACTTCATGCACGAGCAGATCGGTTTCTCCGCTTGAGAAACATTCAGCTTTTCCGCCAACAAATTCCACCATGTAAATAGCGATCGGCCATGGATCGCATCTCGCTCTTAAAGGGACTGGGAGATGACACTCTGATTGGTTTATTGAACGTCACGCCCAATACTTATTAAGAGAATAGGGACAACCGATTCCAAAAATGCGCCCCGGCACACAGACCGTTTTTCCATCATTAAAATAGCAAAAGTGGGTTTGAGTGCACCTGCACTGTGCGCTTTACACTTTGTGTTTAGATCGTTAAAATAGGGCCCACAGTTTTTCACTTCACAGGACATTAAATTATATACTTAAGCCATGTGGATCACAATGATGTTTTAAATCAGTTGTTTGGGACCCTCATTTTTACACAGCACTTTGACAGTGATTAAAGTTTCAGCAAATTGTAATTTTTGGGTGACCTATTCATAACAACATAGAGACTTCATTATTTACACAGATAAGGAGGAGAGATTTTGCCCAAGTCATGTCCCACTGCTCACAATCTGGTTTTAATTGTCTCGTTTGAGTCTGCGTCAGACATGCAAGCTCATAAAGATGCCCACCTCTCAAACTCTCCCGTCTAACCCCCTGCGCTGGAGCCCATTTGATTTGCTCAGACAGTGAAAACATGCCACAAGATCCACCACATCTTATCAGTGGGAGCACAGGATTAAAATACCCCCACAGATGGAAAACACATTTCAATCTTATTGGGAGGATTTGGTTCAATTATGAAGAAAAATACATTCCAGTGCTGCCTTTTTCAATCTGATAAAAGAAAAATATTTTTTAGTGTGTCATGATTTTTACATTAAGTGGGTTAATGGTGTAGCTTTAGGCAAGTACACAACACCTGAAATGCTGGGTCCCTGCAGATGCGTTAAAACAATGAACATATAAAAACAAACCTATTAAATACTGTGAACTGGAATGGAGAGAAATTTGCACTTAC